>NC_141379.1:6354989-6954989 GCF_017979445.1 Akebia trifoliata
CCCCATACTCTTCTCTCTAATCATCTAACCACCATCACCAATCAACCAATCTCAATCATCTCCCCTCATTTGCCACGGTCTTCATCCCTTCACCTCTCCCAAAATCCAAACCAATCAACCTCTTACAACACTACACATCATCTCAAATCTAAAACACCTTACCTCTTCAACCATCTCTACACTCATTCTCCAAACAACTCTCTTACACCCATCAACCATCACTCATCTCACCCCACCAAACACTCTACCCAAATGGATTTGGGTAAGATCCAAACCATTTGGGTTAAAACACAACCCATTTCCATCATTACAAAAACACCCTCATTTTCATCTCAAATTTCATACCCTTTTCCTCTCAAACCCATGCCATTAACCACTATTCTCTTCATTCACCCCATTATACCCCTAAAATACATCCCAACTTCTATAAAAACCCCTCCATTCTCCCCATACAATACCTAATGAAAATTTGAGAAAAAATCCTAAAAACACTACAACACTCTACTTTACTTTCTTCACTATACTCAACCCTCTCTCATCTCATCTCAACACCTCACTCTCAACTCAACTCAATCTTCTACAACTTCAAGCAAGTCCAAGTCAACTCAAGAGAAGACATTTGAAGATCAACTCAAGGACAAGGTGGGTTTGGACCAAGAACACCCCCCTCAACTTCCCTCCTCTACTCTCCCTTTTCCCACACATTTGCACACACCACCATGGGTTAAATCACAAAAGGGCCCCTTCTATATAAGGGTGCCCTTAATGATTGAATCCAACATTGAAAGTCCCTCATGTTTGAGGGCACACATCGATTTCCTTTCTTTTTCATTTTCATTTTCTTTTTATTTCCAAAAAACCGAATCCGAGGTTACCACATTACGTGGGTGGAGTAGGGTGCCTAACACCTTCCCTACTCCATAAATGGACCCCCTTACCTTTGAGTCAAAGGTTGGACCATGCACCTTATTCTACGAGAGTCATCAAAAGGATGTCAAAATGACATGATTTTTCAAAAACACCAATCCGGGTGACCATTCACACCCCTTTACCAATTTGAATGGTGGCGACTCCAAAACACCCCAAAGTGGAGGGATGTTTGAAAAACACTCGAAATCCCGTGTCCACACAACTAAATCTTCAAAATAAGACCTTAATAACTCATACCTTTCTTCAATGTTAAAATTGTAACGAGGCATAATAACAGAATACAGAATATAATTGAGCAAACTTGTTTAAATTACAACATAAGAGTAATATACTAAAGTAAGTAATTGCTTTGGATAAAAAAGATTACCTAAATAATTTCTTTTCTGGATTCTGGAGGATGGAAAATGAAGGTTAGAAAATGACAGGCTTAGAAAATGATAGGTTCCAGGCTTCTCGATTGCTTCTCAAGGGGGTTTTTGCTCTTTTCTCGGATGCCCTCTTCTGAAGTTTTCTTTTCTATTTAAAGAGGACGGATTTGAAAACAGATTATTTGAAGTCCGAATAGGGGTTTTTGGATGCGTATGCTTTTCTTTTGATCTTTATGGTAAATGAATGGTTTCTTGACACTTGTCCTTAATTATTGATTTTAAAGGATAGGCTTGAGTTGGTTTTTGACTGTTGATTGTTAATGGGACAGCTGGCTTTGTTTTAATAAATTGCTTTGTTGGAATGATAAGGAATAAGGATAATGATAGACAAGAATGGACAGGTTGATAGGTAGGATGGACAGGTGGTATTAGAATCCAAAATAGAAACTATTGAAAATTATCTCTAACAGCACATGGGCGGACTGTCTTTGGGTGATTTCCCACTAGAGATATTTTCAGAGAGTTATCCTAATTTACATATTTATCTGGCTAATTTACATATTTATCTAGATCTTTCTTGAACGGTCTGGTTCTTGACTTGATTCAATTGTGAACGACTTGATTCTTGACTTGACTTTCTTAGCTTCAGATACTTGGATGATCTGGTTATTGACTTGATTCAATTGTGAGCGACTTGATTCTTGACTTGACTTTCTTAGCTTCAAATACTTGAAAAATGACAGGGGGGAAGGATTCCCTCACAGTCATCTTCATTAAGTGGTGTAAAGTCTTCAAAGGGGTCTTCTTCTTCATCAACTTGGGATAGTACTTCAAGAAGATGTTTGCGCATTTCTGCTTTAGAAGATGCTCCTGCTAACTTGGATTGAAGTTGTGATTTGAACAATGGAAATTCCGAAGAACTTGGTACAGTTATTCTTGATTGTTGAGGATGATTGTGTAACCATGCAGTAACTCCTATTTTGGTGGCTTTTTCAAATCGTAAGTTTACCCACCATTTGACTTTGAATTTTCTTGAAAATGTAGGGATTGGGTGAAATTGAGAAATGGAGCCTGTGCAATATTCCCAGCAACAGATCCATGCCAGGGAAAATTGTGCAAAGAAGGTTAAAAGGTTTGGTGTTTGACTCAGGTGATCTGGGGCCATGAAATTCTGGATGAAATATTGAAATCCTTCTTATACTGGTGCAGGAAGGATAACTAGTATTGGTCCATATTGGTTCCACTATTCAGTAAACCAATTTGGGAACTGGATCTTGATTTGGTCATTGAACAGAAAAATCTTGAATGGTTATATTGATCATTTTGGAAGGTGAAAGTGTTAAATCATGCTTTTTGATAATCCCAATAATTATAATACTGAGGATTGAAAGGTTGGGATAATCTCTTCATTATGTTGGGGTTCTGTCCCCAGGTAGTAAGGGTGAGAACCTTTAAGATTTGACATTTGGAATAGGAGATCCAATTTGGGTCATTTTTGTCTGGAGTATGTGTGATGAGAGCAGAATCTAAGTCTACGAGGATGAACTCATAAAATTTTTGGGTCTTTGTATGGACTGATGAAATGAAATGGTTTGGCTTGATGAAAATTGACTAGGCGATTGTTTTTTGGCAAGACTTCTCTAATTCTGGTTCTATTATCATGATTGGGTTTAGATTGGACTTGTAAATGTATTGGGATCTTAGAGAGAAGGTAGACATGGGCTCTTGTTCTTGACTTTGTGATGAAGAGGCTGTTACTATTTGGGAGTAGGATTTTATTGGGCTTGTAGTACCTAGAACTTGGAACTTGTTGGACAGGTTACTTGGAGAACCAAACTGAAGAGGGTTTACTGGAGTTATTTTTGAAACTGCGGGTGTCATTGCATAAGAACTCTTGGTCTTGGATTTTAATGGATTTTCACTCATCCTTTTTACCTTGTAAAAATTCTCTTGATAAGAAAATCTAGTATAGAATTAATTTCTCCTTTTATATATTCTATTTTAAAATCAAAGATAGATAGTATGGTTTGCCATCTGGCAAAAATATGTTTTGAAGCAATATTTTTTACATCTTTTTCTAAAACAAACTTTGCTGACTTGTAATCTATTCTTAAAAGAAATTCTTGATTGAGTAAATCTTCTTGGAACTTTGAAATACATAAAACAATGGATAAAATTTCCTTTTTTACTATTGAATATTTCTGTTGTGTAAGATTCCAAGTACCAGAGGTATATCTTATCAATTGTTCTTGATTTTCTTTTGTTTCTTATTTTAATATTCCTCCATATCCTAAGTCACTTGCATCAGTTTCTACTATTTTTAGTAGTTGGGGATCTGGAATATTTAAGTAGGGTATTTCTTGTAGTCTTAACTTTAGTTGCTTAACTGCTTCTGTGTGTTCTTTAGTCCATTCTGGGGCTTTCTTCCTTAGTCTTTGAAATAAAAGTTTGGCTATGATTGGGGATTTTGATAGAAACTTTGACATAGTTGAGACTTCTTAGAAATCGTTATAATTGTTTCTTGTCCTTTATTTCGTTAGGGAACTTATTTGCAAATTGTAATGATCTGTCTATTGGAATTATTGTTCCATTTTTAATATTATGTCCTAGGAATTTGATTTATGTTTGAAATAACATTATTTTTTGAGCTGATATTACTAATCCATTAAACTTAATTGTGTTGAATTTTTTTTTTAGGTGTTTCCAATGTTGTTCTATTGATTTTGAGTATACAAGTACATCATCTATGTATACTATCATGAATTTTGAATATTGATTGAAAATGTCATTCATTATTCTCTGGAATTCACTTGGTGCGTTTTTCAAACCAAAAGGCATTACATTCCATTCATAATGTCTAAATGGTATTGTGAAAGTTGTCTTATATCTTTCTGGTTCTGCTATCTTTATTTGCCAGAATCCTGATTTCATACCGAATTTTGAGAATATTGTGGCTTCATATAACCTGTTCAATAAATCTTTTTTATTTGGTATTGGATATCTTATCCACCTAAGTGCATCATTTAAAAGTTTGTAATTTATTACTAATTTGGGTGCTCCTCTTTCTATTTCTGAATGTTTCTTAATGTAAAATGCTGGACAACTCCATGGGGAATTACTTGGTCTTATCAATCATTTGTTTAATAAGTCTTGTATTTCTTCTTTGCAATATTCTAAATCTTCTTTTTTCATTTGGATAGGTCTTGCCTTAGTCTTGATTTCTTTTTCAATGAAATCTGGTTCATAAGGGAGAGTAATTTCATGTTGTTTTCTGTGCCAAAAGGCATTAGGTAAATTAGAACATACTTCATTTTCAAGGTTTTCTTTGAATCTTTGTATTTTTATTTTTAATTCAGGATTGTTTAATTGTTCTTGGGTTTTTAAGAAATTTATTTCTTATTTTAGAAACTTTAATTGTTTTCTTTTTTTATTTATTAGGTTGATTGTTTTTGTGATAACCTTATTTTTTACTATATCTAACTCCTTTTTTGGGGTTCTTGTATGAATCTGAATTGTACTTCTTGATCTAATAGTTTACACTTTATTCCTTTTGAGTCTACTGTGAAAGACTGAATCAGGGCTAAGAATGGTGTTCCTAAGATGACAAATTTTGTCAGATTTTTTACTAGAATAAAATGGGTGTTTATACAGATTCCTTGGTTACAGACATGGACGTTAGAAAGTTTATATTTTATTTTTAAACTTGAACCATCTGCGGTAGAGATTCCTTCTGTAGTTTTCTCAAAGTATTTTGTCGGGATTATCCCTTCTTGTATACAATTTAAGTCTGTCCCTGAGTCTATTAGAGCAACAATTGTTACCATGAATTCTTTGTTAATTACTAGTTGTACATTGACAAAACATTTTTGGAATTGAATCTTATTGATGATTTGTACATAGTTCTCTTCTGTTTTTCTTCTCTTATTATTTCCTTTTGTTTTAGTTTATTGAAATTTAATAGGTCTATTTGTTCTTGCTGTCATTTATTAATTATATGTAACCTTTTAATTTATTCCTTTATCTGATTTATTTCTTTTTGTAAGTCTTGGATTGTTACTTATTTTTCTAGTGATTCTTTAAATCTTTTAAATATTTCTTGTAGGTTATATCCTGGAAAGTCCTTTACTTTTGTTTCTTCCTTTTCTATTGTGTCTCTTAATTGTAATAAATATCTTTTTTGTAATTATGGGTTTTCTATTTTGTCTATATAATCAAAGAGTATTTTTTGTTCTCTAGTCAGAGTATTTATTGACTTGCATCTACAAGTAGTGTTACAGAATTGGAGAGATTTACTGGTTTCTTCTGCTTGTTCTTCTGTGTCACTATCACTAGAACTCTGGATGATGTCTATATTACTTTCTTGGTCACTACTAGAATATTCCGAGTTGATCATAAGATTGGATAATTGTTCTTTCAGGTTTTTATCTATTTCTAGCTCATTTATTTTTTGTTTTACTATGCATTGGTTCTTATAGTGTCCTACCTTTCCACACTTGTAGCATGTAGGTATTTTTTTTTTTTTGTGAACGTTCAAATGGTCTTTTATCTTGCTTTGGTGTTTTCTTTTGAAACTGGAGTTTTGATTTTGGTTTAAAAATTTTTTTTGTCTTATTCCTACTATATGGGGGGCGAAATTTTTTTGAACGTTTAGAGATTTTTGAAGGAGATGATTGAAAGGATGGAGGAAGTCCACATTGTTCACAGAATTGTTCTAATTCTTCCTGGTTGAAAATCTATCTTGTTTTAATTTATGTTGTAGTCTAAGATCATTGCAGAGTTTTAGTCATTCTAAATGGATAAAACAGATTAATTGTCCATAAGTAAGTTCATCATATGGTATGTTTCCTTTGTTTAGGGATCTAATTTTTGTTCTTACTTTTTCTGCAAATAAGGTGGGTAAGTCTGAAATAAATTTTTCTTTCCAAAATTTTTGACTACAATCAGTTCTAAGCTTTACCTTTGTGAGGAAAACATCTTTATACCATCTAAAGTCATGAAGTTTTTGACATCTTAAGTTTGTTAGTAATTCAGAGGACCTATCCCTATATGGGTCTGGGTCTCCTATGAAATGTTTTGCTATGACATGTATAAGGGTATTAACTGCGTCTCCTATCTCATGTCCTTGTTCATTTTTTATAAGTTGTTCGCTTTCAGTGGTCTTGTTTTTAGTGAGAATGAAGTTTCTTTGATCTGCTGTGACATAATGGTCCTACCATCCTTTCAGTTGTCCTGTAAACCCTGAAATTAATCTTTGGGCTATTTGGTGGTCTGAGGCATATGGTTGTGCCGCTCTGGATACCATAGTCATTTCTTGTAATAATGCTAAAATATTGTATTCTGTTAATCCATATACGTTCCATTCACAGAGGGATTTTCCATCATAAACTGCTTGGGTCATCATACTTATTTCTTCATATTGTATGTCTATGGGAGTGGGTCTACTATAATAGTTATGCATGGTTGGTTTAAGTCTTGCTTTTTGTATTGTGGTAGCCATGTTAACTTCTTCTTCTAGGAATTGAGCAGTGAGTTTTTGTATTTCTTGTTCATGATATTCTTCTTCTTCTGTAGAGCTTGTCTCTGATTCTGTAGTATTTGGGTCTTCTAGCTTATTTACTACTATAATTTCTTTTCCTTTTCCTAGACTTAGTTTGGCCAGTTTTTCATTTGTTTCTTGTAACATTTCTTGTTTATCTGGGATAATCATTCTTAATTTTTCTGGTATTTTATAAGGAGTGAAGATTGGAGTTTTATTATCCTGATAGAGTTGGTGTGTTTACGTTTTCCTTTTCTTTTATCTCTGTTTTCGAATAAGAACTTTCTTCTAGTCTGGATAATTGTTCTCCGACAGAATTGAGATATCTATTGGTATAATTATTTTGTTTCATTAGATTATCTATGTCCTTACTGGTGGGTAATCTTTCTCTGTCTAATTCTTTAAATTCTAATGATTTGTAAGGAGATCCTATTACTGTATCCTTATTTACTGGGATTACTATCTCGTTTATTGGTGGTGGATGAATGGATTCTATTTGTCCTATTTTGGGTACATCCCAGCGATTGGTTTTGAGAACATTTATTTGTTTTAAGGGAGCTTTAAAGTATTTATTGTACCATTTAAAGAAGGGAAGGTTTCTATTTGTTTTGTTTATATGTTCATAATAAAATTCCCATACTTGATTTTGATAATTTTCTGATTTTTCTTCAAATTCTTCCTTGTCATTTGAAAGAATATATTATAGTTTTATCAAAGGGATATTTGGCTTAAACTTATCAATTACATGTATCTGGGGTGAATCATCTTGCATTTGTGATTGAGTAGGAGACGAATTGGGAGATTGTTGAATATTTATTTTCTTCATATCTTGGTAATAAGGAATTGGGATTGTCTCATCTTTTATTCATTTAAGTTTTAACTCCTTACTTGTAGAAGCTCTACTTATAGATATTCTTCCTGGGACTAGATTATCTGTTAATGGAATCGTAGTTACAGAACTAGCTTCATCAATAAGTATTATGGACCTTTTAAATGGTGGGAAGTTAATCTCTATGTTTCCATCTGGGTATTGTATTATCGAATGGACAGGTTGATAGGTAGGATGGACAGGTGGTATTAGAATCCAAAATATAAACTATTGAAAATTATCTCTAACAGCATATGGGCGGCCTTTGGGTGGTTTCCTACTAGAGATATTTTCAGAGAGTTATCCTAATTTACATATTTATTTGGCTAATTTACATATTTATCTAGATCTTTCTTGAATGGTCTGGTTCTTGACTTAATTCAATTTTATAATGCTTAGCAATATATATATATATAATATATATATATATATATATATATATATATAGATTAGATCCAACGTTGGATAATAAATGGTTTAGAATTGTGCTCGATATCTTACTTGATTAGATTTGAACAATTTAAGACCGTCCCAATCCATTGATATCCCAACAAGTGTATAAATAAAATAATAAATAAAATAAGAAAATATAATTTTTTGAACAAATTTCAAGAACAAAATGCAGGTTACATGTCCACAAAGATGCGAGACAATGAGGATTTTGACTCCATATAGCAAGTGATTTGTTAGTTTGTTTATTTTCAACGTAGATTAGAGGCTTTCGCTATCTTTCAAGTCCAGAGTCCTTGGCCCATTAGGAATTAGGGGCCTGGTGAATATTATAGATACCCATGAGTTCTGGACTCATGTCATGCCCCCCTTGACCGTTAGACTAATGGCCAAAGACCCAAATACCCTCATCTTCAATCTCTTTAAAAAAATAAAAAAAACATTGATTTTTCTTCAAAATCAATCATCTTTAAACTTTTTAATAACTCAAATTTATCTTTGATTCATCATTTTCAACCTAGAATTGATCCTTTACAAAAAAAAAAAAAAAAAACCCTAGATTTTTCAATTGAAAATCTCATCATTCCCAAAAAATCTTATTTGCTTCTTCTTTCTAAAACTAATCATCTTCAAACTCTTCAACCCCTATATTAATTTTAATTTATTTAACTTTATTTTCATTAATTAGTTTTTACCTTGTCTCATTTGTAGTCTATCTAAAATTTTATCATTTAATACTTCCTCAAAAACCCTATCTTGCCTCAAAATTTGAAAGTTGAAGATTTGAAGTAGGTCAAATCTTAAGGTTGATGACGGATCTTAAATTTTTTTCAAAAGAGATTGAAGATGACTATTTTTGAGAAGAAAAATCAAGGATTTTAGTTGGAGGTTGAAGATGAGGGTATTTGAGTCTTTTTTTACTATTAGTCTATAAGAAGACTGAGGTCATCTAAGGGGGCATATCTAATATTCACCGAAATATGGGGTGGCATGTCTAAATCACCGATGTTGTGCCATGCTTAGAATCTGATCAAAACCCTATGCCTAGGGTCAAAATCAGAGTGTCCGAAGATATTTTTACAGAGTTTCTCTTATCCGAAGAAACTGAAAATTTAGTATGAGAAATCCCTCTCGGGTAGGTTACAATATTCGCGCGCTAAGACAAGGTACAAAATGTTATCTAAATTCTAGGGTTTTTATTTGGTTTCGTGATCTAAATTCTGCGTTTTATTTTCTGTAAATCACTATGTGTATTTCGTAAGTCGTTGTTTGTGGTAGTGGAACTGTATGATCTACCATTTCTTGGTATTTTCGAAGAACCAACACTTCTCCGAACTGAATATCGATGATCCAAACTGTTCTTTTTCTAATTGGTTTTGTTTTTTGGAATTTTGATGTAATAAGTTGATTGAAGTCCATAGAAATTCTAATTTTTATTGGGTTATGGGTCTTAATTTTGTTGTATAGTTTGGTTCATTTTTAGCATTTGAGCTTTGATGTTGATTGTTAATGTTGCTTCTTGTGGGTTTGTCTTTTTAATGTGTTGGGTTTTGAACTTCACTGCGTTCTCCAAGTAATTTTATCAAGATTTGATGTGTAGAGATCAAAGAATTCTTTTTTTCAGTTTGAAAAGTCAGGACCACTGGTTTTCTGAAAAAAAAATGGGTTTTATGTTTTTTTTTTTCTAAACCTCTGATGAGGTTTAGTTCAGCCTTCAGAGTATCTGGTCTGCTAATGCCCTCTTTATTGGATATGGTATTCATGAAGAACATGGGCAATATTATCACTATCACTTTATGCCAACAGCTGTTAAGAGTGACATACCTTAAGCAGAGGAGACTGATATTATCTTCTAGGGTTTATTATTTGGTTGTGTGATCTGAAGTCTCCATTTATGCTCTGTAAATCACTATGTGTATTTTGTAAGTCGTCATTTGTGGTAGTGGAACTGTTTAATCTATGAAATCTTCCATTTTTGCTATTTTCAAAGCATTAATACTTCTCCTAGCTGAATGTAATATCCCAAACCCGTTCTTTGTCTAATTTGGTTGTGTTTTGTGTGTTTGATATTTTGACATTATAAGGTTTATTGAAGTCCATGCAATTTTTTAATTTTCGTTGGGGATCTAATTTGGTTGTGTAGTTTGGTTCATTTTTAGCTCTTGATGCTGATGTTAATGTTGTTTCTTGCCGTCTTGACCTTTTAATGTTCTGGGTTTTGAATTTCACTGCATTCTACAAGTAATCCTATCAAGGTTGAATGTGTAGAGCTCAAAGACACTTTTTTTTTCCTTCCAGGCTTGCAAAGTCAGGATCACTAGTTTTCTGAAAAAAAAAAAAAAAAAAACAGTTATATTTTGACCCTCTGATGAGGTGTAGCTCAGAGTCTGGTCTGCAACTGTGCTCTTGATTGGATATGGTTTTCATGAAGAACATGGGCAATACTATCTCTATGACTTTATGCAGATAGCTGTTAAGAGTTACAGAGCCTTAAGAAGAGGTAACTAGGGCTTTTCTTTCTTATCTTTTAAGAGTTTAAAGCTGTAAAATATATTTTTCATTGTTTAAAATTTTGAGGTAGAAAGTTCCTGTAAGTCACTAATTGTCACCTTTATTCAATCAGTAGGTGTTTTGAATATCTTCAATCAGTAATTGTCACCTATAGGGTTTTTCTTCCTCCATACATCTTACTTTTGTTTCTAGTATACATTCATGCCATAAAAAATTGGTGTGTTCCGTTTGTGATACCTTCAAGCATCTTATCCATTGGTTTTACTTTGCAGATAATTGATCAGGAAATAGGTATCAGGTCATTTTTGCCATGGCTGACCAAAGAGATAAATATGGAAAGCGATCCCACTCTCAATCCAATTATGCTGACAGTGGAGGAGGAAGTAAAAGAAGAAACCCTGGTGATGAGAGAGAACAGTATGCTCCCGGGCCAGAAGATACAGTGTTCCGTTACTTGTGTCCCGGTAGAAAGATTGGAAGTATCATTGGCAAGGGAGGTGAGATTGTTAAGAAATTAAGAGCTGACACTCAATCAAAGATCAGGATAGGTGACACTGTGCCAGGCTGTGATGAACGTGTTGTTACTATATTTAGTTCGAGCCAGGAAAGTAACTCATTTGAAGACACCGATGATCTCATCTGCCCAGCTCAAGATGCTCTCTTCAAGGTGCATGACAGGCTTGTTGCCGATGAGGTTCCTGCTGATGAAGATGATGAAGGGCCTCATGAAGTTACTGTTCGTCTGCTTGTGCAGTCGGATCAGATTGGATGTGTTATTGGGAAAGGTGGGCAGATAATTCAAGGTATACGAAGTGATACTGGTGCTCAGATTCGAATTCTTAAGAATGAACATCTACCTCCATGTGCTTTGACTACCGATGAGCTTCTTCAGGTATTGCAGATCATTTTCATCGATTTCCCTTTATTTTCGATACACTCCTATAATTTTTTGTTTTGGATTAAGTTTTTATTGATTGAAAAAGAGAAGTGGCCCCTGTACAAGAAAAGAAAAAACAAAGAAAAGAGAGACAAAAGAACAACAAAAACAAACAGCCCACATCATGATCACTACCGCACTAAGCACAACATCTTCAAAAAAACATGCGTTCAACGTCTTTGCTTAGCTTACTCCAAAAAAAAAAAAAAAAAAAAACAAAAACAATAAGCCCAAGATGTCTAGAACCAGTTCCTGATAAGTCTTTTCCTCCCCCTGGAACACCTTTATATATATATAGGGACAAAATCAAGATCCAACATTTTATCTAACATGTTTTGTAAATTGGGGTCAGAAGTTTCAGAATGGACTAATTTTGGTGAGGATAGTCTCTATGGTGAGGAGATCATCCTCACCTAAAATAACCCCATTCCAAAGCTTCTAACGCCAGTTTACAAGTTGAAGAATCGTGAACCGTCCAATTTTTGTAAACCACTTTTGATGGGGTTATAAGTTTCGAAATGGGCTGATTTTTGGTGAGGATGATTTCATCACCACAAAGATCATCCTCACACAAAATCAGCCCATTCCAAAACTTCTAACCCATATAGGACAAAACATGTTGGATAAAATGTTGGATCTTGATCTTGCCCCATATATATATATATGGGGAGGCATTCGGAGGCCCTAAAAAGCGGGAACATTTTTTCAATGTATGGGTTAGAAGTTTCGGAATGGGCTGATTTTTTGTGAGGATGATCTCTATGATGAGGAGATCTGCCTTGCCAAAAATCGGCCCATTCCGAAACTTCTAACCCCATCAAAAGTGGTTTACAAAAATCGGACGGTCCATGATTCTTTAATTTGTAAACTAGGGTTTGAAGTTTTGGAATGAGCTGATTTTTGGTGAGGATGATCTCTTCACCATAGAGATCATCCTCACAAAAAAATCAGCCCATACCTAAACTGTTTGGTTCTCTCTAGGGCCTCCGAACGCTTCTCATATGTGCGTGTGTGTGCACGCGAGCGTGAGTGTGTGTGTGGATATCTGTAGAGAATTTATGTTCAGTATTATAATCGAGTGAATGTGTGTAGTGTTGTGAGTTTTACCTGGCCTTTTATTCTTGTTTATAGTCCATCATGAATTTTTTATCCTGCTAATACTATTTGCATTGTTGAACTGCATTGCTGGTGCTGTAAACTGATTATATTAGCAGAATGAAGCTAACTCAAGATGTTTTTTGTTTTAGATAACTGGGGAGGCCTCAGTTGTGAAGAAGGCTCTGTATCAAGTATCATTACGACTTCATGATAATCCGTCTCGATCCCAACATTTCCTCGCCTCTGCCATGTCTAATATGTATCAGTCGGGTGGTCCATTCATGGGATCAAATGCGGGTGCTTCAATAATGGGTTTAGCTCCTTTGATGGGTCCTTATGGAGGATACAAAGGTGAAGCTCCTTTTTATTCTGCTCCAAGGGATGGGTCATCCGCAAAGGAGTTTTCTCTTCGTGTGGTTTGCCCGACTGAAAATATTGGAGGTGTGATTGGTAAGGGTGGTGTCATTATCCAGCAAATCAGACAGGAATCTGGGGCATATATCAAAGTTGATAGTTCAGCTGCCGAAGGAGATGATTGCATAATAACTATCTCAGCAAAAGAGGTGTGCATCTTAACATCTGGGTTTTGTATCAACAAAGAAATGCAGGTCATGTGCCATCATATTATTCTAACATGTGCCAAATCCTCTAGTTCTTTGAAGACCCAATCTCTCCAACTATCAGTGCAGCAGTGCGCCTACAGCCCAGATGTAGTGAGAAAATAGAGAAGGACCATGGTGAACCTTCTTACATGACTCGTCTTCTTGTCCCATCATCCCGCATTGGCTGCCTCATCGGTAAAGGTGGGGCTATCATCTCTGAGATGAGGAGACAGACCAAAGCAAATATTCGCGTACTTTCAAAGGAAAACCTTCCAAAAGTTGCAACTGAAGATGATGAGATGGTTCAGGTAAGTCATAATTATATTGTTTTCAGCTATGTATGTCATGTTTATTTTGATAGGTAAAAGGGTCGGTGGCTATTATTGTGAAGTTTGGTTGAAAGGGATTTGAACCTAGGATGTGAGAACAACTCTCCACACATCTTACCAACTTTACTGAGTTGGCACTTCGTGTATATCCTATTAATTGTATATTTTGTTTCTTTTTATAAGTATTAATTGTATAATTTGTTGTGCCGACTTTGTGCGTTCTCCTCTAGCACCAGTAGAGACCATATCTTACATATTTGTGTGGTGGTGCTATCCAGATCAGTGGAGACATTGAAGTTGCTAAGAATGCTCTTGTGCAAGTAATAACACGGTTAAAAGCTAATTTTTTTGAGAGGGAGGGTGCATTATCTGCTTTTCCACTAGCGGTTCCTTACTTCCCCATGGAAGCAGATGTCTCTGATGGCTCAAAATATGAAAATAAAGATGGTAAATCTCATGGTCGTGGATATTCTTCGTACTCTAGTGGTTATGGTGGTCCAAGTGATGTGTCTCCTAGAGACAATTATGAAAGTTATGGGGGCTCACAGGTAATCTGCACACGTTTATTGTTCAACTAGTTTGTCTTTTTCCCCATTTTCCAAGTTTTGAGTCAATATGTTTTTTTTCCTGGCGTACTGTTTCTAACTCGATTTTTTAGTTTGTTTATGCACCTACTTATACAATGTCACCTTGATTGATTTTTTTATAATCTCTCTCTCTCTCTCTCAATTTGTTATAAATTGTTCTTTATGTCTTCTTTGCAGAGTGGTGGTGGTGGTTACGGATCATACGGTGGCCACTCTTCTGGTCGTTCTAGTGGTACAGGGTAAGATTTTCCTTTTTATTTTTGCAGATTTTGTCATGAGTGTTTTCTTTTGGGTTTGATCTACTTCTTTGTCTTTTCCTTACTTTACTCCCGAAATTTCAACGTTGTTAGAAAGCCCTTTTATCATCAGTCCACCATCATTGATGAATGTGAAAATGGTAGAGACTCACCTGCCCGTTAGACCAAGATTAAAATGACCATATTGACCTGATTGCAATAAATGACCACTGTTTTTTCCATCATATTCTTGGCAATAATATCAAGGCACGTGTCAAAACGAAAGAACATGTATTTATAAGGAAAAAAAAGAGAAAAAAATGGACCTGATTAGCAAGTTTTCACCATTGGATCTTACTATGCAGAAAATTCCTGAAACAAATGAATCGAGATCGTTTGATGAACCATGCTCAATTCAAATGGCCAACACCAATCACATACTAATTTGTTGTTGTGTAGGTCCATGAATGGTTGGGTGGGCCAACCATCCATGTAACTAGTGGGCTCAAAAAGTATATTGTGAGATTTTGAGGGTGGACATCAATCTTTGACTCTAGAGCATAGGTAGACCACAATTTTTTGTGGTTGAATTTTCTATTGAATTTAAGCATTTCTTGGGTCTTCAATTCAAACGACTAGAAAGCACCAACCAATGGTCATCTATGAAGTTATGGGCAGTTTGATCATTTTCTTCCCAGCCCAATGAGCACGTGACGGTACTCCTGTTTTTGCGTTTGTCATTGTAATACTCCATCACCATCATTATCTACACCTTATCCTAATTAACGGGTAAACCGGATAGTATAACTCTAATTACCTTTTCTAAATTTATAAATGACACCACAGAACTTTGCTTCTTCTGATTTTTATTAGCGTTGCTTTCTTTATTGTTTCCTGTTCACAAGTGTACCAATGTTTCTTTGAATATTCATAGTAAGCTTTTATTTTTGTCATGTTTGTTTACTATAAGACCTGTTAATCTACATCTCATCCTGATTTTTAGCTTCTGTTACCAGGTTATCTGGTCAAAAACCTGTTTCTCGTGGGAAACATCATGGTTATTAGGGCCCCCGATGATTAGTGACGTCAGGTAGATTATTGTCTCCCTTAATATTTTTTTATCCTTAATGGCAGATTGCTTTGATATATGCTAGTCAAATCATAATATATCACAATTTGTTACCTTATCCTAGCCGGCCTTCCCATGTTTAGATTTCTAATGCTCCTGTTTTACCTATGTTTCCTCCCATTCCTATCAAAACAGCTGACATCTATGAAGCCTGAAGCCAGCCTACTGCCTCTTTTGACGAAGCCTTCAGCCTTGACCTGAAGACCAAACGAAAGGGTTTGAGAAACTTATGGCCTACCTTTGAGAGGACCAACACCATCTATTAACAAGCTCTAATGTTGTGTGCTACCAAGTGCCTTTGTAACCAAGACGCCTCCATGAGTTGCATCAACTATGTTTCCCTTTCTGTAAAACTACAAATACTGCCAGCCATGATTGTTTCCTCCTTGGCAGTTTTATTAGGATTGGTATTTTGGTAGCTATGCATTGGATTTTTAATCCTGTCTTTTGTTGGGAACTTGTGGGTTTAGGTTGTAGAGCCTTGGAAATTGTAGGTAGCATGGTTAAACTCTATTGTGGTGAATGATTACTTCTAAAATGCGTGCATTAATATGTTGTCATTTATCGTGGATTGTGTGCTTATAAATTTTAATATGCTTCTTTCTGTCAATTATCGTGGATTGTGTACAGAGTGAATTTTTTTAATTAAAAAAAAAATTCTTTGTTGGTGGTTATTTATGAACTTAGGTGGAGTTAACTTCACGAGATGGCTATAACCCGCAAATTATTAAAGGGCAGCTGTATTGTCGTTTTGATGCTTATTCAGGTTTTTTTTCTTCTGGAGGCTATATATCCTGATGGAAAAATATCAGAGCCAATATAGAGCTGCAATTCACCTAAAAAGGGTAGGTTGAAGATCTTTCCGAAGAATGTTGAGAACTACAAATCACCAGTTGGTTCAGATGTCCATCCAGGTAGTAGAGATGCAATCAATCGAGGGGTAGGTTTGTTCTCTGTGTTATCTCAAGTGTGTTACCGTCAGTTCGTGTTATGGAGTGAATGTGATTTAAGTGTTGTATGCAATAAATTGGCAGGTTTTCTAGGAACTATTGGTTTCGTTCACACTACAATCAGGTAAGTGATTATTTGGCTCGGCACATTCCAAGCTGGTAAGTCTTTCTGCCGTTGGAGCTTGGTGAAAAGCATACTTTATTAGCTTTACATGATTGTCATCTTGCTTTACTTATCACTTCCCGTAGTTCTCTCCAATTAACCTGTTTTCATATTTTGCTTGAACTCTTTTGTTGATACTTTTTTGTAGTTTATCAAACACCTTGTCAGTGTTTCTTCCATTTCTCTAGGGTTCCTCTTTCCATGTTCAACTTCTTGTTTGAGGGTTACTAATAAAGGCTATATGTGGCTAAATGCTTCCAAGTTAGGACAATGTGTCTATCTCATGATCCACGAGTCACCTTGATCAGGGACCAGAGACAACTATTACAGGAGCGGATGGGTCCAAAAAAAGAATACAATAAAACTGACAGGTTCACCACGGAACCACTATCAGGAAGAAGAACCGCTTGCACCATTGCACTTACTGTTTTTAAGCAAGTTCTTTTGTTTCTTGAAGAGAAGTTCCTTAGGAATTACTTTATGTAGTCCATGCCTATTTGTAATATTAGTACCTAAACTTGCATGGTTGTTCATCATTTATGTAGTTTTGAAAATACACTTTTAGCAATTTTTTTTGGCTCCCCCACTGTAATACATGATTGCCTCTATTTTTTTTATTTTAATTTTTGGGATGATGTGTAGTCGGATCATACTACAAATAGGAGGGGAATTTACTTGCAATTTTTGCAGCCGTACCCCAGTCAGTTGTGAGACGTTCTTTGCATTAATGTTTAAATTGAAGCACTGCCCATGGATGGACCAACGGAAAAAAAAAAAAAAAAAAAGCTCACTGTTTTGTAGTCTTAAGGCTCCCAAACTTAGTTGGGGTGTTTACAGACTTAGTTGCGAAATGCATCTTTTTATACTTATAACATTCGAGGGTGTTGAACGCACAAAGCTGTTGAGCTAGATGTTAAGGTGAAATAATCGGTGTATTTCGCTCCGGTTGCAAAGCCTTGTTAAAATGAGGAGTCTTTTCTTGGGATTTTTTTGTTTTGGTGGGAAATGATTTTGCTGTTTTTGTTTTGTTTCCCTTTCATGGTCTCCTTTGGGTTGTATCCACTTGGATGTGCTTGCATATCTATTATGGATTGTATTATATTTTCAACTTGCTCTTGTAAAATTACATTAGCTAATTCTTGAAAATTATATTGTTACTCTTGTATATTTTATTAAGATAATAAAAATGAGAAATTGTTGAGCTAGATCAGGGTAGGTAATTTTTTAAGTGATGAGGTAACTGGCCTATTAGAGCATCATATCTCATCCAAATCCATGCGGGGTTTGAACCATGGTTTCAAAACTTGTTCGAGATCGAGACGTATCATTCAAGTCGTCTTGGTATCAAGTATGGATGAGACGGACAAACAAGTCAATGTATTGGATGAGATTTAAAACTCTACGGTCATTTTTCTCATTATTGAATGAGATGTCTCAAATGTATTGGAAAACTTGTTTGAGACGGTATGGTTGGTCTCTTTCATGGACAAGACGCCAAAACAATTTTTAAAAATATGGTTTGAATTTGAGACCTCTCCCTTTATCCTTTTTTACTATTGTTAAGTATACAATCGGATACAATCAGGTATCTTTCTCTATCCTTCTCTTTCCCATTGCCATTGGTCTGGCTTCGGAGAATGGAGTGGGGTGATGAAAAATGAAAAAAATGTAATACCCATCCCTTGAAAAATATGATATAATGACTAAAAATTGTGATATTTTAATATCACAACACCAGTAAAATTATTGTTTTTGAAGATCTTTCGATTTATTTAAGTAAGGTTGAATAATTTTGAAGAATTCTTCTAGATTTTGATGAAAATTGGAGATATTCGCTCAGTTCTCAAAATGAATTTTGGCGTACCCCTTGACCTTGATTTTTCAAGAAAGATCAATATTAAATAATTCAAATGCCCTCACTTTAAATCTTTGTCAAAACACATCAATTTTTTTCACAAATGCCTATCGTTTTCAATTTTTAAGGTAAATTTTTTTGACTACATCTTCAACCTAAGATCATTGTTCTTTCAACCATTGTCTCGAGAACAATGTAGGGTTCTTCAGGAGGTTAGAGATGAAAGGTTTTGGGAAAGAAAAAGTTTTTCGATCATTTTATGTTAGTCTCTCTTGCAAGAACAAAGTCAAGGTGCACGTAATGGGGAGCGCATCCTCTGTAGCGTGAATCTCCTGTAGCCCATGTCAACGTTTGAGGTTGTGCCACATCATCAAGATGATTTCATCCAATCGTTTAAATATAAGAGTACAGTGACCGTCCATTTTCAAATACTTGATTAAGGAAATAAAAAATGTTAACTTCCATCTAACTTTAAATAAAAAACCGAAAATACCTTCTTTTCAATTTAAAATGGGATAAAAAATGATTGGATTGATGAAAAAACTCGATTCATCAGAGCCATGTAATTAGTACACCATCACTTGATATTTCGGAGGCCATTCAAATCCAATCTCGGAGAATAATCTGAAAGATCATTCATTGAAATTGACGGTTTAGATGAAGAAATTGGTTGACCAAGTGCAAGGTACATAATATGTAGTGGTATCGATTGGGGAATTGCATTTTATATTTTCTCTCAGTAAAATTTAAAATATTAAGAGGCAGAATTTACAGGGAGTTGGGACTTGGTAGTGATGTTCGTCCACAAAAGCCATTAGATTGCCATCAAAACACATCTCGAAGTCTGTTCATGCCGGGATGACACCTTCCTTACCAAATTGTTAAAGCCCATGGGCCTAACTCATCCTTGAAAATTGGCTTGCAAGGAGTGGGTTGCCCCTGTTTTATACATTGCACAACCCAAGAGTACTCGGGCGATGTGGGACTATGCTAATACTCCCCCTCAACGTAAGGGCTGAAGACACTCGGGTCTCCCCCTCCATGCAGGGACGGAGATACTAACTCAACCCATCTCTAAGGTACTCTTGATCTGATGCCATGTTTAAGTCCGTGGGCCTAACTCATCCTTAAAAATCGGCCCATGAGCTTTAACCAAAACATCTCAAAATCCTGAATTCACTCCCATGGGATGAAAAATGGAAAAAAGAATAGAAAAGAAAAGAAAAGAAAAAACAAAGACATAAGGGTGTGTCTAGTATTTTTGAATAATGATTATAACCAAAGTTTAAAAAAAATATTTTAAATGATAAAATTTGAAAAACAAGGCCTTGGTTCATATTTTATAAAGAATCGTGATAATCTGATTACCCTTATGCCACACTCAATAAACTACCCAGACGTGACAAGTTCGAGAATTGTGTATTTCGAGGAGCACAGATCTATGGTTTCCGAACTTGTCACGCCAGGTACTTGATTGAGTGTGCCATGTGGGATAGTTAGATTATTACGACTCCTTTATAAATGGAGATCTATTGGTCCATATTTTTTAAATTTTGGCGTTAAAGGTGGTTCTCCCATTAAATTTTGTCTAGTAATAGTATTTTGTATTTTATAGTAAAAATAATTAAGTTTTAATAATCTAAATATTTTTTATGGAAATAGTAACACATTGTAACTCAGCATTTTTTGATCCAGTTTATTTTATAAAAAAAACATACATTAAAAAATAATTTCAAATATATGTAAAGAACTTTTATTTCTACACCAACCTTGCTAATGCCAACACCCCCCCAACCCTCCCTCCCCAAAGATGTGCGCTAATTCTTAGTGATTTACATATGAATCGGGTTGGTGATAGCAAAAGTTGGCGCGGCAATAGAATTGTAGTTAAAATCATTTCGAACGAGATGACTTGGGCGAGTCAACGACTCAACTCGCAAGACACTTGGGCCCGGGGGTCTTCCTTATCACACTCTTTTAGGAGTTAAAACCACGTAGGGTTTCTCTATTGACCTCTCTGCATTCTCCTCAAGCACTCGAAGCTTCAAACGTTCCATTTCACCGTCCAAAGGTACTCTCTCTCTCTCTCTCTCTCTCTCTTGTTATGGTGGCTATATTGTTTAGTTTGGGGGGGGGGGGGGGGAGTATTTGGGGATCATCAAAACATATAAGAAATTTGCACCCAAAAAGTGTATTTGTTGGATCGATTACAACTTAAATGCTGTGTATTAGTTGAAGACTACCTAAAAAAACCATGTTCCAAGAAATCTTAAAAACTGATATTTTTCTTTTTTTTTTTTTGATGCAACCTTTCCCCCTCCCCATAATATATTGACCAACCAACTGTTTGATAAAATGACTCACAGACAGTTTTTCTGTCACAATACCCACATTTCAATCTCCATATTCTGTAGGGCCACTATTGGATGTTTTATTTCTATTTTTTTTTTTTTTTTGGGTATTTAATTAGTATTTCATTAGAGCATTTCTTTTGCAATGTTTTCTTTTTAAAATGATTTTTAGCAAAATCATCCGTATAAGTAGAATCAATTTTAATTAATATTTCAATTTTCAGGTGCTGTTACTGTTGTAATGCAATGATGCAAAATCTACATCGCATTCTATGTCGACTCCACATTTCTCCGGTCATTGCAAAATCTCTGAAAGAAACCACATCCAGAGAGGTACAGAACGCACGGAATGGTATCGAATCCCTCCGTCTCTCAGTCTTACAACGAGCCTTCTCCACGAAATCAGGTGATGGAGAGGGGAAAGATAGTTGGGAGAAAGGGTGGGACTCTGTTGGATCGTCTGGGAACAAAGATGGCAAAACACAACCCGATGGTGCCTCTGATTTTGGTTGGGACTCTGTATCTTCTTGGTCAACAGGATTGACCAAAGAGCATTTTGACGGAGAGGCTGTAGGCCGTCAGGTCACCCCTGGGTCCACCGACGTGGTACCCACTTCTCCGTCGATGCCATCATCATCGGAGGAGATTGATGAGGTGTCGGAGGAGTTGGAGAAGGAGAACCGCAAAGGTAGGGAGTTCGTGGACTCTTGGGGAGAGCGGATGAAGGAGGTGAATGTGTTGCTGAAGCAAGTGAGAGAGCCTGGTGCAAGGGGTTCATATCTCAAGGATTCTGAGAAGGCGGAGATGTATAAATTGCATAAGGAGAATCCTGAAGTTTATACTATCGAGAGATTGGCTAAGGATTATCGGATAATGAGACAAAGGGTCCATGCTATTTTGTGGTTGAAGGAGATTGAAGAGGAAGAGGAGAAGAAGCTTGGCCGCCCATTGGATGATTCTGTTGAGCTTTTGCTTGATGCATGTCCTGAGTAAGCCGACAAATCTCTTCTTTTGGTTATTTGTTAAATCTCCTTGAACAAAATTTAGTTATGTTTGCTTGGAAATTTTGAATATTTATGGGAATTGATTTTGTTGAGCTCAAAGTACCTACTGCATGTTATTAATTTATTTGAAGTTGATGCAGGAACTTACCTAGAATGATGCGTCTGAGATCATAATTAATTTTTAAGAATAAGGAAAATCATAAAAGAAGCTAATTTTTCATGAAGTTAAGAGAGAATCAGTAAATAATGAAGAAATAGTCCTAGGTCTTGTACAGTCCTAAAGGCTAATCCCTAAAACATGCAGATAAGGATTTGAATGAATATTCTGGAATTCCACTACCCAACTGTCTCAATTCAATAGTCAATTTCCTTTCAAAGATTTTAAGGATTAATTAGGCCCAATGAGTTTTAATTAGCCATTGTAAATGTCTCAACAAATCTTGAGAGACTTCAATGAATTTATTAGCAATCATGGTTTGATGGACTTTCCTCTCTTGGGTAGAAGATTCACATGGTCCAATAACCAAGGTAATACTAGGATGTCCAGATTAGATAGGTTCTTGGTTGATAATGTGTGGGAGGAGAAGTTCCATAATGTCATTCATTCGGCCAGTCCTAGCCCAGTTTCTGACCACACCCCTATCTTTTTGGAAGCTGGGTATCCTAGGAAGCACTCTACGCCGTTCAGATTCGAAAACATGTGGCTAGTTCAACCCAACTTCTTAAATCTAGTCAGGGATTGGTGGAATGAGTGCTCTGCTAGAGGCAATCCGGGCTGTGTGTTCAAGAATAAGCTTAAGTTTGTGAAAGAAAAATTGAAGGAATGGAACAAAGAGGTCCTGGGGAGAATAGAAGTAAAAAAGAAGGAGATCATGTCAAAAATTGATATATTGGACAAAAAAGAGGAAGAAGGGAATTTGAATGCAGAAGAAAGAGGTAAAAGAATGGAGATGAAGTTAGAATTTCAAAGAATGGCGCTAATGGAGGAGATAAGTTGGAAACAAAAATCGAGGGTCAAATGGTTGAAAGAGGGGATAATAATACAAAATTCTTTCAGAAGATTGCCAACTTCCATAGAAGAAGTAATCAGATTGTTAAGCTTTCCATTGAAGATATCGTAGTGGTGGGAGAAGATGAGATTAGGGAAGGTGTGGCGAGATACTACAAAGATCTTTATAAGGAAAAAGAACCTCGGAGACCTCGGCCTGATAACCTAGAGTTTATTGCGTTAAGTCAAGAAGATAGGGATTGGTTGGAAAGACAAATTGAGGAAGAGGAGGTTAGATCGGTTCTTTTCTCTATGAGTGGGGATAAGGCCCCGGGGCCAGACGGTTTTACTATGGAATTTTTCAAACATTGCTGGGATGTCGTCGCCAAAGATTTCATGAAAGTCATCAAAGAATTGCAAGACAAGAATTGCATGGATTACAGTCTCAATAGTACTTTCGTGGCCTTGATCCCCAAGAAAGTTGGGTCGGATAAGTTAAGTGATTTCAGACCTATTAGTTTGGTGGGTTCGGTGTATAAGATTATATCCAAAGTGTTAGCTTCGAGGTTGAAGGTAGTCCTACCCAAACTTATCGATGACGAACAAGGGGCCTTCATGAGGGGAAGACAAATTCTTGATGGTGTTTTGATGGCTAATGAATATCTTGACTCAAGGATTAAGGAAAAGAAAGAGGGGATGATTGGAAAAATAGACTTACAAAAGGCTTACGATCATGTGAGTTGGGACTTTTTGGAATATATGATGGGGAGAATGGGATTTGGGGCAAAATGGATTAATTGGATTATGAAATGTGTTACATCGGTCTCCTACTCGATTCTTGTCAACGGGAGTCCGGCTGGCTTTTTTAGAGGATCAAGAGGACTGAGGCAAGGGGACCCGCTTTCTCCGTTCTTGTTCCTTATCATAGCAGAAGCTCTGGGTAAATTGTTTAGGAGAGCAGTCGAAATAGGAAAGCTTTCGGGGTTTAGGGTGAATGATGGGCCGATGATTTCTCATTTACAATTTGCGGACGATACTTTGGTTTTCTTAGATCACTCTAGGGATCAGGTGAGGGTGTTACGGGTCCTTTTGTGTTGTTTCAAGGCTATGTCTGGTTTACATATCAATTTGCAAAAGAGCAAGATTTTTGGGGTAGGAAACGTGAGTGATGTACATCTGATGGCTGCAACCTTGGGATGTGGGCATGATGTTTTACCTACGACTTATCTGGGATTACCATTGGGAGCACCCTATAATAGCATCAAAATTTGGGAAGGGGTGCTGGAGAAAATGGAGAAAAGATTGAGTATGTGGAAGGCCAAGTACTTATCCAAAGGAGGGAGAGTTACCTTGATAAAGAGCACCTTGACGAGTATCCCGGTTTACCTTCTATCCCTATTCACGCTTCCTAGGTCGGTTGAATTCAAATTGGAGAGGCTTATGAGAAACCTTCTATGGAATGACAAGAACGGTAGGAGGAAGTATCACCTAGTTAGATGGAAGGTTATATGTATGCCCAAGAAGAATGGGGGGTTGGGGATTAGGGGTCTTAGACTTGCTAATAGAGCACTTTTAGGAAAATGGCTATGGAGGTTTGGGGAGGAAAGGGGTAGATTATGGAGGAGGGTCATTTTGACGAAGTATGGGGAAAAGAGACTGGGTTGGTATAGTGGCGAGGCTAAAGGCTCGTACGGGTGTAGTGTTTGGAAGGGTATCTTGAAAATGAGCAAGGAGTTCGAGAAAGGGATTAGGTTCAAGGCGGGAACGGGTAATAAGATCAGATTATGGGAGGATAGTTGGTGTGGCACATCGCCTCTAGCAGTTCAATTTCCGTCCTTGTACGCTTGTTCTACAAAAAAGAACTGCTCGATTCAGCAGTGTTTGATTCGCAATGAGTTCACTTCCACTTGGGATTTGGGATTTAGGATTTAGGAGAAGCTTTAATGATTGGGAGATAACTGATGTGATATCTTTCCTTGATCTCTTGCACTCGTGTCCTCTCAACGAAAGTGAACAGGACAGATGGGAATGGACGAGGGCCAAGGACTTGAGATTCTCTGTCAGCTCATTTTTTAAGTGCCTCAATTCTTATGCCGAGCGATCATTCTTGGGATCTATCATTTGGACCACTTCCATCCCATCTAAAATATCCTTTTTTGTTTGGTTGGCTTCCCTTGGAAAAATTCTTACATTGGATAATTTGATTGCTCGAGGGTGGATCACACCTAATTGTTGTCCCCTGTGCATGAAAGATGGGGAGTCTGTCGACCACATCTTAATTCATTGCACATTCTCTCATCAAATTTGGTCATTATTCCTTGGTCTTTTTCGTATTCAATGGGTCATTCCTTGTAAGTTCTCCTTGTTGTTAGAAGGGTGGGCCAGTAATGTTTTCTCTTCCAGAAAAAGATTCTTGTGGGCTATTCTTCCCTCGGCTATTGCTTGGGGGGTGTGGAATGAGAGAAATAATAGGGTGTTTAACAATAAGATGAGAAGCTCTCACGGCACATTCTTGGAGATTTTGGGCTTGTTATACCTTTGGGCGAAGCAGAACATTGAGTTCAAGGGGATTACTTTTGATGACTTCGTTTTTAGATGGAACTCTTTATGTAGTCTTTGATGCTTTAATTTCTTTTTGATTTGTAGTTTGTTTAGAGGCTTTCTCGGCCTCTTTGTACTTTGTTTTCTTTCTTTCAATATATTACACTTATCAAAAAAAAAAAAAATGTCTCAACAGTCCTAATTGGCTAATATATGTTGAAGAAATAAAAGCAAAGTTTTGCAATTAGGGATGTGATGTAAACATTCAACAAAGAATCTAGCAATAATAATAGTAATTATGCCTAAAGGGATATTTGTTAGCCTAATGTGAAGTGTTTAGGAGATCTAGGTGGGATTGGGTTAAAGAAAAGGATTTAGAATGTTGATTTAGTTAAAAAAAAATTGGGTTCGGTTGGCTTCAAAGAAGATTGGAGGTCTGCAATTAGGTTTTGAACTATGGGTAGGGCTGGCGAAGCCCTAAAATGGGGTTATAATGGTTGCAGTCCAGCCAGTAAGTTCCAATGGCAGAAATTAAGGTTAGCTGGTTTGTTTTAGGTGGCTGAAAAGTTTGACTTCTATGGGTAGGCTGTTTATGTTTAGAAACAGGAAACAAAATTAAAGAATGTGGAAAAGATGGATTTGAAGAAAGAAATTAGCTGAAATTTCTTAGTCAAACAAGAATTCAATAAAGGAGTTGTACTGTACCTTGGAATCACATCAAGGATGCCCCACACCATACCAATAGCCAGAGAAAAGAAAATTCAGAAAATTTTGGAGATAATCATTTATTATTAGTTTTTGCTAGGTAAACAAGGGGTAAGTGGTTAATGGAGGTGAAGGTGAGTTCAATGGAATTTGAACCTAGGTCATGGCATCAACTCTCCTCAAGCCTTTTAACACTGTAGCTAAGTGGCAACTTTATAATCATTTATTACTTGAGAAAAGAAAAAAGCTACAAATGTATAGGGTTTCTATTCCAAGTCTCCAACGAAGACTTCTACCCTACCCTAACTACTAAAATAAACAAACTAAAAATTTCTTAATAGAGCCCAGTGTGGGATTCTAACAAAAAAATAAAATAAAATAAACATACCCCTTACTTAAAACGTGTTCTACTTCTAATTAAGTGGTTAAACATACCCCATCACTTGAATCATGTTGTGGGTCTTCAACTTCTAATCTGAGTATAGATCTTGAACTAGGCCCATGTAATGATTGTTGAACCACAAGGAGAATGGGAGATGGTGTCGTGTCCCCTCCTTCTCTGGTAGACTTTCGGATGAGAAGAAGTGATATCCTTCGACGAAACAAAACTTTGGTAATACTCTTTTAAATTTGGATCAATCCTATGCGTCATTGTCTTTGTAATCTATGTACAATCTGAAGCTGACATGTTCTCCCACTTGATGAGATATTTCCAATATCCTCCATGTCTGGTGGAAATCACTTGTTGATCCAAGATTTGCTCTATTTTCAATTTTTTTAAGGCAAAACAGGTGAAGGAGGCAAATGCTAAGGAAAGGAATTCCATAGGCTATGGCTTTGGTCATGGGTTCTGTCATGGCATGGATCAGGTGTATGTCTAGTTGGATCAAGGTTATTGTCATGTAGTGGGTTATTAGGTAATATTATTGGGCCTTGGATGGGGACTAGATCTTCCACATTGAATATTTGATTAATACTCCAATCAGGTGTTCCAAGATAAATCCATCGTTACCCACAAATCTCAATATTTTAAAGGTTCAAGCACTGCTTGCCTGTGGTTCTTTTTACAACTCCCCATGGGAAATGTTCTGGCCTAATTTTGCAGTGAAATTTTGATTTAGAAAATTAAGTTTTAAAGGGTATTTTGTATGAAATCAAATTTTTTACCTTTAACTACAAAAAGGGACCTTGACTCTCGGTCAAGGTGGTAAACCTAATCTTGCAATTTAGAGGGGGGTAAACCTAATATCGCCAGTTTCGTATGGCGGTATTGCCGAATACCCTTTGTGGACACGGGATTTGCATCATTTTGAGACATCCCTCCACTTTGGGGTGTTTTGGAGTCGCCACCATTCATTTTTGGTAAAGGGGTGTGAATGGTCACCCGATGTCATATTTTTTGAAAAACATGTCATTTTGACACTTTGATGACTCTCGTGCGGATAGGGTACATGGTCCAACCTTTGATTCAAAGGTAAGGGGGTCCATTTATGGAGTAGGGAAGGTGTTAGGCACCCTACTCCATCCACGTAATGTGGTAACCTTGGATTCGATCTTTTTTTAAAGTAAAAGAAAGTAAAATTGAAAAGGATTCGATGTGTGCCCTCAAGTGTGAGGGGCTTTCGATGTTGGTTCAAATCATTGAGGGCACCCTTATGAAGAAGGGGTCCTTTGGTGATTTAAATCATCGTGGTGTGTGCAAATGTATAGAAAAGGGGAGAGTAGAAGAGGGGAGTTGAGGGGGGTGTTCCTTTTGTCAAACCCACCTTGACCTTGAGTTAATCTTCAAATGATAAGTCCTTGTCTTGATCTTGATTTGCTTGAGAGTGTAGAGGATTGAGTTGAGAGTTGGGTGTTGAGAGTAGAGTAAGAGTAGAGTTGAGAGAGTTTTTTAGGAGGTGTTTTTTTTTTAATTTTTCATTAGTTCTTGTAAGGGGAGAATGGAGGGGTTTTTATAGAAGTTGGGGAGTTATTTTAGGGGTAAAGTTGGGTGAAATGAAGAAAAATGATAGAATGGTTATAAGTTTGAGAAAGAAGTGGGTGTAATTTAGAGGAGATTGGAGGGTATTTAGGGAAGGGAGGTTAAATGGGTGAGTTTTGACCCAAATGATTTGGATCCTACCCAACCCATTTGGGTGGAGTGTTTGGTGAGGTGAGTTTAAGATGGTGGTTGTGATTAAATGGTATTTGGTTTAAGAGAATGAAGGATTTAAGGAGGTGGTTGATGATATTTTGGGAGGGTGATGGAGATAATGACATGTGTCAAAGTGGGTGGAAATGAAGGGTTGAGATGAGTTGATAGGAAAGGATGGGTGTTTGATTTGAGAGGATAGGTGTAGGTTTAGGTTGTAGAGATGGGTTTTGTAGGGAATGATGGGGGTAGATTAGGGGAAGGTAATGGTTGGTTAGTAGGGAGTGATGGTTGTAGGTTAGGGAGAGGTGTAGGTTGTAAGTGTTTGATTTGAGAGAATGGATAGGATAGGTTAGGGGAGAGGTGTAGGTTGGAGGTGTGGGTAGATGATATTTAGAGAGAAGTTAATGGGATATTTAATTGTTTAGAGAAAGGTGATGGGAGTTGATGGTTGGATGAGGGAGGTGAGATGGGGTGATGACATGTGTCACACCTTGATGATTGTGGTGATTGGTTGTGATGTTGGATTGGGTTGAGTTGGGTTTTGGTTGAATGATTTGGGCTTGGGTAGAGTGTTTGGTTGGGCTTAGGTTGTTGGTTGAATAGGAATGGATTTGGGTTGAGTTGAATAGGCTTGGATAATGGGTTTGGGCTTATGTTGGATTGAGTTGAGTTGGGTTTAGAAGGATGGGAAGGGTTTTGGTCCGTGGGCCACGTGAGAGGCCTTGGGCCGTTTATTGAAAATAGGATGATAAAATACGTTGGATTTTTGTAGGTTTGGACCTCGGAGCCCATTCCAATTTTTACGATTTTTGGGGCATTTTGCGTCGAGGGCCCGGTCAAATTTGGGTATCTACACCCTTTTATTTATTTATTGAAGCAAATGCAAACTTTTGGTTTTAATTTTTACATGGTATTCATCTTGGCTGTGGAAATATCTCAAATCAATAATAGAAAATATATGAATATTAAAACCATCATCTGTCAACATTGTAGAGAACTTTTTACCCTCATCATTTGTTTTGTGGTTTCTGCGCTGTGCTTTTCTTTCTCTTCTTTTCATCCGCTTCAATGAACTGCTATACTATCAAAAAAAGGAAAAGAGGAAGGGAAAAAAACCCACCATTATTCTTTCTCTTAGAGGATAAAGGTGTGATCATTCTAGGGATTTTTCAATTATTCTCTGACCATTTTTTTTTCCTTCTTTCAGGTTTTTCAATTCCCATGATAGGGAATTCCATGTGGCCTCCCTTCCTTATAAACCTGATTTCAAAGTTATGCCTGAGGGCTGGGATGGCACTACCAGAGATCCCGATGAAGTTCACTATGAAATATCAATGAAGGAAGATGAGATGTTATATCAAGAATTTGTACAGAGGATGAACTTCAATAAGAAGAAAGTAAGTCCTTCTTTCCCCTTCACTTACAGCCTAGGCTCCTTTCAACTTTAAAAAGCGCATATTATTTGATTTTGCTTTTAATATTCAATCAAAATTTTCAAATACTTGACTGAATTCTCTGAGGTTCCTAAAAAATGTAATGATACTGGACTGAGTCAACATAGAATGTATTTTTAGCATTGGCCTCTTTTTATGGTAGTCAAATGAGAATGTAGTATTAGAGAGTACTTTATATTCTCCTGCTGGTTTTGGCTCCTTTTTAGTAGAAATATGTTTTTATTGGTTGAAAAATCTTGGTGACTATTAAAAGTGAATATATTAGAAACTTCTATTATTGTTTGTGTTTGTGACTAATGTAATAAAACCAAATGAATCATTTCTACATCTTTTACGCTGAATTGATAATACAATATGTCCGTAAATGTTCGGAATAATTTTGATCAGATTTTTGTGTACGTAGAACAAGTTATCTAAGATATGCATGAATAGTTTTGAGGATATTTCTATATGGAGATATAAGTGAGCACTAGTAAATGGTTGAACAATGAAACTATGGTTTCTTTAAAGAAAAGAGTCAAAAAGCATATTTTAGCATGAAATTCTGCCATTTCATCTAGTGTATGGCTGTGTTTTACTTTATTCTTTTATTGAATTTTCCGTAGATGTTCATGAAACCTTTACACTGTAATTTGGCTTGCTTACAGATTGCTGGAGAGGTAAAATGCCACAAATATAGCAGAAGACGGCCTTCGAAAGGATGGAACTTCACTGTTGAGAAACTCGGACCACGTGGGAAACGTGGAGGTGGTGGTGGTTGGAAATTTGTGAGCTTGCCTGATGGGTCTAGTCGAGGTCTGAACGAAATGGAGAAAATGTACTTGAAGAGAGAGACTCTCAAGCGACGTCGTAAGATCCTACCTTAAACGATTCTCGACTTTCTGATAGTGATGATGATGATTATATGTGATATCTAAGTTGTTAAGAGGTTTCTGGATGCAAGACTCATCCCATCTCTCTCATCAAAGATCAATTTCCCTTGAAACTCATCTATGTTTTCTGGTGAAGGTTTTACATTTCTTATTTAGGTGACTAAAGCAGTGGCGGATTTACTCTACTGAATAATACAAGATGGGAAAAATGAATTTTGAACCTAGGGTGCAGGACCCAATGGTGTAATTATAGTTTTCTCTGATTTCTTCAGTTCAAGAATTCAGATTCTTAGGTTTAAGGGAAATGTTAGAAAGTGCTCATTGTTGCAGTTTTCAGATTCCATTGCAGCCTTATAACAAAGTAGCCTGTCGGTATGATCTGAGTTTGAGCTAGCAATCAGTTTGATATATTTTCTGCTACTCTTAATTTCTTGCCATTGTTTCTCAAGTTTTGTTCATCTTTGGATAGTCTCTCTCTCTCTTACACACACACACACACACACACACACACACTTCAATTAATCCCTTTGGACCTCAGACGCTTCAATTAATCCCTATGAACCTCACCTTAATCGCAAGATGAAACCCTCGACCACTAGAAGGGTTAGTTGTACTAGTTTCAGGAGAATGTTGGCTGTTGCCCAATTTCCAATTCGATCTCCCCACTCCTTTCTTGTGTTCATGAGAATGGAATGCCATTATTGTCCAATTCATCAATCATCGAGTGACTTCTTTCTATCCAAAATTCCATCATCATCTGTTCTAAAAATCCGTATTTTATTAATATTTGAAGGTTGAAAAAGATAGGACTACAAATTTTATCCAATAGTTTGAAGATTGTGAAGATAGACTGATTTTGGGAAGAAAAATCACAAGTTTTTCAGGTTATTTTTCATTAATCTATTAGAGAGAGAGAGCGTCTTCAGTTTTAAAACAAGGGGAGAGATTTCTCAACTTAAATGAAGAATTTGTAAATAACATACAAGACAAGATCCCAGTTGAATCAATTTATTTTCTTTGATATGGAATATATATTTTGTGATTTTAGCATCTATTATTTTAATTTATGATAATTAGAAAAAAAACAATTACTTTAGAAATCATAATCTGTTTACATCGATTGATGTTGAATCAGTATGAACTGGTGTCGGAGGTTTGATCCAAACCAAGATCCACACCAAGGTCCCTCCCCAAACCCAATTCTTAAAATCCATAGAATCAGTTCGGATCCAAATCATATTTTAAAAATTAATTGGAAACATTGATTTTAAAATAAATGTTATAATGAATAGTTGATGACCCATGCAAAATCAATGGAAGGTATGGATTTCATAGCAGCTGATGCATCCAATGTATGTAAAAAATGAATCCCTGTTCTTTAAATTATTAAAAAAAAAATCTGTTTAAGAAAAATAAATAAATAAAATGAATTGAAATTCACAATTTAAATACACCTTTATTTTAAAATTTTAAAACCCATTATTTTTTAAAATTCTATAATAATTCTGAAAAATAGATAAAACGATATATATAAATAAAAAATCTATATTAATATTATGAAAAGAAATATAATATATATGATAAGCTGGGCATTTATTCTAAGTAATCAATATATTTTTGAATAAAAAGTAATACTATATAATATCTATGCATGCAACATTTTTTTTTTTTGTAACCGAGGGAGTATCCCATCAACACTCTCACGTAAGCGTGACAGACTAATCTCCCTTGGGGGCCCCGCATGACCAACCCCATACGAGATTTAAGGGGACTAACCCAAACCCATTTAAGTGCCACACAAGGTGGTGGGAAGGGGATTCGAAGACAAGACCTGGGGAGCACACCCAGTCTTACCATCAAGCCCAACCCCGGTTGGTTATGCATGCAACATTTTTCCTTACATAATAACACATTTTATGATGTTACAAAATTTAACTATTAAATTTTGAGCAAAATAAGATATTAGAAAAAAAAATTAAAAATTATAACATCAAATCCCACAATAAACAATATTTATAGACAAAATTAAAAAAAATTATAAGCTAGAGAGCTGCTATTGCCACACTAACTTTTTATCAATACCACACAAATTTTTATGTAAATCACCAAAGAATTGCACACAGTTGGTGTGGCAATTAGTAACTCTTTTAAAGAAGTATATATATATATATTAGTTTTTTTGGTTGAAAAAAAGAAACATGTTTAAAATGTAAAAATCACATTTTTTTTTTAAAAATCATATTAGGATGTGTTTTGTTTTTGTTTTAATCGTTAAATTTACACAAATGGAGTGTTTTTTAATATTTTATTTTAACTACTATGTTGATAATTGAGAATATTATACTCGGGAGTAAAGAAACGGTGTCAACCTTATTGATGATTTATATAGGCTTTGTTGAACAAATGAAAGTGGGCCCCAAAGATTTAAAGTGCGATTTTGCGGGGAAAAAAAAAAAGGTCAAGTCTAAGTAACATTATTCCACTAATGCTCGAGTCTCAAAGGACACAAAGTGGGAGACAGGGTGACACAAATGACGTGGTGTGGTGCGTACATAACCGTAGATGGTTTATAATCGTATCTCGCTGAAGAGCATCTACTGTTACATGGGCGCCACCACGTTATTGTGTCACCTCAGAACGACTCATATAATTCAACTCACGAAGCAGATTATCCGTACTCTTCGGCGATAATGCATCAAATGAGCCGTATGACTAGTTATCAGGTCGACAGTAGGTAGGTAGGTGCGTGTTGACCATTGATGAACTAACAGCCTTGATGCAAAGAATCAGAAAGGTTTCAAATGACACATATCTAGAGGATTCATATCCCAAATCGATCTCACTGCCAAGCATTTAGGACCTGTTTGCAAGCAGGGAGAAAGTTTGGCAGCTCATTGAAGCTGCCATATTCACGTGTGTTTGTGTGTTATAGGTTTTTTATCCCACCCTTCAAGCGAGACTAATCCTATAGTCACACGCATCGCCCCTCGAAAAGTCTTATGTGTAATTAGTTGAGTTGAGAGATCAATTTGAGCCTTGAGCGTAAAGGGTGGCCCCAAAGAATTCATTGCTTCATGGGATTTTGAGCACTTGACCTACCCTTCAAACTTATCAAAGTTTGGCTTACCACTGGGTCAATCCCTTGGGGGGTTAGGTGTGTTATAGGTACATGAACGTTCACTTCGTAAAACTGTAACTCACAAACATTTCACAACTTTCATTTTGTCAAGGAGCATCAATTCTACTACCTATGTGAGGTAAGAAGGTATAACTTATTATATGAGTTGACAACCCATCTTAGTAAAAGATATAGGAAACAAATGATACTGATGATAGTTACCATCATCTAATTATCCAATTATATCTAGGTATGTTGGTAAAAACTAGAATCCAACTTCTATTAAACATTTTTTTATTTCTAAAACAGTAAATATGTTTATTTTTTATTTTGCACCACTTGATCTTAGTGAATTAAGAAGCCTATTCGAGAATTTGGTTGAGTGTAGATTTTTCTCCACTCTTGAGTGTCATATCCATGGTTTTTAAACTTGGTATCTCGTCTCGTTTAGCTCTGATATCGAGATGACTCGGCAATATGTCTCGTTTTGTTTGAGTTGTCTCGTTCGACATTGAGACAATGGTTTTTAATTATTTAAAAAATCTGAAAAAAATTCAGAAATGATTCCTATTAAAAAATGAATAAAAAAAAATATATAATTAAAAAAATTGATTTGGGGGTAAAAAAATAGAGGGTTGAGGCTTTAACTTGTTTGTCTCGGTTAACTTTGATGAGATTTTCAAGATCTCGTCTAATACGTCTCGTTTAACTTGTGCGTTAATCATTTTTTGCGTTGTCTTGTTTGTATCGTCTGAGATATTATAAAATATCGTTCGAGACGACTCGTTTATCTCATGATACACGATCGTCTTAAAATACTTTGTGAGTTGGTCTCGTTCAGCTCTGATACCAAGTTAACTTGGACGATACGTCTCGGTCTCGGATGAGTTTAAAAGCCATGGTCATATCTAATTAAATCCCATAACCCTCTTATATTCATAATTATCCCATTTTCCAATAGACTTGTCTTTTGAAGTAGTTGGTTGGTTAAATGGTATCTGAATGCTCGGTTTGTATAGGTCATGGGTTCGATTATTTCCATCCTTATGAGTGAGGGGGAGTGTCGAGTGAATAATTTACTCCACTCCTAGGTATGTCATATCTCAATTAAGTCCAATGACGCTCCTTTATTCATAGTTCTCCCTTTATCCAACAAATCCGACTTTCAGAAAAGTTGGTTGGTTAACAAATTTGCATTATTCATTCACGTAGAGACTAAATAAATGGAGTATTGGAGTTAGAGTTCGCTACGACTTTTTATTGGTGACTAGACATTGGAACTGTAAATAACTCTTGTAGCGGTGATTTCTAACTCCTCAATCAAATACGCATCTAGATCAATCATTGGTTGACTAAATAGATGAAGTATTAGAGTTAGAGTTCGCTACGACTTTTTATTGGTGACTAGACATTGGAACTGTAAATAACTCTTGTAGCGGTGATTTCCAACTCCTCAATCAAATACACATCTAGATTAATCATTGGTTGACTTACCATTCTTTCAATATTTATAAGGATTCTCTAACCTTCTCTTAGTGACAATTTTCTTGTACCACATTTCTTTCCTTTATTATAATCTTACGAATCTTCTTTTATTTTTCACAAGAGCTTATGTCTATGTATCGATCGAATTTATTAGGAAACTAGCTATTCTTAGATTGAATGAATTCCCATGGGATAGAAGTAGATCCTTTGTAGCACACGATTCATGTAGGAATCCTGTAGCACATTTTAAACGGTTGGAAGAGCACCACATCAACGATAAAATCAAATCTCACACCTAAAATATGGGGGAGTTCAGTAACCATTCATTTATGAAGACATGGATCTACATAAAAAAAACTTATTTTTTGAATGTTTTTTAATCAGATCTAAGTCATGAACACAAGAGGCCAAGATGTTTATTTTTTTTTAAATACCTCTCTCTCAACCGTTTAAGTGTGTTATGGGGTTACTACAGAGGATTCACTTCCATCTAGGACATGATCTCGAGCAAATCCATGTTATCATGTGCCCTGCTCGTGATCTTCTTCGCAATCTCTCATGAGATGGGAGAGGTTGTTCTCTTTCATCATTATATTATTTGGACACGTGTACGGTCTGGATGTTAATTCAAATTTTGTACTATACAACTCTTCTAGTTAACTTAAAAAAATTGGACTTAAGAGAATTGATTCTCAGGAATGAAACTCTCCCAAACAAACAAACCCTTCCATTTATTTCAATTTCGTTCGGATAGAGTCGCATTAAATATTTAAAAAGTAAAAGGTAAATGAAGCTAAGGAAACTTTTGGTGACGAGAACAGATCCTCTATAGGTTTAATTTCCCTTGGTTTAAGAACCCATGCAACGTCAAATCAATACAGCTGATGCCTTCAAATCAAATCAAACCATCCATATATCCCATATTTCTTCCTTTCTTCCATTGGTTAAAAACCTAAACAACCATATCACCCAATAACCACTCTTTATAAACTCTCTTTCTTGAAACCCCATTCGTTCATGCCCTGTCAAGTGTGAGCTTCCAGTCCAATCGGTTTCTTCTTCTCTACCTGTGCCCCCCCCCCTCTTTGGGGAAATACCCTCTTAGTGTTGGAATAAAGATGGGGATGTATATTTCTGTGTTTCAACAGAGTATATAATCTTCCTCTATTGGGAAAGATCATGCTTCAATGCTTCATGTTGTGTGAGTTTTTAGGGTACTGTGAAGTCTCCAATTGGTTGGAATCACTGTGAATGATGATGGGATGATGTGGGTTTTTTTTTTGGGTACCAATCATCTTAAGGTCTTGCATGTGGGAATGAGGTCATGATTTGCAGCCAAGGATGACTTGCCGGCATATTTTCCCTAATGGGTATTTTTTTTTTGATGTTAGATGTATGTATGCATGTTTTGGTATGAATGTCACATATAATACATATTAGAGAAGAAATCAATCTGGCAAGTTGTCTCTGGCTACGTTTCTGCCTCATTTTTTCATGCTAGATCTCTATGATGATGATGATGATGATGATGATGAGTTGGAGATTACAGGTTTGTACATGTTAGCCTCATTGTAGATTAAGAAACTATTAGATGTTTATTTTATGTATTATTATGTTTGTGCCATGTAAACTTAGGATAATGATATTGATATTACCCCACAATAATTATGAATATACCTAATGTCACGAGTGAATTAATAGATATGCTAAAGTCACAAAACCACATTTTATATTGTTTGATTTTAAAATAAAATAAAATCACTTATTTTATATACTCAATATTATAATGGTGTGGTAATATCATTAATTTATGATAGTGAGGAATTTTCAGCTTTTTTTGAGGGGAAATGATAATTATCTCAGTATCTGTGGACATTGAAAATCTTGCCCAATCAAGGAATTTTGTGTTGGGTTCTCTTTATTTTTGTAATTTTGTAAACTAACCAATATTATTATAGTAGTGTGAAATTGCAATTTTCTTGATTTTTGACCAAAATGAAGTTTGATTATATTAGATTTAAATGTAAAGGTAGGGGTGTTTGAGAGATCCAAATTTTGGTGTCTTAACTACTTTTACTTTGCCTAATTGTTTTTTTTGGGTAAGTTATATATTTCTATGGTTGGTGAAATAGTAGAAGCTCTCTTTTTTAAAGGGCTTAAATGGAAGAACAAAGTTGTGAGGGAGGCCTAGGTTATTTGACACAGCTGTGAAAAATAATACTCTTTATTGAGAATCACATAATAAAAATATAGTCCATTAAGAATCTTTTGAAGTTTTTTTTTTTTTTTTTTTTATAGGAAAATACTTGAAATACCCTTTTGAAAGAAGTCAAATAAAAAACTTGATCAATTTATTTGGTTATTTGTATTTATGTGAAACAAATATTTTTAATTATTAAAAGTTATTTATAAATTTAATATAATTTTATTTAACTCATTTCATTCCACTTGTTAATTTTTGAGTTGAATCAATTCGATGAATATTCTAGTCCAATTTTAAAATTATGTTTTAATTATTTAAACTTAATAAATCTAACATACAAAGATCAAATCTCATTGCCTCACAGTTTAAAGATGACTAGTATTGGGGTGAGAAAACAATAAACTTTTTTTTTTAAAGATTTTTATTTTCATTGTCTTAAAAGAGATGATCATAACCAATTGGGATATCACTTGTCATTAATTTTAAAACATAGGGATATCTCCAATATTCTCAAATAAACACATTTAAATTTTAAAAAATCTTTTTAATATAATATTTGATAAAATGAGTATTAAATAATCAATATATTTGTTTAGAAGGAATTATTTTTGGGACAATTACCCCCAAAGACCTATTTTTTGAAAATATGCACAAAAAAATCCCTTTTGAAAAAATATGGATTATTTAGTATTCATTTTATCAAATTTTAGTTTAAAAATAATTTTTGAAGTAAAAATGCCGTAATTACCTTTTCAACAAATTTTGAGATTGAAAGAAATATGTTTATTTTTAATCTTATATTTTAAAATTAATTAATGACATGTCCCTTGACTATGGTCCTCTCTTATATATATATATATATATATATATATATATATGAAAAAAAAAGATCTAAATATATATATCTTTAATTTTTCTTTCCAAAATTAGTGATTTTAACTCACATGGATGATGATCGTGATGGAGATGAGTATGTTTATCATCATTAATATTAAATTAATTTGATCTATGTACATTAGACTTATTAAAAAATATAAATAATTAATATATTATTTTTAAACTTGACTTGAATGATCATCGAATTGATGTAATTAAAAAAATTAGCAAATGTACTTAAATGAGTTAATTATAATTATATTAAATTTATAAATAAATTTTAATAAATAGAAATAATATTTTTTATTTTTACAAAAATATTAATGATCAAATAAACCGGTAAGTTTTTTATCTAACTTGATATATTTTTAGATTAAATCATTTTATAAAATTATTAAAAGGGTATTTCAGGTATTTTTTTTAAAAAAAAAGAAATTTTCAAAAGAGCCATAATAAATAATATGTTATCAAGTGGGACTTACATGTCCGTATTCATTTTTTTAGGGGATTAACCCGTACATATTCTGAATAAAGTGTCCCTCACAGTCATTGTTCCATTATTTTTATTATATATTTAAAAAACAAAAAATGGGTCTTTGCAGTCATTGTCTGAAAATAATAGGGTCACGTGGGTCACTTATTTAGGGCAAGCACCGACTCATGAAACTTCCCACCTACCGTACCCACTTGATCAGCCTTCTTGATGATTTTTTACGCTTTAACAGTCCCACTGAAGGCTAATGTGCACAAATGACTGCCACGTGTGAACTAACTTTATGGGTTGTGACTCGTGACATCTTTGTACTAAAGAAATCGGAGATTGCAGTACGAACTCAGCATAAAAAAAAGAAAGGAGTGATGAGGGAAAAAACATAGGATTCCTAGGGATTCAGTCATGTTTTTAGCAATTTCTTACATTTGAGAGTCTCGGGGGACATTTCCTTAATCTCAGCTGTTTGTTTGATGTAGAGTGTCAAACATTGTTTGAGGCTAATATTTTCTTAGGGTTTGTTTGATTTGAGGAGAGAAATTAAGCAGTAAAACGATTTTTGTTAAAAAATATGAATTTGAGGCCTTGATCAGAATGTCCCTCAGAATTCAATTTCTTGTTTGAAGCAATTTTCCAGGGCCAGGGAGGATAAATATTCTTTTGACCATTTTTTTAAATATTATTCTCTCATAGTTAGTTACCCACTTAAACTCACCCATAATTTAAAACCCTAGATTTAAAAGAAATAATTGGTTGGACTCATCGAGTCAAGTGGACAACTTGTATTAAAATAAAGATAATGCTGAAATAACATTATAATGTACATTCTGACGTGGTGGTGCACACATAAGTATGGATATTTTTCATCAAGATACGAGTGAAAAACATCTATGATTATGCGTGCACCACCACATCAAAATGTACAAATTTATGTACATTTCAATGTTACTCCAGCATTTGTAAAATAAGAATTTATAAATTTAGAGTCGTGCAGGAATAACATTGAAATTGACATCGTTTGGGATATTGGTGTGCACAAAATCATAGATTCTTCTCATTCGTATTTCGATGAAAAGTATTTATGCTTTTATAGACACATCCATGTCAGCAATGTCCCAAATGATGTCAATTTCAATGTTACTTCAACATTTTCCATAAATTTATATAAGGGGTCAATTAGTGGCTGGTTGCACCCCAATCTTAAAATAAAATAACATTTTTTATTATAATCTCTCTTAAGTCTTATTTAGAATGTATTCTTTTTTAATTTTTTATTTAATGTGCAATCATTCAAATAGCGTGCCTAGGAGAATTTTTAAGTGATGAAGCACAATTAGTAAAGGGTGGTGTGCAATTAGTTTGCCCATTTTATAAATTTTTTTATATAGCATTTTAAGATAATTTAAAGATTTATTTTTGTTCTCTAAGATATTATATATAGCTGAATAATTTGGTCGATTTTGTAATGTACTTGATCTATTTTCTATATGATTTGATGAGAGTATAGATGCCTGGTTCAGCCATGAGAGATGAAGGGGTGACAATCCATGATCTCCGCAAAGTTTTGCAGAGGGTGTCGCTCCATAATAATTTGTGTTAATTTTGACCGTTTTTTTGTGTGAAATTTTGTTGGTTTTTACGGATGGGCCCACATGACTTTGACCATCCAAGCACGGTAATTGTAAAAACATGATAAATGTTTGTATTTGTGATTATTTACGAAGCAAATAAGTAGGGCTTTAGAAACATTTTTTCCTATTCGATTCCTAAGAATCGGAGCTGATGGGTACCCGTGATTCTTGGTGGTTCGAGTTCCACTTATTTTTTAACAGGAAAAGGAACCGATAAAAATTGAAATTGAAAAAATATAGTGGTTATGATTCTAATTTTCTTAGAACCGAACTATAACCAACCCATGGTGCAACCAAATGATCAAATTCATATTCTTAGGAAACTTGTCTGAAAGAATTCATATTTCTTTGAATGTGATTTCCTGCCAATCATATGGACCCTTTGGATAAAAAGAATGAAACAAGAGTCTCAATCCTTAAGCAATATTTGACCATCAAAGAAATGGTATTTTTTTTTTTTTTTGAGTTAGGTTAGAATAAATCCAAAGATAACGAGTTACTTATTAGAGTGCTAGATAAAAAAACAAAGGATCTATGTACAGCATATTTTGTGAAAATGGAATCTTAGAAAATAAGAAATATGGTATTTGTGATTTTGAAGAGAAAAAAGAAAATGCTCTCTTTCATTCTCCTTAAGAATTTTAGAATGGTAAAATAATAGATTTAGGCAATGTTTGTTTGCGTTATTTTTCAGCGTTTATTGTTGAAAAAAATTAAATTCAGCACTTTTGTCAAAATAGCACGTTTGTTTACTCTATATTTTCAGCGCTTATTGTTGAAAATAAGTGAAAAAAATTCAGTACTATTTTGATGCTGAAAAAAAGTGCTGAAGCGATAAGCACTTCGCTTTTTTCAACACGGACAAGTATGCCCTTTGTTTTTTTGAGCATGGACAAGTATACCCTTATTCTTAAAAGGATATTACCTCTTATATCCTATGAATAAGTATATAAACACCCTACACCATAGCTAAATTATTTTGTCTTATATAGGTTAAAAGTTTTGGAATGAGTTGATTTTTGGTGAGGATGATCTCTACGATGAAAAGATCATCTTCACAAAAAATCAATACATCTTGAAACTTCTAACCCTATCAAAACAAGTTCAAGAATCGTAAATTGTCCCCCTTTTTTTTTTTTTTGAAAACTATTTTTGACGAGTTAGAAGTTTCAAAATAGATTGATTTTTGATGAGGATGATCTCTAGACCATATAGACTATCCTTACTAAAAATTTGCTCATTCCAAAAACTTTAACCCATATAAAACAAAACAAAAAATGACTATAGTGTGGGTTGCCCTTATTAATTCAAAAGGTGCTTTTATAATTACACATCCTTCATTTTCATCGAAAATTATTCATCCAAAATCAAATTTTGGTGACTTGTATGACATTATTATTTTTAATTTGAAATTTGTGAGCTTTTATAAATAGAAATTATTATTTATAAATTGAAGATTTGAGTATTATTTATTGTTTAAAAATAAATTGTATTTTAATTTTATAAGAAATAATATATTTTATTGTGTTTGATAATAAATAAACATTTGAAACATGCAAACAATGTATAATATGATTGTAAGGGTAACAAAGACAATTTACCAGTTTCAGCAATGTGTAACAAACATGATTCATCATCTAAACAAACAACTTTTTCAACACTTAAATTCAACGCTTATAAGTTTCAGCGCTTAATGCTATTCAAAACTTATTTTTTTCAGTTTAACAAACAGCACCTTACTTCATAGAAAGACTTCTAAGTTTATCTCTATATAGATAATTTAAGAAACAAATGTGTTCATTCATGAATAACTAGTAATTATATCCATTAATAAATAGTCGAAAGGTTTATATTTATTCATAGATAATCAAAATGTGTGTGTTCGTTCCTATAATTGAAATGTCTCTCCACATGGATAACTAAAAGTTGTGCAGGTGTATATTTATGTTTGTTTGTAAAATTCAAGGTGGAGTACGGAAACACTTCTCTTGAACACCTACTTTTGATCGTTGGCTCGCCCTCTGTAAATGAGTGTCATGTGCCCGACTTATGTGAAAAGATCCGATTGTTTCCTTTTTTTTTTTTTTTTCTAATTGTGCTTGGTGTAGACCGTAAGTCCTATACTCAACTTGTAAGAGATGGTTTAATCATGTGCAATGACAATATATTCTAAGCCACACATAAATTAATGAGCTAAAGTATCAAAAGTTTGCAATAAGACTTTATGGTGTAAAAAACGAAGTAATAAAGGGAACAAAATCACATATGAAAATATAAGAATTTATGTGATTTGACAGTGTGCCTACGTCCACGGATCGGATAAAAAATAATTATTACTTTTCCCCAAGTTTTACAACCCGAAGATTTCTATTTATAAAACCTGGTGTAACTAAACAGTTCTATCTCCCCAAAAAAATAGAAAAAATAAAAAAAAAACTCCTTAAGAACAAACTAAACTAATAAGAGAGTACAAAATAATCTTATAAGGATGTTTCTTCTCTCAAACCTTATTACAAAACATGTCGGTTATTAAAGATCCTACAAAGAGAAAAACAAATAGAGGAGATGCTTAAGCTCCTCAACCAAATAGAAACCCTTCCAAAATACACCAATGTTTAAAATACAAAAGAACACATCAACACCCAAAACTATCAAATAACATTAATTAATCAACAAAGAGAATCACAGAGAGAACACCTAGTAATTCAGAATCTATGCTCGAATTCTCCATTGGAAGAGAGAGAAAAAAGAAGCTAGAGGGAAATTAGACCTTCTTTTACAATCAGACCAAACATAAGAACAAGAAGACCCAATGTGATGCATTGGGTGCTGGAGATGAAAGTCTGTGAATAAGCAGAAAATGTTAGTGCTGCACCAATCAATCCAATCAGAAACCCCCTCATGTTCTGATCCATTTGTTTCTTTTGGATTTCTCTGCAAATTAGAAGAAAAATTCTGTCTTGTCTATGAAGTCTGTTTACAAGGATTGTATCTCTTCTTTTGTAGACTAAACTAAAATGTCTCACTGTCCCAAAAGTCAACTTTTGGAAATGAAGATCCAATGGGATGGATCTCAATGCCTTGCAGACTTTCATCAGCAATTTTGCGGTGGATACATCCTTTTGACTTTTTTATGGCTGAAATGACCATTGGATCCCCTACCTTTGCAGATAATTACAATCTCATCCATTTCTTGTATCATTAATTTATTGTCATCCTGCCAAATCAAGGTTAGATACAAACGAAAACATCAAATTATGTCACCATATGAAATCATAAAATATATTATTGTGAACTATTATTACTAAGCCATCATCATCAAAACATTATCCTAACAAAATTTAGGCCGGTTGAACAAATCCTCGTCCTCCAATCAATTTTTTCAAGCAAGCTTCGTACTTACAAATCAACCCCTTGTGTATCTTCTTGAATACTTTGAATTGTTGGGGTTGGAGGTTCACCATCACCAAATCCCCTTGTTTCATATGCGATATAGGTCATCGCTTCTTGTCTACCCATTTCTTCATCCTCTTCACGGCCTTATTGGGGTATGCTTTGGTGATGTCACTTTGCTCCTTTGAATCCTTAGTGAACTTGAATGTAATAGGGGTTTCTTACAGTGTACTCGCCAATGATGGTGTGTGGTGTGAGTGGTTTGCAGTCCGTTGCCAACTCAAAGGGATTGTAGCATGTGTATTTACTCCTTTGTAAGTTACAGTAAAATTGGGTCAAGAGTCGTTGCCTTATTAGGATGGTCTTAAAATGTGAACTCCTTACTACCTCAATTAATATTATTTTTTCTCTTCCTTTTAAAGAATATTTATCTTCGATGAGAAAGCAGGTTGGTATTTAGTTTAGTGGGTGAAGGCATTTTAAACCCATGCCTATCAATTTTTTTTGTGCTTTGGCAGGCCGCACGTACCATCTACCTGCACGTGACAATAGTTAAATATACCACTAAAAATGGAGGGGCATATAGAAATTAGAAGATGTGACCTGGACAACATACCCAATTGCTCTTACCCTCTCAACTAACCCTTGGTGGGTACTAACTTAGCAAATTAGCAACTTATCTACTTCCATAGTCTTTTTAATTGGAAGTAATTATCGTTGCACATGACCTAACCTACTCAATCAATTATTTATTTATTTATTAACATTCACATGAACACTAATTATGGGTGCAATAAAATTACACATTTTACCTTGACATACATGCATTTAGCTAGGGTTGGCAATGGTCTGAAATATACCCGATGTCCGAATCGGTCCGAACAAAAACATGAAAAATCAAAATTTCAGATCGGATTCGGATTGAAATATTAGAGTTGAAATAATTTTGGATCGGATTCGGACGTACCCCAATCCAATTCAAAAAAATTTGATCCGAACATATTTCAATAATTTTTTATATTATACTTAATTTCATATGAATGCATACATATTTATTTTCCTCTATATTTGTAGTAGGAAAGTAGACTTTTCAAAATTTTATTTGATTTTATATTTTTTAATTTTTTTGAATATTGATAATTTAGGCATCTGTTCTGATCAGATTAGGTCAATTTTGGATTAAGGATGAAATGAAATGGATCGGATTCGATTCACATATTCACTAATCCGTTCGGATTGAATCATGTGTACATCATTAAGAAAATTTAGATCAGTATTGAAGTGGCATTGATCCAGTATCAAACCGATCTGTTGCCAGTCTTACATTTTTTTTTTGGTCAGAAGATATTAGATTTTATTCATAAGTGGAATTGAAAATCCTTACATAAGTAGATGAGTTCCTTGGGATAGGGTTACAAAGAAGACTGCGAAAAGCTAATTGATGTGCTTAGTTATTGACTTTCTTCTGATAAATTGAAAAATGAAGTCATCCCGCTGATCAAGGTAAGATCTTATATTGCAATAGGCACGTGGATTTCCCAAGAATAAGTTGTTGTGGATTTTGAATGGCATTTATGACTGACAAAGAATCACTTTCATCCAACAATTTCGAATTGCCATGAGAATAGTTTATGCAAGAAGAGCTTAATCATCTGGAAGCTTTTTCAAAGTTTATCGATCACCTTGTTATCTGGAAGAAGAGCCACCACTCCAATTCCCATATGATTGTTATTCACCTTTGCTGAACCATCATAGAACACCCTCATTGTGTTTTCCAATAGAAAAAATTCTGAATCATCATTGGGTTTTTGAGGGGAAGGTATGACATTTTCAAGAACATCCCCACTCGATTGTTTATGTTCATTTGCCAAGTTTTAGGGCCGAGAGGATAATTTGCTTGCAATCTAGCTTAACGTATGAAAATACTTCCTTGTTTCTAGCCAACCAAAATTTTCAAAGTAAGATTGTCCCTAGATGAAAGTGATAGGAAGTTATCTTTCCAGATTTATATATTTTGTACCATTCGATCCACCAAAATTTTTAAAGGAAAATTTTTCTTGTTGAAATTGTGAGTGTTGGAAGGGAGCATCCAAAATCATAGAGCTCTAGCAAACTGACATTGAAGAAGGATATGCTCTACTGTTTCATTTTCATCATATTGCACATATGGCAACAAATCTCCGTATTAATCATTCTCTTTTTCAGATTGTTCCCCACTGCAAGTACACTGTGAAAGGCCCTCCAAATAAAGTTCCTTATTTTTGGGAGGAAATGCTCTATCCAAAGAAATTTCCAATCCTCATCTTAAAGAAAACAAGATGATGAACTTTGAGCTGCATTGATCATATGAGTTACCTGGGCGTGAAAGAGCCAGTTTTTGAAAGATGCCAAATCCACCTATCTATCTGACACATTGTTACTAATGATAGAATCTACTTTCCGTGAAGGACTCAATAAATTTTCATTCCATTTATTTCTGTGGCGCAAGTCACTAACCCAATGAGCATGAGTATTACTAGGCCGATTAGATAAGATACAAAAAAATTGGAAGGGATGGGACTCAAGTGCATGTTCTTCGTCCATCCCTTACTTGCTTTTGCAAGCCTTTCAGGCCGATTTGAAAGAGCTCTGTCAATTCTTTCCCATATTCTTCGTCCCTTTTGAAATCCATCCAGGTCTTAAAAACCACAATCATTAACCATGTCTCTGAAAGCTTGCATACGGCTCTGGAGTGGTGGGATGCCTCCTGATTTTTCTTCAAACGATAAAAGATCATTAAAGTGTCCTATGGCTAGCCAAGGAATTGAAATTCTTCTCCCTTTCATGCTTTTGCTCTTCCAGTTGTGTTTGGATTTCCATAGATGCATGAAAGACGAAAAATGGATGCTAGTCTGGAGGGATGGGAAACCAAAACTTGGATCCTTCTTCTTGATGTGTTGATTAGTTTAATTTGAGATGGTGCTGTGCAAAAAATATCATTTCTAACACTTTCAACCATGATCCAAACAAGAAATTTCCTTTTGAGTAAGCACATCGACCTTCCTCATCATCTAGATGTTTCTCACAGTGTTTGTAATCATGGCCAATCTCACTACAAAGATAACAGAAAATCCACAATCGTTGGTCTTTTACCTCCACTTCTGCAATTCCTTCCCTTTTACGATTCGAAAGGACCTTCTGAACCAAAGGCTTTGTGATGTCTATTGAGACTCTGATTCTAAGAATCTTGCTTCCAGTAATTCCACTTTCAGGAAAATCTACCTCTTCAACTGATCCAATTTTGGTTCCTAGAAGACTCCCTATCTCTCTTGTCATGTATAGAATTATAAAATTTCATTTCAACTGCTCGGATCGTCATTCCATGGCAAAAATCATTAGGCCATGGGCCATTAAAATTGACTTTATTGCTGAGGATAACTTGAAGAGAGTCACTTCATGTGCCAAGTCAATTGCTTGAACTGGACCGCAACATCTCCATGACTGAATAACTGTTTGCTTCGCTATGCTTGCATTAATTAAGAGATCTTTCAGTATAAAATTTTCCCATGCCAACAAACTAAATTGGAATTCTTTGTGTTGTTCATGATTGTGTGGAATTCCTAACTGTTGAAAAACCTCAATAAGATTATTTTCATCAATTTCCATGTTTCAGAGTTGGACCTTATGCCTACAGTGAAGACAACTTGGGATCCTAGATGGGTGTAAACCGAAGGAAAACCTTTTTTTTTTTCTTTCTAAACTAATGATAAAATTATATGCTAAGATATACGTGGTTTGTATTTAGTTGAGGTGGCAAGTGCATAGATTAATTGTAGATGTTTATCTTGTGTATCCCGAAGAAAAAAGATTTATGGTACTGTACCTTTGCCACGTCAGCTGCTTACAGATCCTATATGTTTAAGCACGTCATTTTATGACTGACTATTTTTTCTATTATAGATATTTCACCAAACTAATATCAGGGATATTAATGGTATTTACTAATGGGTTTTGTTAACACGTACCTTTAATGGTAAGGATGTACTAAATGCACATTGGAAATAAGCATGTGGAGGTATTTTTGATGGAAAAAATAATTTTTGAATGTATCTTTGATGGGAGCGGTTCAACGGCTCTAAAATTTGTCAAATATTGTGCTAAACATTTTTCAAAACATAAGTTAGAAGCTTTGGAATGAGCTGATTTTTTGTGAGGATTATCTTTACAGTGAAGAGATCATCGTCTCCAAAAATCAGCTCATTTTGAAATTTCTAACCCTACTGAAGAATCGTGAACCGTTTAATTTTTATAAAACACTTTTGATGGGGTTAGAAGTTTTGGAATAGGCTGATTTTTGGTGAGGATGATCTCCTCATCATGGAGATCATCCTTACAAAAAATTAGCTCATTCCAAAACTTCTAACCCATGTTTTGAAAAATATTTGGCATACTTTAGGGCTGCTGAACTGCTCCCATCTTTGATAGGAAAAATAATGTTTTGAGGTGTATTTAATCCATCTTAATGTGTGCGCACCTCCCCGTCAACAAAGTGTGAATTGAGGTCACTGCACCGCAACTCTTTATCAAAAGAATAATACTAAACTGATTCAAGTGAAAATATACTCAACTGACTTGATTTGTGCATAAAACCATAGATTTTTCCTTTTGTATATGAGGAAAAATATCTATGGTTTTGTGAAAAATTCCTTGTCCGTTTAGTGGATTTAAGTATTTTTTTTTAAAAGTATATTTTAACATAATTATTATTATTTTTTTTTAAATGCAATATTTCGAACCTACTATAAAGTTTGTAATGTGTACCATCTTGATGGATATTATTAAAGAAGAGTCCATATCGTACGCACTCATGGCGGAGGATGGATTGAAATCATCCTCCTACACCCTAATACATGTCACATAAATCATAATTTAAGGAATTAACACCTAAACTATATTCTTTTAATTTTTTTTGTTGAATTACAATTTACTAGACGTGTATTTTGGTGTGGGAGGAGGGCTTCAATCCTCCACCCTTAGCGCATACGATCCACATTCATTAAAGAATCCAGATCATACGCATCTAGGGTGGAGGAATGAAACCCTCCTTCCACGATTACAATACATGCCCCATAAATTTTAGAGTCGTGCTGGGGTGACATAGGATTTATTGTGATTCTCACAATTCTGATGTGGATATGTATACATAATCGTAGATGATTTTTACTCGTATCACGAAGAAATACATCTATGATTATATGCACATCCCATGTCAGACTTGTGAGAATCGCAATTACTACTTTGTGTCATTTCAGCATTTTCCTAAGTTTTATTCTTAGAAATTAGGGCTTGAAATACCTTTTTTCCAAAGTTTCCTTAGTTTGAGGCTTACGTGGCATGCATTGAGATTTGGGAGGAGGGTTTCATTCCTCCACTCAAGATGCACACTATCCGTTCTCTCTATTAAATTGCTAAATTAATGAATTAATGGAAGTTCTTGATAGAATTTTAGGAGATAGAAGGCAATAAGAAAGAGTGGGTATCTAGAAGACTAGAACGGTGTTCCGTTTTTGAGTATAAGTTGGGTGCCTACCTAGCGTTTGACTATTGGGCTTTAAACGATAGAACTCCTCTTTCCAAATTGAATCACAATGTCAACTACCTAGGGTATTACCCCCCCCCCCCCCTCGCCCCTATTTTGGTAAATATTTAGATGCCCCTCCATATTTTGATAAATGTTTTAGATACTCAAGGTTTTCAAATTCATGACATGCGCTTAACACACTGTATTCTATAAATATCTTATATATTAATGAAAATAACTTAAATACCCCCACTTCAATAGAAACCCTTGATTTTTTTCTCTTGAAAATTGATCATCCATAAGTTCTTCAACATCTACAGTAAAATTAATTTTAATCCATTTAACCTTATCTTCAATCCATGAATTATGTTTCTATCTAAAATTTCATTGTTCTCCATCCTCAAGTTTTCTATCCTTTCTTGAGCTTTTGAAGAAGCAGAAGATAGAATCTTAAAATTAAAAATGGGGTTAACAATTTTACAGTTGACTTACCAAATGACATACTCAATCAACTCCCTGATGTGACAAGTTCGGAAATCATAGATCTGTATGACACATGATTGCACTTTCCCATAAAAAGTGTATCCCATGGCATATAGATATACGGTTCTTGAACTTGTCCATGTAAGGAAGTCGATTGAGTATGCCACCTAGGGAGACACTTTAAATAATTGAGCCATGCTTGTCTGAAAGGGTAATGGTTCTACCTATATTATATTCAGGTTGCTTTGTTGGGTCAGTTGTGCTGTTCCATCCCGCAGGTCATAACGCATGTTTTCTTTGAGGTAATGAAGTATCTTGTTTAATTTTGAAAATATAATTCATTATTGGCCAAAAGATTTGTACCAATTAATATTCTTTATTTCTACAGAAACGAGTTCCTGCTTTATTTTTCGACTTTTCTCTAAGCTTTTTCACGGCTCCGTTCTTTGTTTCGGTTGAAGTAATTGTGACCAATCTTCTCAAATTTGAGAACAATAGTTTATATATATTTGAGACTAAGGTGGAGATTATGAAATTGTTGGTGTTTTCAGGTACTTAAGATGTTATTCTCTTATGAACCATGTCTAGGTTTCCATGCAATTGCGCAAGCTAGGACTGAAGCTGAAATCAAAGAATATCAAGCTAAGACGCGGAAGAAAATTTCTTAGTTTGGAGCTTGGGGTCTTGTTGATAGGACCATTTTCTCAAGCAATTTGTGTTAAAGAAATAAGATGCAATTATTAAGTTGGATGAGATATACTGTATCAATACTACTGTATCTAATCACAAATAAAAGATTGTGATGGAGATTGATATATATATATATATCCATCGATTACTTTTTTTATATTAGAAATGATTGATAAGTAAGATATATAAATTTAAATATTAGAAATTATTTATATTAAACTTATCTTTTATATCTTGGTTGATGTAATCTCTATAAATATCTTGTTAGAGTTATTTGATTATCAAACAATCATTTTAGATGCGGGAAATGGGGGCAATTGCCCCCCACTCAACTTTTTTTGGGCATTTTAGATAGTCTTGTATTTATGCTTAAATTTTTGATATCCCTGCATTTTGAATTACTGACATCCCCATTTGACCAGTTTCCCTCACTCCCTCGTCTCCCTCCAATATTTGCTCCCTCCCCCTCCAATTAACAGTAAGTTTGCCCCCATTACAAGAAAATCCTAGCTCCTCCGCCCATGTCTAGAGATTCTTTGAAATGGCATATCCCTAGAAAATCTATATTGATCCCTAGAAAAATAGATTTGATGTCTCTTTTTCTCATTGTCTTGGTCATTGAGGAGCCTCAAAAGTCGCTTCGAGTGATGGATAAACATGTGAACATACAACATGTAGCGAAAATTGAGTCTTAGACAATAAGAAATCTGACCTTGTTGATTGTGAGGAAAAAACAAAAAAAAAGGCAGCTATCTTTAAGACTTTATTTGCCTTCACTTATAAAAAAGTTTATTTTTTTTTTATTGGTACTTATGAAAAAGTTTATTGATGTGTTGTAGACAAATTCTTTAGAATACAATGAAACTTTGATGGAAGTTTATGGTGACAAACCTGAGGATTCTCCTTATTGGTTTTAGAAAACTATAACAGTTGACAAATATGCACCAAAATGTTTACATGCTCCTTCGAGGTCGAGCTTAAGTAGTAGACAAATACATAAATGACATCATTTCCCTTTTCGATCAAAAATCAAAAAGAACCTTTCGAATTCGATCTCTTCTCAAAACTAGTCATCTTCAACCTTAAGATTAGCTTTAACCTTTAAATTTAAATAACATGATAGAATTTTTAAAGTAGATGATGAGATTTTTAATAGAAAATTCTAAGTTTCTATATACGGGATTAAGATACTATTCAAAAGGATTGATTGAAGATGAAGTTAAGTATATTAATATTACCATTCTATAGAAGTTGAACTATTTGAAGCTGACCAATTTTAGAAAGAAAAGAACAAAATCTGGATTATAAGTTGAAAATGAGAGTGATTAGGTTTTTTTTTTTTTTGTTAGTCTAGAAAATAAAAGAAAGGGGAAGGGGAAGGCATAACATCAACTTGAAAACAAAGGTGGGGGCATCTCAATTTTTCACCCAAAAATTGGGGTTTGGGGGTGGGGGAACATGGTGAAAGGGGGTATGCCATAGTTGAAAACACGGGTATCTCAATTTGAAACAAAAAAAGAAAGGGTATCTAAAATCACCCAAAACAATTGAATGAGGGCAACAAAAAGATGTGATTATATATGAATAACCCAACATTTGCATCCATAAACATTTATTTAAGAGTTGTTATTTTCCCACTCCCCTTTGACAAACTCCCCCCACTAACTCTCGTGACGTGGCATGTGCAAGAACCACAGATTTATTTCCTCTGGATACACAGCTACACATGTTTATGAGGATGTGTAGTTGTGTATCCTGAGGAAATAAATCTATGGTTCTTGCACATACCATGTTACGAGAGTAATTAAATATGTGTAGTTGGGTATCCCGATGAAAAAAAAACTATGGTTCCAATACATGCCACGTCAGGAGAGTATGGGGGAGTAAGTTGGAGGGAGAGTCAGAAAATCATAATTAAAGTTTTATGTACCTACATGTATAAAATCTCAATTCTCAACACAACATGCGTTGTGCAAAAGTGTAATGATTTTCTAACTCAATCACGACAGAATAACTAAAAAACTCACTGATGTGGCATGTGCAAGAACCGTACGGTTTTTCCTCGGGATACACAACTGCACATTTGTTGGGGTTGAGTTAGAAAATCAGCACTCGGTGCAGAAACATGCAAGAAACATTTGGGCCAACCAGTCCAAAATACAGTTGAACATCTGGGTCCATGTTGGACCTAACCAAGTTGTCTGTAAAATAAAAGATATAAGTTGGGCCCAATCAAGTCCAAGTCCAGTTTAGTAAGCTCACATTGATAGCATCGTTCAACGATGTTGGACACTAACATTTTAGTAACTAACAGCTGCCATGGTGACTTCGTTTCTGTCGCTCTATCAGAAGTTCATCTCCACGTGTACTCCCTTCTGATACCATTCTTCAACAAACTCTCGGTTCCATCTATTCTCTTATACTTCTTAAGAATTGTGTTTGTTTAACATAAGATATATCTTTCAAGGTTTCAGGAAAAAAGAAGAAGAGAGAGTTCAATGGGGAAGAGTGGAATCTTTGATCTTGAAAAGCATTTTGCTTTCTATGGAGCTTATCACAGCAACCCAGTTAACGTTTGCATCCACATGTTGTTTGTTTGGCCAAACTTTTTCAGTATTCTTCTTCTTCTCTACTTCACACCCTCTCTTTTCAGCATTCCTCTGATTGAATCATCTCTGTTTGGGAACTTGGTTTTGAATCTTGGGTTCTTGCATACCTTGATTCACGCCTTGTTCTATATCTGCATGGAGAAGAAATCTGGTTCTTTGGGTGCTCTGCTCTGTTTTCTCTGTTGGGTTGGTAGCAGTTCTCTTGCAACTCAACTTGGGTTCTCTCTGGCTTGGAAGGTAAAGTGGTTGTTTCTTAATTTACTTTCTTCTTCATGCATTTGATATGGGTTTCGTGTTTTTTTTTTTTTTCTTTTTTTAACAATGTTGGTTACTACTTCTCTGTACATTGGGTGCTTTTTTATTTTTTATTTTTTGGATTTTCTTGTTTGTACTTTGCCTGTGAATAATTAATTATTGTGTTTTGGATGATTATGGGATCACCTTTCAGTTTTTGGTAGATAAACAATGTTTTTTTTCTTAAATATTATTTCCAATAAAAAGATAGTTTGCATTTTTTTCTTTCTTCCTTGGGAAGCTTAGTAGTTGTTCTTTGATTTCTATCTTCTCTTTTGCATTTGATTTGGCTTTTGGTTTTGTTTATTGATGGACGAGAGTTTGTAGACATGGACATCCTGTTGGGGGGTTGGGTTGGGTTGGGTTGGGTTGGTGGGGGGGGGGGGGGATGTTTGGTAAATTGGAAAATAATAAAGTTTGAGAAAATGGGTAAAAGAGGAAAGATAGTAAAATTAGAGGGATATTATTGAAAAAGAGAAGGAGGAGGAGAGGAACGACAATAAAGTTGAAAGGTAAGAGAACTGGAGTGGGTTGTGTGGACTCAGCAAAAGAGGAAAGATAGTAAAATTGGAGGGATATTATTGAAAAAGAGAGTGGAGGAGATGAACGACAATAAAGTTGAAGGGTAAGAGGACTGGAGTGGGCTGTGTGGAGCCCACTCCAAAACTGTAAATGGAGGGGACGTTTATCCCCATAACTATAATTAGAGTGGGTCATACAATTGTAGTTTTCTATATAAACTAGGGTTAGTAGGGAAAATGTATCCTCTTTGGGGTGTGGGTTAAAGAGATAAAAGAGAAAAGATAATGAAATTAGAAAGATATTATTAAAAAGAGAGTAAAAGAGGAAAAATAACAAAATTTGAAGGATATTATTAAAAAATGATAGGAGATGAAAGACAATAAAGTTGAAGAGGAAAGACAAGATAAGATGGACCCTACTCCACTATAGCTGAAGGGACGTTTATACCCAATAACTACAGTTGGGACGGGGTCCATAGTCCTGTTTATTATATACATTTTTCTAGCATACTTATCTGTTGCATGTTTATTACAAAAAACCTTTAGGGTATGTTTGATTGCATGGAAAGTCACTTTCCATGGAATTTGAAATCCATGGAAAATTAGTTGTGGAAAATAGGTAGGGTTGGAAAATCAAATTCCATTGTTTGATTTCACATGGATAAAATCATGGAAAAATATGAGAAAAAAGAAGAAGAGGAGAAGGAGGAAGAAGATGATAGGAGGGGGAGAAGAAGAAGAAGATGACGAGGAAGAGGGAGGGGGGAGGATGTGGCGACAATGGTGGCGGCCACAACGCCGGTGACGGTGGCGGCCACGACGGCGGTGGCGGCCAGGACGAAGACGGTGAAGGTGGCGGCCACGACGACGGTGGCGGTGGCGACGGAGGTAAGTGAGGAAGATGGGGGGGAGAACGTGGTGGTAGTGGTGGCGGATGAGGTGAGGGATGGAGAAGAAGGAGAAGAAGAAAAGAGATAGAAGGTGGTCGGAGACGGAGCCGATGGCGACGGCGATGGTGACGACGGCGATGATGACGACGGCGAGGTTAGTGTAATGGTGGTGGTAGTGGTGGTGGTGGTAGGGAAGAATTGAGGATGGAAAATATGGGTGGATTTTATTTTCCCACCCATATGGGTGGGAAAGTGAAATCCATGATTTAGTGGACTTTTTGAATGGGGTGGAAAATGAATTCCATTTCCATGTGCAATCAAACACTTGAAAAATGTCATTTTCCATGGAAATTGATTTTCCACCCTATTTTCCATATGCAATCAAACATACCCTTATTTTATCAAGTTTGTTACTTAACAAACTGTTTAGTGGGATCCAAATCTTTTTAAAAGATTAAATACCTGTAATACCCTCAATTCTTTAAATTAATACATATTGTATCATATCTCCTCTAAAAATGGAGTGGATATAATGAATATTTGATTAAAATAACTGAGTGCATTCTAGGTAAGAAAAATATTTTCCTTTCTACTTAAGAAAAGTTTCCTCACTGTAATGTCCAAAAACATGATTTGAAACCACGAGGTTGTAGATGACAGAATTCTAAGAACATTCCATTTTTTTTTTCTTTCTAAAAAAACGTTAATTTTGACCATTGAATTTTAATTTTAAATTTAGGAGTTCGATAGCCGTCCATTTTAACCACCTTGGATTGAAATCTTACTCAGTCAACCTAGCTTGGTTCATTAGGTAAGGTTTTTTGAGTAACAAACTTATAAAGTGAGGGGGTTTTTTAAACAAAAATGAAACGGATTGGTTTGCATGGTAAATCCCTTTTGTTTATTTTAGCTTGAATTAAACTTTTAAACTTGATTGAGAATGAGTTGACTTCGTTGAATCAAAACGGATTTGGAGGGCACCAAATGCGTTCGTCATCGACTTATGGTGAATCAAAACCCTATTTTATGTGCCAAAAAATTAGTTCAAGTCAGTTGGTTTCTTAGGTTTTTCAAAATTACTTTGCCCAACAGATTTGGACCAATTTTGGTGCTTTTTTTAGGGTGAGGTGAGGGGGGAGAGATACATAGGAAAACTCTTTTAAAAAAAAAAAAAAAAGATCACTTGGGTTAAGGCAGATGCAAACTAGTTACAACCTCACATAACGCATCCCCCTCCTATCCTGAACAAGGATAGACAAAAGAGCACTAGGGCAGCAAGGTACAATCTAGAACAAGGCAGCTTGAACTATCGTTCAATGGAGCTAGCATATCCGCAAACCTGTTTGCTTCTCTGTAGATGTGGGTCAAAGAGGCCTCTTGAAATATCTGCAGGAGGCTCCTGATCAAGAGGTGAACATGCTAAGGGAAGCTCCATATGTCATTGAGGATGTTCACCGCCACTAAAGAGTCAAATTGAATAGAGATTCTCGAAGTGTCGGAGATTGCTAGAAGTCTGATCCCTTCGAGGATGCCCTGCAACTCATGATAGAAAATTGATCTCGGAGTATCACATCCCGCCAGGGCAACCTTCACATTACCCTCATAGTCGCATATGATGTCTCAATAACCTCCTCTTAAAGCAAAGAGAGCCCTATCAGTGTTAATGGTGAACATATCTACATGAAGTTTAGGCCAAGAACAAAAAACTTGTTTGGAATGGGAGAAGGAGGCTTGGAACCCCAAAGCATTCATAAAAAGATATGTTGTAGTCTGAGTCTTCGATGTTGTCGTTGACGTCCTCAAATCTGATCCAAATATCCTCCCAGATATTGCGAAATACCAAGGTTGTGTTCTTGTTATTTTGGTAAAGTTGACTGCACCTTTCTCTCCAAACATGGTAGATGAATGCACAAAAGGCAACTTGCTTGATTCTATGGATCACCGAATGACCTTTAAAATTATTGGCCACTACAGCAACTTCCTCATCCCAATCACAAGGGGTGCTATTCAAGAGGCATCTACGAGTAATCTCAGCCCAGATACCTTTCTAGAAAGGGCATTGGTTGAAAATGTGATTCATGTCTTCTTCATGCCCTCCACATAAACTGCATCTAGCATCATCCCTTATTCCCTACTACCTCTCTGTCTATCTGGCCCAGACCAAAGGAACCTCGCACAAATTCTTTCCATATCTTTGACGACCTTGGCAGGGAGAATGAAGTAGTTGCACCAGACTTTGATGCTGAGGAGAACAAATCTGACAAGCTGATCGATTGTAAAGCTTGCAATAGAGATGCAGAGATTAAGATGTGAATTAAGACTTTGGGTAAGTCGAATTCGTTCCACAGGGACAGTTTGGATTCAAAGATTCAATCGGATAAAAGTCCAAAACAGAATTGGAAAACAGATTTTTAAAAACAAAATTGATTTGTTGCAAATTAGAAAATGAAAATTAACAATAGAAAAAAGAAATTGAAACTAGTGAGAAAGGGTTTAGAGAGCTCAAGCCTACCATTGCAAGTCATCAAAAATGCTAATTAATTCTAAATATGACTCAATCCACGTAGCAAGTCATTGCTCGTGGATCGGAAGATGATTCGATGTATCCATTGATTGGAACCCAAAAGTATCCATGAAGATCTCTGATTTAGACAAGATTATCCGACTTATGCTTCCATTCATCACAGAGCATGAGTGTTCTTGAACTTATCTAAGTAATACTCATCAAAGCTTGAATTAGAAGCATGAGTTAGATGATCTTATCATGAAGAGATTCATAGATTTAACATTAAACACAGAAATACAGAATTGAAATAACATGAGTAGAATGAACTTGCTCCGGCATCCTTGATCTCTCTAAAGAGGATCTAGCCGATCATCGCAAGGATCATATTGCAACAATAATAAAAGTAAGAAGATGATAGATGGAGAAGAGAATGTAGAATGGTGGCAACTTGATTCCTTCCTTGATGATCTCTCAAAAGAGTTACAATTAAGCTAATGGATTACTCTTGATGTTCTCACTCCTCTCAAAAGCTCACCAAAAGGAAAAATTACAGAGAATTAAAAGAAGAAACTAAAGAAAATTATAGAAGAAAAGAGCCTAAGAGGGACCCAAGAGGGGACCCCTTCTTTGAAATCAACCCTCAAATTTATAATGTTCTTATTCGGGTAATCGGGGTGATTTAACGGATAATTCGCTTCAAATGACCCAATCAGTTACAACCACCGAAGCTTCTAGAAGTTTCTGTAAAAATCTCGAGGATAAATTCCTCGAAATGACCGCGGCGCGGTCTTGGCTAGCCGCGGCGCGGTGACGTGGCGCCCAAATCGATCGATATTTTTCTAGAAACTTCCTTTCGGCCCGCGTATTGTAACCATAATTGTTATTTCTTTTGTTGGTTTCCGAATGTGCCATTTTCACCTGAAATTAGTAACAAACTATTGTTAGTCACATTAATTTGGGATTTAATAAAATTTATTATTATTTTAAGGGAACTAGTATTTATATGATGGTAATCTCGGTGAAATTACGGTCCCAAAATGATATTATTGGGACCTTATCACACCCCCAAACCTCAATTTTGCTAGTCCCGAGCAAAACTTAAATCTAAACAACTCCTCTTTCGTGAGGTTTCCGACTGCATTTAGCTTATGCAGTAAGCCCTTAAACCCCTAGGTTACCCCTAGTGGACGAGTTTGACTCGTGAGGGTTTGCAGTGAAAGAATATACCCACAAAATTCTAACATTTTAAAAAAATATTAAAATCAAAATCAAAGTATGTAAAGTGAACATAACGACATTTCATAAATCAGTCAAAGGTCATTTATGTTTGAACAAAGTTCTAAGTTTTTATTCCTCGTTTTCAAAAAATTTGAAAGATAACTTGAGTGCTTGTGTGATTTTTGATTTTTTTTTCTTTTTAAAAGCAATATCTTTTTAGGAACAAGATTTCACCTCCTAACTGCTAAGAATGGTCGGTTCTACCTAAGTTCTAACTCGAAACTAACATCTTGTCTGGGATTGTGAGAGGTGTGGATATTCACTTTAATACCTCTAAGGGGCTTTATCTGTGATATTCCAGTTTACTCACGTTTTTACCATTGACGGCTTTCACCCTACTGCACTATTTGGTCTCATTGGACTCTTTTTTCATTTTTGCAGTTCTAGCCATCTTTGACATTTTTCTCGTATTTTCTGCTTTTTTTTTAGATTTTATCACACTTCACCATTTTCTGGTATTCTTTTTACAAAAAGCAGGTAGCCCTTTTCAAGGTACCCAGTCTAATCCTATGGTTGTTGTCCAAGTAATACTAACTTCAGTTCTGTTTTTCTTCTAACAAGTCAACCAAGGGACAAAGAAGTCATAGTTCACTAGACTAGGTTTTCCCTAACACTCTAGTCAGAAAAGAGGGTCAACTTTTGTTCCATAAAATCTTATCTTTCCAAATACTTAATCAGAAGTAAAATTTTAAAGTAATTCTTTCATAATTTTCTTAATGAGGAATAACCAAAAAGAACTTTTGATAAAAAATTAGGACATGAGCCTGAAATTTGAAATTCATATGTAAAAAGTATATACAAAGATTTTGAAGAAAATATTTCGAAAGTGTTGAATATTTTTGAATTTTTTTTTTTTTTTTTTGTTTTTAAACATGAAATTAAACTAGCAATAAAATAAACCTGAAACTAAACTACTAATGCAATGCAATTGTGAACTAACCTAATACCCCCAAACCTAAATGACATATTGTCCTCAATATGCAAGCAGTAAGGAAAAAAAAAAATAAAAAGGTTAGATCACACCTGAAAGGATTGAGCATTAATGTGCAAAGTTCTGTTACAACTAATCTGAAAAGAATGAAAGTTATAACAATGAGAATTTCCGAAGCAGTTTTTTTTTTTTTTTTTTGCATAAAAGATATCCTTTCTAAAATAGAAAAACAACCTAATTAAGAAATTAAGAACATCCTAATCTAAAATTTAAACCTATCTTAATCCGAACATTCAGTAGTCTGTGCCTTTTTCTCCTCAATATAAGCTAACATCTATTGCTATTACTTAATCAACAATTGCTGACTAGGCTGCAGTCCTAGTGGCATTGATTGATTGGTTTGGTTGAGAGTGACCTTGAAGATGAAGAGAATGAGAAAGGGATTAAGGTTAGAGGTTTTTTTTTTTTTTTTTTTTTTTTTTTTTTTTTTTTTTAAGAAAATTTTTATTTCCTAACTACACTACTTATTAAAATAAAAGCACATGGGTTGCCTCCCAAGCAGCGCTAAGTTTAACGTCTTCAGCCGGACCTATCAAAAGGTCTGATATTTAGGAATTTTCCTAACATTCATTTTGACGGACACAACGATTGACTTCCTACCCCAATTGATAGGTAGACAAATTTTTACCATCGTTAGGACTTGGAAATTATTTTTAAAAATGATCAACAACCCTCGTTTGTCCTCAGTTCTTAGTGTCATCACCTTTTCGAAAAAATTCTCAACCATCGTATTTCCTAAGAGAATGGAAGTTGTAAAATAAGCAGGATCTTTACAATCTTGTAAAAAGATAGGCTTGATAGGGTACGAGGTTGGATCAGTAATGGTCGGAATTGGTGTGACTAATATATTAGAATTCATCCTTGGTTCTTCTTGAACAACAGTCTCCTCAAATGGTGGATTAGTTTCCTTAGTCAAATTTGTACAATTGGTTAGCCCACTAGGAATTTGAAACATTGGTTGGCTCTCATGGGTTATCTCATTTGAAAATTGACCATTCTCTTTTTCTTCTAAGGGCACAATAAGCTGACCTAGTTGGACTTCCATCGTTGCTTCAGTTGGAATTGTAACCTCATTGGTTTGAATTTGAACTTCAATTGAGACAGGGTTATCAATGTTGATGGATAATCATCGACATCTTCAAAAGAGTAGAACTGGTCACTAAGGTTATTTTGAAAGAATGGTGGATTTTCTGGGATTGTGATATCCTCATTTTTGAATTTATCAAATTTTCCTTCTTCTAAGGATAACGCTAGGTGACTCAGTTGAGTTCCTATGTTGACTAAGGCTTGACCCATATCCCATTGTTGTTGATGATTTAACAACTGTTGTTGATGATTTACCAACATTTGTTGATGGAGCTGTTGTTGTTGGATTAATTGTTGTTGTTGAATTAAGAAGGCAGACATCATAGACTCTAATGACGACGATTGAGGAGAAGACAAACATGAGTGAGTGGATGTTGGCTCAAGCTCTGTAGCTCTGTAATCGGAGAAATATCGAGAATCATAGGATTGTTGAGAAATTATGGTTGGATTCATCATCGATGTGTTATGCAAATAAAACTCCTCATGGTTACCAAAATGACTACCCTGAGTGAACTCGTTCTGACATGGTATGGAATTTTGGGGAAACAAATTATCTACGTGGTATGGTTGGTCGAACGAACTGGGTGTCGGCATCCAATACGAGTTTTGAGAATGATGCATATTGGCCTGTGTAGCATGTAGCATGGACTGACTCGGACAATGCTCGGGAGAATGACCATAATTATCACATAAGCCGCACGAGATCAATGATTCTCTCCTAAACTCCATGACGATATAAATCTGCTCGAGGTTCTGTATCTACTATAACATACACTTTGGACTTGCACACAAGAGAGGGAGGAATTCACACGTGATAACTGGGTGCCTATGACTAGACAGCTCCTAACTGGTTCAAAGGATTAATCAAAGCCTCCAACCCAAATCTCTGAAATCGGAACAGCCAGTTTTAATCTCCAGAGGAGAGGTGGCGCACAATGCTGAGCAAGGGCACTCTTAGATCACCTCTCGTCTTGAATAGACGTAATCTATCCCCTGAATTCACGTAGAACTACAGGGCAAGATTGCGCTAGGCACTGTTCACGATCAAGAAGTGCAATTGGTGCAACTTTTGATTAGCTTTGCTTAATGAGCTCGATGGAACCTAGAGTCCAGTCTAACCAAATTTTAATTAATTAAATGGCTGTGAATTTGATTTTCCTAGAAGGGCAAGAAATCGGTAATGAACTCCGATTCTTATCTTATGGTGCCATCCTCGTAAGGGTGCCCTTATTACTAGGTACAATCCAATGTGTACAGATTAGTCACTCAAAATCAATACAGAAACTCACTAGCGAGAGATGCGTGAGTGTTTCGAAATTTACCTCCCGTTCTAGACGGGGGATGATCGAGTTGAGTCGACTCGGGCCACCAACACCAAATTTGGTGTACGAACCCGAGGGGCTGAGATAGTTTCGTCCCACTATCGTCCGTCCCTAAATCTATTACAATCCGAGCCCTCTCGGATACGATTAAAAATTAATACAAATTCAAGTTCCTAATACAAGTTGGTTTCTAAAAAAAATAAAATGTAGAGAATTGAAAATTGCTGATCTTCTTAGTGAGGAAATCAATTCAGTGGATAAAAATTCCACGTGTCGCCTTCCGTCAATTTCCGTTGACTTCCGTCGAGTCCTTCACCTGAACAGAACAAAATTATTCAAATCAGAATACTAAAAAAAAAAAACAATATGACCATTACAATGTCCATGATGTCAGAAACTTTTCCAACAAAAATCAGCAGAAAATGTTGCCACGTCACCGCGGCGCACCAAGGGACAACTGCGGCGCGGTAAAATTTTGATGAAAATCGATTTTTCAAATTGGAAATGGTTTCTGATATCCTGAGGATTGTAATGAAATTTTTTTCAATTTTTTTTCTGTTCGTTTGACTTCTGTTTCAAGCAAAACAAGTTCGGTTCTGTTTCGGAAACTGTTTCGGATACTTTCCGAATTGGAAAATGAATCAACTCGCTGTCCCCGGCAGCGGCGCCATTTTGATCGATTGTAAAGCTTGCAATAGAGATGCAGAGATTAAGATGTGAATTAAGACTTTGGGTAAGTCGAATTCGTTCCACAGGGACAGTTTGGATTCAAAGATTCAATCGGATAAAAGTCCAAAACAGAATTGGAAAACAGATTTTTAAAAACAAAATTGATTTGTTGCAAATTAGAAAATGAAAATTAACAATAGAAAAAAGAAATTGAAACTAGTGAGAAAGGGTTTAGAGAGCTCAAGCCTACCATTGCAAGTCATCAAAAATGCTAATTAATTCTAAATATGACTCAATCCACGTAGCAAGTCATTGCTCGTGGATCGGAAGATGATTCGATGTATCCATTGATTGGAACCCAAAAGTATCCATGAAGATCTCTGATTTAGACAAGATTATCCGACTTATGCTTCCATTCATCACAGAGCATGAGTGTTCTTGAACTTATCTAAGTAATACTCATCAAAGCTTGAATTAGAAGCATGAGTTAGATGATCTTATCATGAAGAGATTCATAGATTTAACATTAAACACAGAAATACAGAATTGAAATAACATGAGTAGAATGAACTTGCTCCGGCATCCTTGATCTCTCTAAAGAGGATCTAGCCGATCATCGCAAGGATCATATTGCAACAATAATAAAAGTAAGAAGATGATAGATGGAGAAGAGAATGTAGAATGGTGGCAACTTGATTCCTTCCTTGATGATCTCTCAAAAGAGTTACAATTAAGCTAATGGATTACTCTTGATGTTCTCACTCCTCTCAAAAGCTCACCAAAAGGAAAAATTACAGAGAATTAAAAGAAGAAACTAAAGAAAATTATAGAAGAAAAGAGCCTAAGAGGGACCCAAGAGGGGACCCCTTCTTTGAAATCAACCCTCAAATTTATAATGTTCTTATTCGGGTAATCGGGGTGATTTAGCGGATAATTCGCTTCAAATGACCCAATCAGTTACAACCACCGAAGCTTCTAGAAGTTTCTGTAAAAATCTCGAGGATAAATTCCTCGAAATGACCGCGGCGCGGTCTTGGCTAGCCGCGACGCGGTGACGTGGCGCCCAAATCGATCGATATTTTTCTAGAAACTTCCTTTCGGCCCGCGTATTGTAACCATAATTGTTATTTCTTTTGTTGGTTTCCGAATGTGCCATTTTCACCTGAAATTAGTAACAAACTATTGTTAGTCACATTAATTTGGGATTTAATAAAATTTATTATTATTTTAAGGGAACTAGTATTTATATGATGGTAATCTCGGTGAAATTACGGTCCCAAAATGATATTATTGGGACCTTATCACAAGCTCTAACCCACCTGCATAAGAGAGGAACCTACCTTTCCAAGAATTAATTCTCAAGGAAAGTTTCTCAATCAAAGGTTGGCAATCTCGAAGGGTCAGTATGGAAGAGAGCAGAGGGAGGCCCAAGGAAAATTCTATGATTGCACCTCCATGTGGCATCCAAAAACAGAGTTGAATGTCACAAAGATTAGATCACAATATTTTAAGAACTTTTATTTTATTTTATTTTTAACAATCTTCTACCATGGGAATTAAATTTGAAATTTGAGAATTTAGATTCGTCCATTTTAAAAGCCTTTGATCTAGTAATTTCCCCCCACCTTATATCTGATCTAGGCAATGAAACCCCAAGGGGTTGGCTCAGTGGCAATTTCGGACCGATAAGCGGTTAATGCCCGTAGTTTGTGAGTTTGATACCCTGTATGAGTTCAATTCCTCGGGTGCACCCTCACTTACCTGGTGCGAGTGATGAGCTGACCTTGCATGTGCCCCGGGACTATTCCTTGGACAAGATCATGGTCTATGGACTGGGCAAAGCCCAGATATGGGCCCAGACGGCGGTCTACAGAGATAACTGGTTATAAAAAATAAAAAAAAATCTAGGCCATGAAATCTAGAGGGCTAATGTGTTTTTTGGCCCAGTGTTACCAGATTTGTTCTTACCATGTGGAACCATGAATCGTTATGAAGTGAACTGGTTCATGGATCCATCCATATTGGGTTCGTGGAAAACAATGAACTTGTATAGCACTATAGCCTACTTCTGGTTAATATTAAAGGTATCCCTCACATTTGGTCAACAGAAATAACCCCTGTTTTGAAAAAAATAAAGTATCCCTCCATGTTCTCATGTTTTTCTTCAATGTTAGAGATATCCCTGTTTTTTCAAACTGATGACATTGGCTCTAAGACTAACATAAATTACCTAAATGCCTTGTAATGTGGCGAACCAAAATCCTTAATTCAGGGAACAAAGATTTGGCCAATATGGCAACCCATGTGAGCCCTGAAGTTACCACCAAGTTTATGCTTTTATTCATTTAGTTTGTCCTTAAGAGTGCCCTTCACCTGCTATATATTCAGGTAGCTTTGTTGGGTCAGTTGTGCTGTTGGACCGCGCAGTTCATAGGCCATGGTGTCTTTGAGGTAATTAACTATATTGTTTCATTTTCAAATTTAATTCATTACAAGCCTCCCAGATTTCTACAAATCATTATTTATTTCTACAGAAACGAGCTCCTGCTTTTTTCGACAACTTCGCTCTAGGCTTTTTAATGGCTCCGTTCTTCGTTCTGCTTGAGGTAATTATGTCTAATCCTTTAAAAATTGAGTTTTTTGTTTTAAAAAAAAAAAACTTCGAAGAGTAAGGTGTGGAGATGCTGAAATTGTTGGTGTTTTCAGGTTCTTCAGATGATCTTCTCTTATGAACCATATCCAGGATTCCATGCAATTGTGAAAGCTGGGAGTGAAGCTGAAATCAAAGAATGGCAAGCTAAGCAGCAAAAGAAAATTTATTAATTTGGAGTTTGGGTCTTGTTGCTGTCATGAGCTATAGCTTATGTAATAAATCTTGGAAAACTTTGGATATCAGAGAAAATAAAATTTATCTTTCTACCTTTAAGATTGATTTTGGGGAGAGAGAGCTTATCATTAGTCAAGGAACTCATTCTCAACTTACTTTTCTCTACAATTAATTTACATATTGTTCACTTAATTTACATGTATATCTTAGTATATAAAACAACTAAATAAACCAAATATAGTCAAATAACATTGTTTTTTGAACTCAAAACTTAGATTTTGAATCAAATAAGAAATGCATGAGCTCTTATCTAGCCGAATCGATTAGGCTACAACCAGGTTTTTTCCAGACCCCTCTATCATCCATCAACCTCCGCACCCTCTCTGCTCCATCCCACTCCCCTTTTGATGCATGTATATTTGCAAGCAACACATAGTCCCCACTGTGATCCCATCTCATTGAAAGAAGCCGCTCATTTGTATGCTTACCCAATTCAACATTCCCTTGGATTCTACAAGCCCCTAGTAGAGTTCTCCAAATGATGGAATTAGGTTCAATCTCCATTGTCTCTACAAACTCGAATGCTTCATTCAATAACCCAGCACGCCCTAACATGTCTACCATACAACCATAATGCTTAATATTAGGTTCAATACCATATTCAATCCTCATAAGATCAAAGTATCGAAAACCCTCTTTAACCATCCCAGCATGACTACAAGCAGCCAAGATACCAATGAAAGTGATCTCATTTGGCCTGATTTTCTCTCTCCGCATCTCTTCAAACAGACGGATTGATTCTTTGGCATGACCGTGGAAAGCTAATCCTCCTATAATCGAGGTCCACGTCAAGACATCCCTTTCTCTCATGCCTTTGAACACTTCAAGTGCTCTCTCAATGCTCCCACACTTGGCATACATGTCTATAAGCGCGTTCCCAAGAAAAACATTGAAATTTCCTGAACCCATCTCCACAAGGGCGAAATGTATCCTCTCCCCAACATCCATAGCTCCAGAGTCAGCACAAGCAGACAACAAGCTCACTAAGGTCACATCATCAGGCCGTACCCTGGCACGTAGCATCTCTTCAAACATCTCGAAGGCCTTTTCATGAGACCCAACACGCACATATCCAAAAATCATCACATTCCATGTCACCACATCCCGATTGGGAACCGCATCAAAAAGTTTCCTGGCACAATCCATCTCCCCATGTTTCACATACCCCGTAACCATCACATTCCAAGAAACCAAATCTTTTACCGGCATTTCATCAAAAATACGACGAGCCATCCCCAATTCTCCTCGTCTCGCATACCCCGCTGTCAAAGCTGACCAAGTGACCACATCCCGATTTGCTGATCCTTCAAAAAGCACTCTCGCAACCTTCAAATCTCCACAATTCGCGTGAAAATAAATAATGGTGTTTGTAACAAAAGTATTCGATTCGAACCCAAATTTGACAACTTTCCCATGGATCTCATTACCCATTTGGACCCAACAAAGCTTAGTACATGCCTTAAGAAGAAAGGGGAAAGTGAAGTTATCCGGCCGTGCGGACGTTCCCTCCATTTGGGCATAGAGAGAAACGGCTTTTGAAGGGTTGGAGCTTTGAGCTGAACCTCTGATCATGGTGTTCCACATGAAAATGTCTGGTTCAGTAATTTGTTCGAAAAGGCGGTGAGCATAGTTTATAGTTCCAGTGATGGTTATGGCACTTGCGTAAATTAGTTCTCTTAGTGTAGAGGGGTTGGAGTTGAAGCCATTAACAACCATGAATCCATGGATTTGTTGTAGAGATCGAAAGTTCGAACAACTTTGCCACAGGCGCGACCGTTGGAGGCGGTAGGAGCTCTTGTTAGTTTTCCTGATCATCTCAACGACATTTTAAAGTTTTAACCGTTGCGTTTGGTGTGAGTGCGTGAAAATGAGAAGTACTTGGAATAATGATTTTTTGACGCATCCATCACATAAGCTAGTTCATTTGCCTCGGGATACGCAGAATCATATGATATTTTATTATGTATCCTGAGGCAAATGATCAACCGTTTTGCGATGGGGCGTATGTCAGATTGGGACATAAGATTATCACAATTCAAGAACTTAATAGATAGTTGGCATCACTATTTGTTGGTGGAGTCGTGATAATCAGAGGGGGATGTCAAATTATCACGACTCAAGAATACTTAATAGATAGTTGTTGTCACTATTTGTTGGTGCAGTCGTGATAATCTGACCCCCGGAACTTAATAGGTAGTTGGTGTCACTATTCGTTGGTAGAGTCGTGATAATCTAACCCTCCTCCCCCCTTGCGATGGGGCGTATGTCAAAGTGGGACGTTAGATTATCACGACTCAAGAACTTAATAGATAGTTGGCATCACTATTTGTTGGTGGAGTCGTGATAATCAAAGGGGGATGTCAGATTATCACGACTCAAGAACTTAATAGATAGTTGTTGTCACTATTTGTTGGTGGAGTCGTGATAATCTGACACCCCACCCCTCGGAACTTAATAGGTAGTAAGTGTCACTATTCGTTAGTGGGATCGTGATAATCTAACCCCCCCTCCCCCCTGCAATGGGGCATATGTCAGAGTGAGATTTCAGTTTATCACAACTCAAGAACTTAAGAGATAGTTGTCGTCACTATTTGTTAGTGGAGTCGTGATAATCATAGGGGGACGTCAGATTATCACGACTCAAGAACTTAATAGATAGTTGTTGTCTCTATTTGTCGGTGGATTCATGACAATCTAACCCCCCCTCCCCCGGAACTTAATGTAATCTGGTAGATACCCGAGAATGAACAAATTGAAGTTTGACTGAGGATTGTGTTGAACACAATGTCCTTAAGACAATTTTGTTCCCGCAATTTGGTGCAAACGGATCAATGAACAATTGTCTCCCATGATACAACGATCACATGTGTAGAGACAGCACTACAATCTACACGTCTAGTGAACCGAACGCTACTGTTTGTACTCTCATTCTTAGGAGAGTATGGAGTTAGAAAATTACGACTCTTTCTTCAATTTGAATAGAGATTGGATACCATTTGAGATAAAAAAAAACAATATCAAATGATTTTAAATATATATACATGAAATTAGTTTTTTTTTTTTATAGGAATAATTACTTAAAGGACCCTGATGGAGGGATTTCTTTATAATTAGCCCTTGAATTTTGGGCAATAGATTGATCATTCATTTAGTGAGTTTTTAATTTTCTAATGATCCCTCATTATTATCGAGCTCACCGCTTTTTATTTATTGTCGAGCCCACCATTTTTTATTGTTGAGTTCGGCATTTTTTATTGTTGAACTCGACAATTTAAAAAAAAAAAAAATGTTGAACTCGGTACTGGTAAAATCCACTCATTTTCATTTTTTGAGTCTTTCGACTAAAATACATGAAAGATCGACTAAAAACTTGACATAACGACTTGTTTGGATGATTTCAAACCAAAATAACAATCCTTGATCGATTTTCATCCATAGACGATGCAAAAAAATTGAAAAAATCCTAATTTTTTTACATACATCTTTAAAATACTTGAAAGTGACTTATTTATCCTCCTCAAATCCTTTACATGAGAATGGAGTCTCCGAAATTCAATTGGAATGCCAAAAATCCAAATTTTTTGGATGAAAAAGGTAAGTTCAAACGGTTAGGGCACATTCAACATTTTAATCGTAAGAAATGTGAGGAGTGAGGTTCAAGGACTAATTAGAAAGAAAAGTTGTACTAAATGGACTATTAAGAGAAGTCCTAAAATTTATGGACTAATCAGAAAGAAATACCTCTATCAAGGTCCGTTAAATAATTTTTCTTTTTTATAAAACCCAAAATCAATTGGAGTTTGGCCTGAGCATGTTAGGGTTTCATTCGAGCATCCTACTTTAGGCCAATAGAAATATAGGACTGCTCTAAGTATAACCCGCCTCTTTAGGGTAAGATAAAGGCTCAACCAAACTTGGCCCGAACCTACCTATGGCCAACCCCAACTTTCCATCCTTCTTAATGCATAAAAAAAAAAAAATGACAAACAAACGTATTGACCTAATGAAGGAGAAAAATTGGTTAACACCGATAAACTTGAAAGATTATTTTGCGAGAATAAGAGGTTATGATAAATCAGATTTCGTTCAGAAAATCTTGAAGCTGGTCAAGATTTTTAAAAAAATCTCTAAATTTGTCTAAGATCTTAAAGAAAAACCTCTAAATTGCATTTCAATAAAAAAAAAAAAATTTCCATCACAAAACATCGACTCCCAACATCAGGCCCATGTATGGCCCCTTGCATTGCTTTACTCTTTGGTTCTAGTGACTTCGGAACTCGCATACATAAGAGAAATAAATTAAAAACCAAGTTCCTTGGTTCAACTAGACGTTAAAACTCAAAACATACTATGGGGAGTTACAAGCATTAATTCCTTGACATAGATAGTTGTTCGTTGACCTTGGAACTACATAACCATTATAACTAACAAACAATTAAAATAAAAACACAAAATAACTATAAATAAATAAATAAATAAATAAAGAAATTTAAAGGCCCATTCTCTCAAAATTACGCCAATCCTATGGGCCCACATTAGCTTTCATCTTGGCTCACAAAAACTTAAATTTTCAGCCCACAATACCCATTTTCTTTACGATTGTCTGTTGTTTTTTTTTCTTTAAAGATAATTTTTATTTCAAGTCTAGAGTCCATATGATTGCGTTTATTTTCAAGTATTTGACTACACATTTTACAGAAAATTCCCATCTTGGGGGGAAAATATTCCCTGAACCAAACCCTTCTCTAGTCAGGATAAGAGAATCTAATAGTTATTATCTCAGGTCAGCCCTACTCCAAAACTAAAAAAAAAAATCAACTCGATTATGATATTAAAAAAAATTCTATAAGAAAAATCAATTTCTCATGGCAATTTGTTTAAAAATTATTTATTGGGGAAAAAACATTCTGTATATAATAATACTCGACCCTTTCTATGCACCATAGAAAACGATTCACAAAGCACACTTAATTTAATTGGCACATTTCTCGTGTTAAACAATTATATATTCAGCAAAGGGCAGCTATTTTGGCAGTTAGTGGTGGTTCAGAAGTCTAAATTTTCAAACAATAGAAGCCCATCTCTCTCTGTCCCATCCGCTTGTAAGGATCTCATCAGCTCCTATGGCTATAAAATTATGAAAATAATTTCCTATTTGATTTATCTCTTATTTATTTATTTGGAAGAAAGGCCAATGATCTGTACACCTAACCAACTTAAGACCACCCTAAAAAGCTACAAGTAGAACCCTATAGCATAACATGCGTGGCACCACATCATGAAATGATGTTGGATTCACATCTCTCTACTCACTTACAAATTGATCTGAACCATCCGTTTACAAAATGGACCAGATGGTAATAATCACATTGATCAAGAGTTGTACTACATTGCCTACTTTGGACACTAAGTTGACTTGGCAATGCACAAATAATCATAGATTTATTTTTTTGAAATACAAATTAGAAAATCAACGATTCTCTATGCACTGTCAAGTCAACTCAGTGTTGGACCCAACGTCCAACGCATGAAGAAAAGCATTTTCCTTTATCAATTGGTACTTCAGGTGCATGATTCTTCAATTAAATGGTCTTGACCGATAAGAGATTTCTTAAATAACGATTAAGATTAGTCGAAGTTTTATATTTGATGTCTAATGTCACATGCTATATAACTCCAAATTTAAATATTTAAAGATTTTGATTTAAAAAAGAAAAAAGAATGGTTAGGATCTACCACCTCACATAGATCTGAGATCCCCAAATCACATATTAGTTGGTTGCGACTTCCTATTATATATTACACTATTGTCCTCAACATCTCGTGGGATCGTCTTTTGAAAATTAATACCATCGGATTTTCCTTGAGATTAGAAAACATGAATCTCCAGGATCATCTTACAATCTAGGATCTCGGGATGATTGTCTCTTCGGGTTGACAATACGATTTTCCATATGTCATGACATCCTAAGAATAAAAATAATATATTAAATTAAACTAAGATTAACAAAAAAATATATATGGGTTTGGACTTATACTTTAATTTAAATATTCTTATCCATATAAATTATAATAAATATTATATTAGCATTAAAATAAATCTCCTTTAGAAGTTTCTGCAATAAAATAAAAAAATTATTGAGCCATTGTGTGATTGTAAAATCACCACCATTGATTTTACTTTAATTAAATTATAGAGTTAGGCTTGAAATTTTCATTATTAAGTTAGGCCATTGGATGAAATGTTGCAATCGAGGTATTTAAAAATGTATGTAAGCTTTTTTGGGTCATAACGAATTGCACACAATTCAAACTCGCTGACCAAAAAGATTATTTCCACACGGGGGTCGCCTAACTCCACCACACGGGTTTTCTTAGCGAACGATATTGAACCACGTGTCCCTATTTTTTTCTTGGCTCCTTGTCGGGACAAACGCAACAGGGCCCACACGTGCCAGTTCAGTGTCACCTTGGGTTAGAAGTCAACCTTTGGGTTAGTTAAGTAAACCTAGGTTTAGTTTATCATTAACTAGTCCAATTAGAATTCGCCACGTGGTGAGGTTAGTTATTCCTCGGTAGGCAGCGACGGCACTGTCAATTTTCTTTTTCGTGTGGATGCTAACGTGGCGGATATGGACGTTGACTATTGTATGAAATCATGACCGTTGCATTTTAGAGGTTACTGAGACGATTGAAATTCCTCAAAAACGCCAAAAGAGTGCCACGCGTCGGTACATAATTTGATCCGTAAACTGAAAATGGAAAGTGTTACTTCTCTTCATTAGTTCTAAACTAGGAAAAGTAACTTTAATTATAAAGGCTAATTACAAAAAGAGAAAAGTATCAAATTACCAAAATATCCCTATATTTTTTATAACATGAAGGTCACTTCCCCTGTTTTCATTTTCTTCTCTTTTTCGGGAGTAGAGTAATGGACAAATAACGCTCCTGAGAATGACCTCCACCACCTTGACCAATGTGAGCATTTGATAGAAATTGATTGAGGGTATTTTTGTCTTTTTCTTATATAACGACGATATAAAAAGTCGAAACTACTAATTTTGTTGTTATGTATGCGTGTAAAACATTTTTTTTTGTATAATAGTGCATTTGAAATTAACTAAACTTGGGTTTAATGTTATATAATATTATTCCGAATATACGATTTAGTATTATATATCAATTTGCATGCTTGCACGTCTCTCCTAGTGTTTAAAAAAATTTACGCTAACTTGAATTTGAACCCGCATAGTATGGTTTGCCAAGATTCAGAAAAATATTGCTAGTCAATAATTCAATTCAAAATTACTATACCACGTGGGTCAATTTCATAAATGTTCTATGTAGGTTTGAAAAATTTTATGACGTGTGCGGTACGAAGAATGTGACCTAAATATTGGATCGACACCCCTAATCCTTTAAAAAAATTGCATTAGATTTTGTAGATTTTATTTCGATTTAGGTTAGATTCTTTACAGAAAAAAAAAATGATAGCGACTACTTTTTAAGATGGTCACATCAACGTAGTTTCAAAAATAAGACTAATAGTTCAACTCTTCACTTATTAATGCTTATATGATAAATATGAGATTGTAAAAGATAGAATCAGAAAAAAGTAAGAAAAGATAGCATTTAAAAAATGCTAAAAATTATTTTAATAAATGATAAACTAAGAGAAAGACAATTGAAACCAATGAGTGTTGGATGTAGTGATTATGATTTTTCGCAAAAAATAAAAGAAGAGAGATCTTGAGTTCAAACTCACTTGTTGGGCCACTCCCAAGGATTTATGCTGACCTACATGATATGTGTGATTTTGTAGAGTGTTGCAGGAACCCCAGGGTATTTAGGTGAGGTAGGATAGTTTAAGGGGCCATTTGCCACACCTCTGCTAGAGAGAGATGCAGTTGAGATGATTTAAGTGTGTTCAAGGAAGATTAATTATAATTTTATTTTTAAAAAATATTCAAACTAAAGATCATAAAAGAATGAGATTAAAACTTAAAAGAATTTGAAAATAATAAAATTATATATGAATTCACTATCAACGATGTACGACTTTGTTTTAAACAGAGCAAAATGGAATAACATACTTCGTTTCTCTTATCTCAAATCTTTAAGATAAGATTTTGTTGTTGTCGTATATAATTACGTAATATTTTAATTTTAATAAATGATATTTTATTTTTATTTTTATTTTATGTTACAAGAGTAGTTAAATTTTAATATTTTTTTAATATAAAAAAATTATTTAAAAAAATTTTACATGATAAGCAACGTGTCGCTTCTCCAATGAGTCGAGAACCATATGTGGTTGAGAGACGACAAAGGAGTAGTGTTCTTTTCGGCGGGGAAAAACAAGTAGGGGTATATTAGTCATTTTAACTGAATAGAGAGACATTTTACCAAATTCTGAAAACTAGTGGTGTTGGCTTTTGTAATGTTTCTTTGGTCATGGGGAGACGTCGTTTTTCACCAAAAGGGAAGGTTTTCAATGAACAGTGCCACGTGGTTTACCATTTTGGATCCATTAGTCATCAAAATTTTGCCCACTAATTGGTGGAGATACAAACCAAAGTCATGCTTATTAATGATTTCTGACCGTTGGATTTTAGTCTTTTTGTCTTGTAGCAAGACATCATTGAAAAGTTGAGTTCGAACCCGAGTTTTAAAATCGGACTGGATCGAATGATCCGCTCAGGTTGACTAGATTTTGTGAGTATTAATTCCTCTAATGAACCATTGATTTTTGGGAGTATTATTTTTTAGAAATATAAACAAAGATAATTTAAGAAAAATATATGGATATTTTGATGAGTCGTGATAATATGACCTGCTAGGTGGCATACTCAATCGACTCCGTGACGTGGACAAGTTCAGGAATCATAGATATGTAAATCTCAAGATACACATTTTAAAGGGAAGTGCAATCGTGTATCCCAAGACGTACATAACTACGATTCTGGAACTTAACACATCAGGAAGTCGATTGAGTATGCCACTTGACGAGTCATATTATCACGACTCTATTTTAATTATATTTAATTATGTTATTTAAAACATATCAATCTGATTAGTCAAATAAAAATAGATTAATTACAAAATAATTTTAAAATAAATAAAAATATTTATTTATTATCTTCTGTGGTTCGTGTTTCCTGTAGTATAGTTAGATAATGGAGAGCGTGCCACTTGGCAACAACATTAAAATCCCTTTATTAAATTTTTTGAAATTCAGTGATTGTTCATTTTCAAATCCTTAATTAGGCTTAGAATAAGTTTTTTTTTTTTTTTTTCAAATCTAATCTAAGACGTGATCCATACATTCTCGACGTATAAGAATTTCCTTTTGACATAGTCTCGCCACTATTGAAAGACCACTACAGGAAACACAAACCACGAAGGATCCACTCCGAGTTAATAAATCAGTCCAATTTAACAAGTTTACTTGGCAAGTAGTTTCCATCAAGTTTTGGAACTGAATGACTTCAAATCATGGTTTTTAAACTTAGTATCTCGTCTCGTCTTGTTCAGCTTTGATACTGAGTTGATTCAGACGATACGTCTCGTCTTATTTGAGTTGTCTCGTTTGACATTGAGACAATGGTTTTTAACCATTTAAAAAAATCTGATAAATTTAGAAATGATTCCTATTAAAAAATGAACCCAAAAAATATATATAATTAAAAAAAAATCGATTTGGGAGTAAAAGAATAGAGGGTCGAGGCTTTAACTTGTTTATCTCGGACAAGATTTTGAAAATCTCGTCCGATACGTCCCGTTTAACTCGTGAGTTAATCATTTTCTGCGCTGTCTTGTTTGTATTGTCCGAGATATTGGAAAATATCGTCTGAGACGACTCGCTTATCTCACAATACGTGATCGTCTCAAAATACTTTATGAGTTAGTCTCATTCAACTTTGATACCGAGTTAACTCAGATGATACTTTTTGATCTCAGACGAGTTTAAAAACCATGCTTTAAATCCACTAGAACCGAGTCATTTTGATCAAGTTTCAATGCGAATCGACCAGTGTTGAAGCTATAATGAAAGGTAGATAGCTTTAGTTGGATTTGAAATACAAACAACCAACAAAGTGAATAAAAAATTCACTAAAATATTATTTATTTCTGATAATTTTAATTAGAAAAAATATAAAAATAATATTTAATCTAAGATTATTAATAAAATATACCTAAATTTATAATTAATCTTGATTATTAATAGGAAACTGGGTTCCTTTCACACTTTGAAGAAGAGTTTTGGATGAGACGCATTTGGTCAAATTGTAGAAATAAATTTACTACAGAAAAGTTAAAGAGAACTAAAACCACCAACCTTCGTTGCCTTACAAACCACGTCTCTCTCTCTCTCTCTCTCTCTCGCTCTCTAAACATGAAGCTGTATTTAGTGGAGGGTTCTGTTCTTTGGAACACTCTTTTTTTAACAACATATGTCAACCTCTCAGCGTAGAAACTTTACACTTCTTAGCCTTCTTTCTTCTATCTGTATGTCATTCGCTTCCTTCCAACCTCTCCTTAAATACTTTCATATTTTAAACTTTTGGTTGGGTTTTCTTTGTTAGATCAAAACCCATTTGAATGTTCGAGATATTTTTCAGGTTTTCTTTGTGAAACAAAGGTCTTAGAAAAGATGGAAAACGTTTCTGGTCTTAGTAAAGGAGATGATCAGATGGATTTGCCTCCTGGTTTTAGATTCCATCCAACTGATGAAGAACTTATAACTCACTATCTTTCTAAAAAGGTTCTTGATCGCAATTTCAATGCTAGAGCTGTTGGTGAGGTTGATTTGAACAAGTGTGAACCTTGGGATTTGCCAAGTAAGTCTTGTAAAACAAATTCTTCTTAGTTATTATTTAAAGTGTGTTTTTTTTTACTAATTTTTTATTTTTATTTTTATTTTTGGATGAAGGGAGAGCTAAAATGGGAGAGAAAGAGTGGTATTTCTTCTGTGTGAGAGACAGAAAATACCCAACTGGTTTAAGAACTAATAGAGCTACTGTGGCTGGTTATTGGAAGGCTACAGGGAAAGATAAAGATATTTACAGAGTAAAATCACTCGTTGGGATGAAAAAAACTCTTGTTTTCTACAAAGGGAGAGCCCCAAAAGGAGAAAAAACCAATTGGGTCATGCATGAGTACAGATTAGAGGGGAAATACTCTCTCTACAACCTCCCCAAAACAGCTAAGGTAGTGTTCTGTTTTCCTCTGTTTTTCTGTGTTTTTAGTGATGTTTTTAATGGGTTTGGTTCTGTTTCTTTCTTTTGTTTTACAGAACGAATGGGTACTTTGCAGGATATTTCAAAAGAGCTTAGGTGGGAAAAAAATCCATGTTTCAGGTTTTGCGAGATTGACTTCCTTGGGAGATGAATTGGGTCCTTCAATTTTGCCCCCATTAATGGATTCTTCTCCCTACAACTTCAAGAACAAATCAATTACAGCTGAGACACCTCACGTGACCTGCTTCTCCAATTCAATGGAGGCTCAGAAAAACCAGGAAGAGATGTTTGATTGCTTCAATTCTCCTATTTTCTCTGCTTCTGCAAACCCATTTTACTCCACTCAAGGTCCTCCAAGTTTAGCTAATTTTCAATACCCAAGTTCTGGTTTTATTCAAAATCAAGCAATCTTGAAGGCTTTATTAGAAAACCATGAATCAACTTTGAAACAGAATTGCAAAGCTGAGAGGGAGATGGTTAGTGTCTCACAAGAAACAGGGCTGACAACAGATGTGAACACTGAAATCTCTTCTGTAATATCGAATCTTGAAATGGGTCGACGATTTGAAGATCAACAGGACCCATCACCTTCACCTGGTCCTGTAGACCTTGATTGTCTCTGGAATTATTGAAATAAAGAAGCAAAAATTATAGAAGTTGGAGAGAGAGAGGCAGAGACTTAAATTACTATTGTTGTCTGAAATTGATTGTGTGTGTGTAAAATGTAAATATAAATTTTCTGATTTGAAATAACATGAAGGAGTAAGAAAGATTATCATGTATTATAAGAAATCAATCAGCTTTTCTTTTGTTGTATTTATTTATTTCATTTAATTGTTAGTTTAATATATTTCTATAGATTATGTTACCAGGGTAGGGCTGAGCCAAGGCCTCTTGATTGTAGAGATATACCATTGAAGCAAAAATTACTAAAACGGTTTTGTACTTGTGACAATTACTGAACCAGTCATATATTATTTTTTATACTTACAAAAATGGCCATATATCCAATTTCACAATTATCTTTTTTTCCGACAATGATTAATTCACAATGGACTGTTCCATGAAGAATCATGATAATCTAAGTACCCCGTGTGACACACTCAATCAAATACCCTTTCGTGACAAGTTTGGGAATCGTAGATCTGTGCTCCTCGATATACACAATTACACTTTCCATAAAAGAAAAATATATCCCGAGGGAGTCATGATACTGAGGAGCACAGATCTACGGTTTCTGAACTTGTCGCGTTAGGTAGTCGATGAATTTATCTTTTCACCCTTGAGTTGGAGAGAGAGAGAGAGAGAGAGAGAGAGAGTGATTCAAATTATTATTGTTGTCTAAAATTGATTTTGTGTGTCATATGTAAATAAAAATTGATTTCAAGAATAATAGATATGTACGTCTCGGGATACACGATTACACTTCCCCATAAAGAAAGTGTCTCGAAGGAGCCATGTATCCCAAGGCATATAGATCTATGGTTCCCAAACTTGTCCACATCACGGAATCGATTGAGTATGCCACATGGTGAGTCATATTATCAGGACTCAAATATAAATTTTCCGATTTGAAATAGCATGAAAGGAGTAAGAAAGATTATCATGTATTATAGGAAATCAATCAACTATTTTTTGTTGTAATTTTTTTCTTCTTTCATTTAGTTGTTTTTTGAATATATTTCTATGAACTATGTTGAGACATGGCATTGAAAGGAGAAATTACCAAAACAGTAATGTAGTTTATGAAGATGCTGAATCAGTAAAATTATTTTATATTTACAAAAGGGGCCACATACCCAATTTTGTAATTATCTATTTTGAGAAAATGATTGATTGACAATGGATTGTGGTGAATATATATATATGCCCTTGAGTTGAATGTAGGTTCACGAGAGGGTAAATAAGAAAATTGCAATGTGGGCATGTATCATACTTGTTTTTTGTTAAAAAAAAGTTACAAAATGGGGTTGATGTTTCTTTGTAAATATTGAAAAACATGACTGGTTCGGTAATTCTTGCAAAATACTCGACCCATTATTTGTATAATTCCCTCATTTAAGTGTGTGTTTAGTAACATTTCTGAAGTTCGAATGGAGGTGATCCACCTTTAAAACAAACTTCAGAAGTTTTATTTTCATTTGTTTCGTTTCAGATTTTAGACTTCAAACTTTAAAATCGAAATTAAAAAATTTTGAACTAACGATGGAGAGATGTGTTTGATGAAACTTCGGAAGTCTGATTTCTATTTCTAGTCTTTTGATGTTTCTAAACTTCAAATTTCAAAAGTATTACCAAATACAAACTAAACATTATTTGGGTCGTGGTGTGATAGATGTCTTGAATCTACTTGATGATTGATCATCTGGAATGCAAGTTCTTCCTCAAAGTTGGTAAAACACCCTTATCTCATGGTACTACAAAATCATGTAAATCTGGCATTTAATATACATTTTTTATAATTTATTTGAGGTTTGCATTTAAATTTGTTTTTATTAAATTCTTAGAATTGTTAAATTGTTCGAATCCAATCCATATAGTTTCCAGGATTCATTTGGTGGCTAACAGATCTTAGTAACCATTTATTATTATAAATCTATATCGACTCCTATGGAATTTAGTGTTTAGATCATGTACAATATATGGTTTCATAATTGTTTTTATTTCTTTCTTAATTAATAAATCTGGGTCCTTCATTTTATTTTTTTTCTAATTTTTTTGGTTAGGTAATTAAGGGACCCACTACCCTGAACTTGCAACACCATGAAATATCGGCTCCAAGGGATTTAAATATCGGCTCATATGTCATGGAATTATTTCATTTTGTGGGGGCTAAACCATTGGTTATTGTGAATAATTACAATTGTGTCTTCTTGATTGGTCCACGTCTCTCCTAACCTTAGAAAAAAGAAAAAAAATTTGTTTGTTAGGCCACCTACCAGTAATCACCATGATAGCAACTGTGAGAATTCAACTCTAACGTAATGATTACAAACTTTAAGAACCTTCTTAATCAAATGCTAGCCATCAAAATTGTGTATCTCGATGATAACTACCACTCTCTTATTTTTTTTGCCACTCTTCTCTCTCTGTGACAGATTGTTTGTTGGGAGAGAGTTAACACAGGCATAATGTTGGTCAAGCTTAGCCCTCGGGAAGGTGAGGGTTTATGGAAAAATCTCTAAGAAAAAAAAAAATCAAGGGTATTTTTGTAAGTTCATCAATGTTATGTAAAATTTTAGTTTTATTTTTCTTTTTCCAATGTCTCTATTTTTCTTAAGATCGACAATATTCAAATTTTCTTTCAATAATTTGTTTCTTAATTTTAGGATTAGTGTTCCTTTTTTTTTTGTCTTTCTATTTTTCAATATCTTAAAAGTAAATTTTCAATTACATTTCTCAAATGTTTATAATTATTTTTTATAATGTAAACAAAGGAAATACAAGTGACAACAGGATTGATGTTCATGTGGTTCACATTTTGCAAATCAAGTATCAAGTTGCTAATTCGATCCTAATTGCATATTTGTAAGGAAGATCATAATGAAACTTGTTTTAGTAATAATTGATTTACATTAGGGATCGACATTTAATGCATGCTTCATTGTTTGGTAAAATAATTGCTCATGTTTAAGAGTACACACTTGGGTATACGTCACTTACAAAATGTATTATTATTTGATTTGTCTAAAGAGAGAGTCAACACAAAATTATAATTATTGAAAAAAATTAAGGACTTTAAGATAAGTTGGAGCAGAGCAGGATTCTTGAAGTGAATGTTGTGATTGATTTATCCCAATTAAATTGATTTTTTAAAAGAGTTGCGATCCAGAATGGTGTCCCTATAGCCAGGGGTGGAGATAGGATTTTGCTCACGCGAGGCAACCAAGAGTAGAAAATTTTTTGTGAGGACAACTAAGAGTAAGAAAAAAATAGTGATTTTGGAGGAGGAGGAGGAGGAGGAGGAGGAGGAGGGGGAATAAGAGTGAAAATTTATGTGGGGGCAATAAAGGTAGATTTTTTTTATTTGCTGCTAAAATATATTGCAATAACTCACTACTCCATAGACTTTGAAAATTCTTGTGGGGGCAAGTGCGCCCACAACCCCCATTGTAAATACGCCATTGCCTAAAGCAGTATATGGTATCTACATGTCATGTTTTGATTTTATTTAAAACACATTGGACTAAATGCACGACTTGTTTAGGAGTCCAGTGTGTTTTAAACATCAACCAAAACTTGTAATGTAAGTACAAAAATCGGTCAAAATCCTAATTCTTTTTTTCTAAATAAGACAACTGTAAGAGAAATTATATTTTATGGAGCGAAATGAAGATGATTAAGAAGCACCATGTTAATAAATTGAGTTAGCAAAAATATCGATTCACATTATATTCATTTAAGAGTTGTGATGGAGTAACATTGAAATTGACATCGTTTCACACATTGGTGTGCACAGAACCATAGATGCTTCTCACTTGTATCTCGATGAAAAAACATCATGGTTCTATACACACATGTCAGCAATGTGTGAACGGTGTCAATTTCAATGTTACTTCAGCATTTTCCTTCATTTAATGGTTGGCGCATCGCTTTATTAATGATACGTGTAAAGAATAAAAGTTAATTGAAAAATTGATCTTTGGAAAATATCTTGAAGTGAACATTTTTTTTATTTATAGATTGGCACTATTATTATAGGATAAAGAGATTGAGATCAATATAGCTACTGACTTAGGGTTGGATTGTTATAGGAAGATCTACTTGTAGAGTGCTATGTTTACTTTATGAGGTAAAATGTTGGCAAAAAAATAAAAATAAATAATACTAAACTTAATCATGGATCAATTGTAACAGATATAAAGAAAGATAACATTAGAAATGAATTTCTTCGGGAAAATTGAAGTTGTATAAAATGCAGATTATAAACTAAGAAGAGAATATTGAGATGATTCAACCATAAAAAATGAAGACCACCTTGCTCAAAAAAGAGTCTAACTAACCTTATAATATTAAGGGTCCTTCGGCTCATCTTGTGGCATTCAAAACCATGATCCGATGCTTTAAGGTTGTAAAAGATAAAATTCTATGAATTTTGATTTTTTTTTTTCTTTCAAAAAAGATTATTTTTCATCGTTGAATTTTAATTTTAAGTTTGAAAGTTTAGTGGAATTTTCATAGCCATCCATTTTAAAAATCTTGAATCAAAATCAAAAGAAATTCTTTTTTGAATTTGTTTTATCTGAGTTTTTTTGATGAAATTTAGAGGGCTGTGGTGTTGGCTTGTTGATGTGGTAATTCATTTGAGCAAAATGACCCTTAGTAAGGTAAAACAATCTTACTATGCTAGTAATGTAAATGTTTCACATTTGAAAAAATATACAAGTTAATGATTGTAAAAGAGTGAGAAGAAGATTAAAAAAAGATATGAATAGAGGTGGTGGGATCATATACAAAGACATTTAAATTAGTTACTTAAAGACATGACTTTTGACATAGTGAGTAAACTAATTTACTAGACCACCAATATTTTGTTTTTTTTTTTTTCGAATGAGAGATCACAGGACTAAATTTTTTGCATATTATGATATGCGAGACACTCAATCTTCTTCTTTGGTCATCTTCACTTTAGTGCGATGTTAATATCACATTCTGATGAACAAGTCAATATTTTTTATTATTGACTTGACATATTGAGAATTAGGTACCTTGGCATTTGTTATTCCCCTTTTATAGGCAATGAGATGGTCGTATTGTCATCCTGATCGTCCTTTTATGTATGTTATGATATTTTGGCATCTTTTTTACTTTTAGAGGTCTCAAGTCTCAACGATATAGAATCTTGCATTCATTGATTTCCCTTAATTTCTTCCCCCAATCAAGAAGAAAGTCGTCCCTCGCTCATTCGTGTCTCAAAAACAACAAATGGTATCATTGAGCACACGTGATCTTGGTGCCATATCAATGAGATTATATTCTTCTTGCATCGAGTGCATTGGAGATCTTATGCATGTCATTCTTCTATAGATAATGATATCGAGCAATCTAAAATAAAATAAAATTTAAATATAGGACCAAAATTTTATAAAAGTTGTAATAATTGTAAAAAAATGAAAACGAACAAAATAATATGTACAATTGTTGATAAAAATTATAGAGTGAGAAAATGATTTCCCATCCCATATTTTCTCACTTTGATAAAGGTGCAACGAACCTCAGACATTAATTTCCAACAAAATTATTTTTCCATAAAAACCGAATTCCCTGTTTTCCCCCAAATCCTACGTAATCGGATTCCATAATTTTTAAGGTGGTTGTTGTAAACTGTAAAGTCCTGAAAGATGGGTTATGTTGTTACGAATCTCGAAGATAGTTAGGTATTTACCACGGTGGACGCGTAGGTGTGGTCCCACCTTCTTTTTAGGTGCTTATCGACAGTCGATTTCAGGTTATTACTGACGTCAACAGTTGAAAACGAACGTGACGTTGGAGATCATCATTATTTGGCTGCCACGTCATTGAAATTATGCATCATATACGCGCGTAGATGATGCATAATTGCATGTGGGCCCAATGCCAGCTAGAGTGATGCTTACGTGGATGACAACAACGCCACGAAAGGGATTTGGGAATCTTAAGGTGGGATGTAGATAAGTAACTCCTAAACATGCAACTCTAACCCACCCTCACTAAAAGACAAAATAGATATAGGTCCAAAGCCACCTTATTCAGGGGAGAAATTATCCACTGTAAATGAGTTCTACCATGCTCAATGCAACTTACGTACTTATTTTGGCTTTTCTTTATTTTTACCAAAATGGGTACTCGTTTGATAGTCATTTTACTTAATTTATTTAACATTTTTTTATTAATAAATTTCATCAAAATAAGCATATTTTTCCAAAAGGGTAAGGATAAAAAGTAAAATCATGGAAGTGACTACAACAATGGATACCCTTTTGGTAAATATAAATAATTATCAAGATGGATTCAAATACTTCTTGATAAATAATTAAAAAAAAAAAAAAAAAACCATGTCTGATATGGTAAATTCAGCAAAATAGTCACCCATTTTGATTAAATAACCTTAAATTTATCTTCACCTAGTTGATATTTATATATAAGTCCAGTTCTCACCGTATCATTCATCTTCAGAAGTGTCCTCTTAGATATTTATAAGTGTGGTTTGATTGGGAAATTTGTTTTTTTTTTGTTAGTATTTGATAAGGTCGTGGGAATCACAATCACATATGTGACGTTAGAGAACAGTTGTAGAAAATTCCTAAGTGAGTTTGGTTGCATGGATACATATCCTCCAATTAAGGCATGAACACGTGGCGTTGGGTTGTGGCCGTAACGACAAATTTGGGGCCAGTGACATAGCCGATACTCATCGTTTTAATGAAATTCTACTAAAAATGCATAACACGACAATCACTTCTTTAAGATAAAAGCAATTTTGATTGGGAATGCGAGACACGCGTAATGTCTCGACTAGTTGCTTTGTTTTCTTTCATTCAATCTCATTCCTTTCATTCACATTTTATTTAGAAAGTTTGAGAGGTATGTGCACACTACAACTATTGGTACTCTTTTTGTCATCTTCTGTGCTTCATTTAATTTTTCGCTAAAATATGCAATCGATTTTTTTTTTTCTATTAATACTAACTATCACATCGTCATCAAACTCATCATCATTACTTATCTAATTTGATATAAGTTAGAGGGCCCGCCTCTAACTTATATCTTTCTCTCATTCTTTCAAACTTACAATCAAGTAGATAATGGTTTTAATTTGTGGAGTTGATGTTGCATAAGGTCAGCGTGGTTACCGAACATTAAATATCTAATCTATGGGTACCACGTTGTCATTCATCTTGATGGAACATTTGACCCACTCAAATTCTTCTAATTTTGAATTGGAAAACCTTCGATTTTATAAATATGAATTGTAATTATTCTAAAAAATAGTGCGAAACTCAAAATTTTATTTGTGGCGTGGACATAGTAGGTTTACACGAACGAACCAAATCTTGTATTTCTTTACTATTGTCCATAGTATACATTGCAAGATCGAGGGATAAAGCTTTAGCGTATTTGAAGTTCTATATGGTTTGGATTACATTATATGTTTGTAGAACTTATAAGATTAATAGTGAACAATATATGTTACGTCTCAGTCTTGTATATTTGGATTTTTTTTTTTTGTCGTCATCTATGGATTAATTAAGAAATAAGTTATAAATGCTAATGTTAGTGGGTATTCTTAGTGACATTTCTGTTGTTAAGGTAATTACGTCCAGTAACACATAACATTTTGATTTCTTTTTTTCTTCTTTTCTTTTTATATCTTTGGCAAGATATGGGCATTTTTTATTTTTGGATATTTGTTTCATGGTGTACCAGAATTTAATTGGGTGTCGAAAATGCAATAAAAATAGGCGCTACTTGGTTCGGTTTGAGTTCAAATTGGAACCGAACCAATATAGGTCGGTTCCACTAAATGATAATTAGAACCGAACCAAATTCCACAGTTTGTAAGTAATATCTTTTAATGAAAAAATAAGTATAAAATTTCATACAATCAATCACAAAGCTATCCATAAAAAATCATTAGTTTATTCATAAAAAAATATTAATCTATGTCCTAACTCTTAAAATAATTTAAAATAATTATTATATACATATATATTTATTTAATGAAAAAATAAGTATAAAATTTCATACAATCAATCACAAATCTATCCATAAAAAATCATTAATTTATTCATAAAAGAATATTAATCTATGTCCTAACTCTTAAAATAATTCATAATAATTATTATATACATATATATATATATATATATATATATATATATATATATATATTGTATAGGGGTTCAGTTCTTGATTTGATTCATTTCTATACAAGCTTGATCAGAGAATTAAACCAAATTGATCAATTCTCCATTTTTATAATCCGGAACCGAACCACAACTTATTCCAAACCGAACCAAACCACCCCAAAGCTATCGGTTTGGTTTGGTTTGGTTCTCCGTTTGAACTAGACCATGTTGCACCCCTAAATAAAAATATCGTACACCTGTGGCATGAAGGGAAAATGGGTCTGGTAATGTGGTTAGGGCTGTCAATGGGATGGGCTGATTTTGAGCCTTAAATGGGTCCATTTTAATCGGCCTAAAAAATCCTATCACGAACCCAGCCCAATATTGGAAGGTCGCCAGAACAACTTAACAAAAAGTAGGTCCAAGCCCAACCAGAGACCTATTTACTAAATGGGCTGAGCTTCCTGAATGGCCTAGCTCCCAAACATTAATCTGGCCTCAAAAATGAACAGGGCGTAGCCCGACCCAATAACTAAAAGGGTCTATTTGTACTACTCAAATCGAGGCCATGACAGGCCTGGAAAATACCAGCCCATCGTAACTCCTTCAAGAATGATGATGATGATGATGGTGATGATCATACTCCAATCAATGATGATCCTTAGTATTAGGATAATCTTTTAGTTCACGTTGAGGAAGCAGACACCTTGAACATTAGCCATGAAGTTGATTGGATATACGGTCCACAAGGACTAGTGTTCCATTAATATTTGACTTTGATCCATGATGGAAGAAGATTAACAAAATTACCCTTTTTTTTATTTATTTGTATTAATTTTCTATCTTAAAAATAGATTGATAATTTCATAAATTTTTGTTAGACATAATGAAATCCTAAAGGGCACAACTTTAAGCGTCATCGTCAAATTTTCAGAACAAGCCCAGATATAGTATCATTTCAAGTCAATTCTTGATTGATTTGGGTTCTAAACTGAACTAATTCTACAGATTTAACAAGTTTTAAAATATTGTCAACAAAACAAACCTAAGAGTGAACAATCAGACCTCCTTGATTTGGGCCCACTGACCCATGAAATTTTGGCCCACTCCTTGAATTGATCCACCCATTATAAATCAGCTTCATTGGTGATTTGTTGCCATTGGATTTCAGAATGTTTTTTAAATGAGTGCTGATAATATGACTTGCCAGGTGGCATACTCAATCGACTCCCTGATATGACAAATTCCGTAACCATAAATATGTACACCTTGAGATACACGATTCCACTTTCCCATAAAATGCATCCTGAGATGTACAGATCTACGGTTCCCGAACTTGTCCATGTCAGGGAATTGATTGAGTATGCCATTTGGCGAGTCATATCATGACTCTTTTTAAATATTGATTCTATAAAAAGTCTCTTTGTTGCCTTCAGGCCCATGATGAAAAGTACAATTACCACATAAAATATTTGATTAAATTGGATTAAAACTTAGGGGTTCTATGTTTTCTGTGGAGGTTTTATTTGGATTAGGACTAGTCTATGCTACCAATGTTTGAATAAGAATTAACTTTTGACTTTTGAGGGGTTGGGGTAATCGATATTAAAATTATTTTCTTGAGAAGATCGGATTTGCAGATGTATGATTGTGCATTTTCTTGATAATTTTTTTTCCTTCTTATTGGAAAAGTATTCTCCATGCCGACCCATAGGAAAATGCTTTTCTTGTCAGGGTGGGATAATCCTAATGTTATTCTCTCAAACCCATCCACAAAACAAAAAACCATCTCTCTTTTTGATATTTTCCATGGTGCATTTCTTGAGAAAATATATTTTCTTAGAACCAAATTTTGGAGAAATTGATATTCTTTAGAAAAAGTTTTCTTATCAATCCTACACACCTTAAGCAAATTTTTAACCCACTTTCATTAACTTTGTGCATGAAGTTCATGAAACTTGGAGTCTCTATGATTCCACAAGGAAAAAAATAAAATAAAATAGTGGGACAGTGATTTTCACGTGAAAATGGAAACGTACTCATTCGATTTTGCACTTTCATTGGAAAAATATTTTATTGATATCACAATGTTTGCCAAAATAGTGGAAAATTATTTCCCAAACCAATCCCCTAGTATACAACAATTCATATATTTTCTGAGAGATATGGATTTCTCCGGAACAATTTTCATTTTTCTGAAGTAATCGATGAGGGGAAACCCACCCTTCTTTTGTAATATTTGTACAATTGATGTAATATTTGTACAATTTTTCAACAATAGAGGTACATCATCAACCTCCTTAAATGACACTTAAAATCACTAAAATTCAAATACTGGGTTAATACACATCTGTTGATTGAAGTGAACATTCTGATTCACATGGAACTTGGTCGAATTCGCAAATTGACAATCCGTGTCAATCAATGGAAACTTGTCCATGCCATGGTTGCTTTCGCTATATGGATTATCACTTAAAAGGTGTGAAATCGACAAGTATTCGACCTCCATTAAATGTGCAAGCGAAAGCGATCTAGGAAATATTAATGCTTGTTGATCGCTCACATCTACATTAGTTCCCATCGCGTTTTGGATACATGAATCCTCTTTTTTCTCCGTAATAATTCCTGAATGTCTCTTCTTGTAAATTCTACATAGGACCCAATCATCCAACTGAAACACACATACAAACAAACAAGGTGTTAATCATCAAAATAATGAATGGTTCAGATCTAAGTTCATCGTGAATCTAGTATTTTTTTTTTTTTGGTAAATTTGATTTTAACCATAGCAGGGCTTACTCTCATGGATCCATTCAACTTGGTGGAATATCGTCTTGAATCACCCAATCGATATTCATGCATTATCCACTCTGTTTTAAGGCCTTTCGGTGGCCGACCCTTATAAAACACAAGAGCTTTCTTCACCCCAACATACTTAGACCCACTGTGTATGGCCTTGTCTGTGCCTGTGGCTTTCCAATAACCCGAAGTTGTTGCTCGATTGGGTCTCGCGCCATTTGGGTATTTCCGATCACGTGGAGTGAAAAAATACCATTCTTTTTCGCCGTAGTCCGCCTTCTCTACAACCCATAAGCAATTGTGTTAATCCTTGTGTATAATTGGAGGGAAATTTTTTTTCAGGAAAAAAAAATTCTTAGAAAATATTTGTTGGTGTTAGAAAAGAGAGTTGGTCTTAGTTTGAAGAGTGGTTGTGATCCCAAGAGAATAGCATTAGAATACTCCCTCCAAATGAGAAAATTCATTTTCTTAGGGATATAGTTGTAGGAAATTATTTCCTCAACTGCAATCATAAAGTCGTAAATTGCATTTTCTTGGGAAATCATTTTCCACCAATTTTCCTGCATGATTATACATACCCAAGCAATTAAAAACATACAATTAAAAACCCAAAAACTACTTTATTAATTAATTCGAAACGAACCAGGCAACTCCCATGGTTCGAATTTGTAAATATCGACTTCTGGGATTATCGACACGGGACAAGGTCTCGATGTCACTTGATTTTTAAGATAATACAAGATTAATTCCTCATCAGTTGGATGAAATCTAAATCCAGGAGGAAGATCAGAGGACTTTCTAGCATCCATTAATGGTTCAAATAAAAAAAAAAGGGGAAGAAGGGAAGGATAGAAAGAGAGGCCTAAAGGAGAAGAATTTGGAGTGCTTGAAATGTTTGAAAGGAGAGAAGTAGCCGTTTTATTCTGTTGGTTTTTTGTCGTTTAGTGAAATCTGATCAATATTTTGATTGGTTGTTTTATTGACTAGTAGAATTAAGATTAAAGTAACAAAGTGCTTGGTACATAGGTCTCCTAACGTTACTATCAAGCCCATGAGATGACATGTGTCTTATTAAAGATGGGAGATAAACATTGAAAGATTAGGATTGTGTTTGTGGTTCTTATCCAACCACCTCATATATTGGGTCCTCATTGGTGAAGAATGGTGAAGCTTTCATGATTTGAACAGATTTAGCATTATTTATATGTCCAACTGTCTCTTACTTTTCTTGGATGAGGACTGAATTACCATGCGACCCTATTAAAAATTATTGATTTGAGACTAATTAAAGAGTAGGTGATGGAAATTCAAGACTATCAATGGGGGCTAACTAGTTATCCTATTATCCGATGTATCCGGAATTTGATTAGTTGTTCAAGGTCTACACTAATTATCCTATTGTCGATGTATTCGAAATTGACTAATGTGTTTTGGGTCTACACTCATAGATTAAAATATTTTATATTTGAATTCGATTAGTGCTTTTTGGGTCTATACTCTTAAATTCAATTATTTTTTGGTCACTTGTCGAAAGTCATGTTAAAAAAATAGAAAATTGATTTATTTTGAAAGTAACTATTAACAAATCACAAGTCGTCCATTACACTATAATATTAAGAGTAAAGATGAATGTGTGGTAAATCATATGCGATTTGTACATGATTGATGTGGTGAGAGCACTGAACCACGATCTTTTTTTCTTGTATATCCTAAATAAAAGGATCTATGATTCTGTACTCTTGCCACTTCCACCTTGTACAGATTGCGTATGATTTACCGTGTGCATTCATCTCAACTCTATTATTAAAAATACTGTTTTTCTAATTTTTGCATCTGAGATGAGAGTTCAATAATAATTAAAAGATGAGGTGGAGGAGAGAGAGAGTAACAAAATTTTGATCTAAAAGAGTTTTAAGAAAGTTAATTAATGTAAATAAGACCTTTTATATATATATATATGGGAAATGTTCAGCACCCTAAGTTTTACCACACACTTTAACAAACGTTTTTTGTCCTACATGGGTTAGAAGTTTTGGAATGAGCTGATTTTTGGTGAGGATGATCTCTATGATTAGAAGATCATCCTCCTCAAAAATCAGCCCATTCCGAAATGTTTAGCCCCATGTTTACACGTTGAAAAATCGTGGACCGTCCATTTTTTGTAAATCAATTTTGATGGGGTTAGAAGTTTTGGAATGAGCTGATTTTTGGTGAGGATGATCTCCTCACCATAGAGATCATCCTCACCAAAAATCAGCTCATTCCGAAACTTCTAACCCATGTAAGACAAAACGCGTTTGTTAAAGTGTGTGGTAAAACTAAGGGTGGCGAACGGGACCCATATATATATATATATAGGGTCAGGTTCAAAGGACAACCATTTCTACACACATATAGACAATGTGTTTTGTCTTATATGGGCAAAAATATTTGGAATGAGCTGATTTTTTGTGAGGATGATCTCTGTGACGAGGGGATCATCCTGGCAAAAAATCATCCCATTCCAAAACTTGTAACCCCATCAAAATTGATTTACAAAAATTGGACGGTCTATAATTTTTCAATAAAATTGGACGGTCTATAATTTTTCAACAAAAATTGGACGGTCTAGAAGTTTCATAATGAGCTGATTTTTGGCAAGGATGATCTCCTCACCACAGAGATCATCCTCACAAAAAATCAGTCCATTCCAAATATTTTTACCCATATAAGACAAAACACGTTGTCTATATGTGTGTAGAAATGGTTGTCCTTTGAACCTGACTCATATATATATATATATATATATATATAGATATATATATATATATATATATATATATAGATATATATATAAAAACTTTTTGTAAAACTTTAAAATAAAAATATCTTTATTAATTAATGTCAATAATATCCACCCTTGTCTCTTATTGTATACATATATATCAAAATATTCAAAAACCGTTTCTGTGATTTAAAAATGAAAAATATCATCTAACATGACCCTAGTCTTATGATATATAATAGTAAAGATACATATTTTTTTATAATAATAAATATATTTTAAAATTTTAAAATTATTGTTTGTATTTATCTCTTATAAACTTATCCAAATATACACACAATGATTTGAGTCGTCCAACATTTGAATCTAAATAAATTTTTCTTTGGGGAGTAACAAGACAAAGAATAGAGTCATGATAATCTGACTACCCCAGTGACAAATTCAATCGACTATCCTGATGTGACATGTTTGGAAATTGTAGATCTGTATTCTTCTGAGTAAATGATTGTACTTCCTCATAAAAGAGTGTATCTTGAGAGCTTTATGTATCTCGAGGAGCACAGATTTATGATTATCAAATTTATCAAGTCAAGTAGTCAATTGAGTATGTCACACGGGTAGTCAGATTATCACGACTCTAAAGAATATTCTAAGAATCTTTACTGTTTGTTTGGTCTTATCGTAATTGCCATCTAGCATACTCGTGGCTTCACACCAATGAAAACGACGTGCTCGTAAAATAAGATTGCCACATGGCAGACTTATTAAGGACTCAACGCCTATTCATTGATGATTGTTGGGTTCTTGTTGGCAGAAAGAATTGAAAAAGAGAGATTCTATTGGCACACCAACTTTTACTATCAACACATCAACCCTTCTGAAATTAAACCATTGTCTACCTACAGATTGGTATGTTATATGTAAACAATGGTGTGTTAAATAGAAGCTCTCATAAAAATGGGAATTTTACTTATAAGACCAAATGTTCAAAACTAAGACAATTCCGTCAAATGCAAAATTAAGTCGGAATCCCTTTTACCAAAAGTTAGTGTCGTTGCCTTCTATTAGCTAATCAATTAAATAATAACTAATCAATTAAATAATCGAGGATCACAATACTAGAAATGTTTGTGGAGGCTTTTTAGGCTTCCACCCCTCGTGATCTGAGTAAGTTTTCTGAGATGAGCCTAGTCTTGATCCAATGGTTGATTCCCCTTTGGAGTTGGTTTCTTCCGATGACCCCTGAGTAGTTGCTGCAATGACTGAATGAGAGTAGGGCTGGCAATGGGTCAGATAATACCCATCTACCCGACTCATCCAACCTGAATAAATCAGATGTGACTGAGGCTTTTTTACCCAATTGAGAATTTGAGTAATATTACACTGATACCCATTTATTCAAAAGTTTTGTAGGGTCGAGTATGAATATATGTCATGTCCTATCCAATTACACCGTTTACTTGACAACAAAAAAATAATTTCATATTCTATATATAAATATATGTAAATAATTAATTTTTTGTTATTAAAGTTAAAAAAAAAAAAAATTTCAGATAAGAGGGTAAAAATTTGGGTGACCCTAGAATTGATTAAGAAATTGGGTATGGTTATCCACTTAAAACATGAGTAAAATTTTGGATTTGGGTAAGAAATTGGGTATGAGTGTGTATGTTTCAATTCAAGTATGGAGTCGATAGAAGTCTTATCTAACCCGTTACCAGCCTTAAATGAGAAAAGGAGGTGTTGGTGTGGTGCCTCCCAATTAATTTTCGATGATTAAGTCAATAATAAGGAAGGAAAGAGACAGAGAGAAATGTTGGAGAAGATGATTAATAGTAAAATTGTAGTGGGTGAAGTATATAGGCAATTCTAATGAAAGAATTTAGGTTTTGAATTTTCTCTCAATCTTTGAGAAGAATTTTTATAACTGAGTCTATTGGGACACTTGTCACCATATGATAGGTCCACATCATGAGCAAGCTTGACGTTGAGTTGGCTTAGAGACTGTTGACTCTACTTTTGGAAATTGTACCTACACCTCATTAATACCTTTATTTGAGTTGAATTAGTAACGTTTCAATATATTTAATATGTGGTTAGTGAAATATCACTGTTTGATGGTAGGTTAGTTAGAGAATGTCTTTTCCCAATCTCTTTTGATAACTATTTTAGGAAACCAAATTTAATTTGTACATCTCTGCCATGGGAGAGCTCAGATCAACTTAATGTCTTGTCTTATTATGTTGGATCCTCTTAGACTAATTTGGATGTAGGTCCGACCTGAAACTCATTGCCTCTCTTAATCGCTTTAGATTTGTCTTGATCGAACTACGTAGAGACCCGCCTAATTTCTTTCTCTTACCTAGATGTCAGACTTTTATCATGCTAATGGGGGATACTTTCGAGTAGGAATTTATGTCGCCTCTCTCCTTGATGTGCTAAGTGGGGTATGGTGGCATCCTAGGACATGTATAGTAATCTTGAGAAGGGGTAATCAAGACATATACTGTCCAAGCTCCATTTGAGATATAGGATATCACCAATTTCAAGGACAAGTCTCTCAACCATAGGTGGGGAAAAAAATGGTGTGCTTAATACCCTATACATTTTGAGGGTATTTTAATGTTTTCCCTCCTGAAATTGAAGGGGGATTTCATTTGAAATGAAGTTGATTTTACCCTTTTGACATACAAAAATACTCAAATACCCTACTTCCAATACTAAAAGGTCATTATGAGGTAACAATAAATATAAAAATGTAAGTGTGGGGGTGATTTTCATTGTCCCAACACCTTGAGATAGATAAAATGTTAACTTGCTTTAGATTCCTTATTCTAAGCATGGATGTGGTATCTACCAAAAAATTCCAATGCTGAAAAACTAAATGAAGAAAAAATCCTAATAAATAATCTCACCCATTTTCAATTTTACACATATCTGTGAACCATCATCTCTTCCTTGAGTGTACGATGATCCTCATAATTTTTTTAGCAAAACTTGTCGTCAATTACAAACATTATCATGATGTTTCTATTATTTCGTTATGAATCATACTCCCGTACCATCAGACGAGATCTTTCTATGATGGAGGTTACTTCCTGCGTTCCATATGCTTAGAAGCATATATCTATTCCTTCTAATGCGGTAAGGCGCATGGTCTAGAACCAGTTTTTTTTAAAAAAAAATCTCATTTCTTATGTCGAGGATAAGATTATTCTTGCTATTAATGCTTTATTGACAATCCCTATGAAACATGATCCTACAATACTGGTGCATCCCCAATTCCTACTCACACAGTAAGGATTTCGTAGGACATCTTAGACAATATATGATATTTCAAATTATTTATCTTCAACTGATTCAGAATCATAAAATCCTCTTTACAAGAGAATATTAACTCCTCATTCTTTGAACCCAAATTGTGGTATCAACCCTCCATGCCTTACCAACTTATCTAAGTTGGCATCTTCATTATCCATACTTTATATGAAGAAAGGCTTAAGAATTACAACTTCTGATAAAATCGAGTAAGAAAATTTTAAATACTTGTTGAACTTCTCCATCATGATTTTTGACACAAGAATTGATGTTTTGAACTACTCTATATAAGGTCTTGTGGATGGAACTTACTTATCTTAGGAAGGCAAATACTTGCAGTTGGCTATTTTTGGTATTTGAGGGGAAAATTGATAATATAAGAAAATATTTATAAATATGTAAATGAGAATTACAAATAAAAAAAGAAAAAATTAAGAATCATGATAATCTGACTACCCCACGTGGCACACTCAATCGACTCTCTTAACGTGATAAGTTCGAGAATCATAGATATGTATGTCTTGGGAAACAAAACTGCACTTCGCCACAAAAATGTGTGTCTTGGGTAGTCAGATTATCATGACTCATAAATTAATAAAAAAAAATCTATGAGCAACTGAAAAAGTGTTCATAAAATTATAAAATATTTTCACACAAATTATATATCACCTTTGTCATTTTCCACTCCACTCTAGAAGACTTTTTGACAAAATCATCTTCCTATTGTATTGAATATAAAAAAATATGGAGTACCAACTTGGTGTTACTTTAAGACATTTTTTCTCAAACTCGTGATGGAATTAGTGAAAAAAATCCACTTAATACAACTAACTTAATAACCCTTCATTTAATGTGGAGGAGAATAATGCCTATTACAACAACCTTGAAATAAATAAATAAATAATCTCCACCTAAGATCAGCACTACATCAAAATTAAGCAAACCTTCATTATCGTCACCATGATGTCATTAGAGAAAGGATTGCCCACCGTAAAGGTATACAATTCTTTTATTGAGAGATTTACTTGATAAACTTATCTGTTGCAATTTTATTATATAAACGCTCTTACTTTACCGAGTTTGTTCGTAAAACAAACCTTACTTAATAATTCAGGCTAGCATGACTAATTTAGTAAGATTTCAAATCATACCAAGTATCGTTGGGACCACATGATTATTAAATTGACAATCCAACACTGCAACCTTCTAAATTTCTTGGGAAAAATTAGATTAAAAAAAATCCTTTTTGAACTTAATTGAAGGTGTTGAAAAATGATGGCTACTGAACTCTTAAATTTAAAATTAAAATTCAACACTGAAATAAACTTATTTTTTCAAAAAAAATTTCCTAGAAAGTTCTTAGAATTTCATATTTTCGTCTTTTATAATCTTGTGGCATCATATCATGTTTTTGGATGCCACAAATTGATCCACTCCAAGGCATGTTAAGTAAAAAATTTATCCACTCCAAGGTATGTTAATTAAAATTAACTTATTACTATCTATTGCAGTTTTATTATAAAACTCCCTTACTTTATCAAATTTGTTATCTGGACAAATCTTACGGGCTCAATATGAAGGCCCTAACCCTTGTTTTGGCGGGCGGGCTGGGCTGGGCCAGCAGGCTCAATTGACACGCGAATTGTTCTTACTTTCGCTCAAATCTCAATTCTCAACGTCTTCCTCTCTCTCACCTGCACACGCGCGCCCGTATTGGTCTGGTTCGTTCACTCTGCAACTTTTCCACACAAATCCCTCCATGAAAGCAAGCGAAGAGAATGAGAAACCACATATGAAGATTGCCCTAACTTCTCTATCAGCCATTGTTGCAGAGTCGATGACCTTCCCTATCGACATCACGAAGACCAGACTTCAACTCCACGGTGAATCTCTTGCTTCGACTCGCCCCACCAATGCCTTCCGAGTCGCCTCGGAGATTATACAAAGTGAAGGCTCTCTAGGTATCTACAAGGGTTTATCTCCAGCGATTCTTAGGCATCTTTTCTACACTCCGATTCGAATCGTCGGATACGAGCACCTAAGAAATGCTGTTTCGAACGATTCTCTTTCTGGAAAAGCGTTCATTGGAGGGATCTCTGGCGTAATTGCTCAGGTAACTTCAATTTCATTGTTTATCTGAGAATTTTAGGTCTTCGATTGAGTTTATTAAATATTCAATTGCGAGGTTTAGTCTAATTCTCGAATAAGGTTTGATTTGATTCATTGACGTTCTAAACTGATCTGAAACAGTTCTTGAGTGCATTTAATGTACTTGATCTGAAGAGCAATTGATTGTATCTAGTGTTCTTATGTTGTTTGAATTTTATTTTAATTTTTTAGAAAAAAATTATATATTCTTAATTAATTTTTCTGAGTTATTTCAAGTATCTACTAGAGGTTTTGAATGTTTGATTGTGTTGTCTGAATGAACACCAAGACATCACCTTTAACTTGATTGAGTTTTTGGACAATGTTCACACATATTGACGTTTCAAACTGAAATGGACCTGTTGATACTCCTAATTAAAGTCCTACAATTTGTGTTTTGAATCTTACAATTCAAATCCTAAACAAAATGATTTGAATCTTACATATGGAAACCCTTTGGATACAAGTCCCAACTATTTCTTTTTGAATTTTGCTCTTCGTGTACAATTCACTATTCAAATCTTACACTATTGGAATAAAAACAAGGGTCTTATTTTTCAGGTGAAAATAGTGAATCCTATGTATTTTTTTGCTTTTCTTAAACTATAAACTCTATAAAAATAAATAAATAAAGTGAAAGATAACAAGTGGTTGTTATTTTATTTTATTTTACCTAAACATGAATGGCAAGAATGCATGTCCTTTCGACGCAAATATAAAGATTGAGAATGAAAACGTTGATGAGATGCCGAAAATTGTTGATGAAGTAAGCTGCCAAAGACAAGGATTGTTCCTTTCTTTTTCTCAATCTTCCATCTTAGACTATTTAAGTAAACACGATTTTGATTTTTTTGAGAAAAGATCTTTTGTTTTTTATCTTTGAGTTTTGAAGAATGCCTCTCAATGTTGCATATCAAGATTGCTTGGTAGATTGTTTTTGTAAGTAGCCATACAAACCTTTTCATTATTTTTTTTGATAACGAAGGGTATCCGGGCCAGCTTGCGCGCACCAGACTAGTCCCTACGCCCCGCACTCAGGCTATACCCCACTACGTGGAGCGGTGCGTGGCCACCAAGGTTTTTTATGGGTAGTGGGATTTGAACTTGAGACCATAGAAAGAGCAGATTCCTTGGCCCCAAGTTACTACCATTCAGCCACCCCCTTGGTGTTTACAAACCTTTTCATTATATGATGAGTTAGAGTAGTTACATATTATATTATATAGATGAATAATGCTGAAGTGACCTCAAGATTATACCTCATATCTCACTTTCCTGGTGTGGAAGTGTATAGGAATCATTGTCTAGGGTTCCTACAAAATTCCACTCAGGAAAGTGAGATATGAGGTACAATCGTCACTCCGGCACGACTCTATATAGATTATTTTTTAGATTATTACATAATGTTATTTCATAGAGGAAATATCTGTATGAATTAACCATCTAACAACATGAATCGTGATTCGAGTTTCTACAAGCTTCTTTTCTATCAACACTGCCCCCAAGAACATAAACCCAATTTGAGCATCCTTATTATTAGGGAAGCATAACGGTATGCATCATATGAAACAAAATATTGTATGATCTTATATCAGTAAATCAATTGCCAACTTGGGATTTTTTCCTTTTATTCTTCATTATCTGGTCAATCATCAGCTTCAAAAATGTTACCGGGGATGTTATTGGTTGGATGCTTTGCAGGTTTCACTTTAGATCTTGTTTCATTTGACAGTTTAATTTTAGGTTCCATAGTTATACAGCATTCTCCGTAGCAGTCATGCCTCTTTACATGTTGACATCCATGGTTGCTGTTGTTGGTATTGTTTTGATTTTTTTTTTTTAGGAGTCCACAGTTAATAGATATTGGTTGTCTTTGTTTTGTTGTTATGGAAGCCCACGTTGTTTCTTGGTGGAATAGTTACTTTGCTCCAAGAGAGTAAGAAAATGTCCTTTCTGCCTAGAAAGTATATGTAACACGCATGCAATGTGAGGGTAGGAGTTAGTATTTATTGTTTCCACCAAGGAGATTACTGCAGTAAAGATCAGCCTATCAAGGGGCAATAGCTTTCCAATCTCTTGGATTTTCGTTGGATCATTACCTAATTTGTACTGACCTTTAAAAAGAATGTGATGGGTTGGGTAATATGGTCATCTTATCAGATTGTTTGCTGACCCTACCGAATTCTTGCAATACTTTCAAACGTGCACCACAGGCTAGGAAGATAACCATTCCCTTCCTCAGGATTCAATGCTGTCTAACTTAATCATGAATTTGTTTCTAATTTTTCTTCCAACTATTCTCTTTCTCAACATGCTCATTTTAACTATTGTCATACTATGACTATGTTTTTTCTTTAATCTATTCAAGAAACATTATTGTGTTTCGCAATTTACAAGTATACTTCTAAGCGCTTTGTGAAATTTTTTTCAATGGGGCTGCCCATTATCATTTTCTTAAAAACCCAATGTTTATTGGTTTCAAAGTTTTTTCTATGTTCACTTTGTAATTTCTTTTGCTTACCAAAAAAATTACAGGTTGTGGCAAGCCCTGCTGATCTCGTAAAAGTGAGGATGCAAGCAGACGGTCGCTTGGTGAGTCAAGGTCTCCAACCAAGGTACACTGGTCCATTTGATGCTTTAAACAAAATTGTAAGAACAGAAGGTTTTAGGGGATTATGGCAAGGAGTTGTCCCCAATGTCCAGAGAGCATTTTTGGTAAATATGGGAGAGTTAGCCTGTTATGATCATGCGAAGCGTTTTGTTATCCAAAGCCAGGTTTGTGAGGATAATATATATGCTCACACCTTGGCATCCATCATGTCAGGTCTTTCAGCAACTACTTTGAGTTGTCCAGCAGATGTTGTGAAAACAAGAATGATGAATCAGGCTGCAGGGAAAGAAGCTAGGTTCATGTATAGGAACTCTTATGATTGTCTAGTGAAGACTGTGAGAGTTGAAGGTGTAAGTGCACTATGGAAGGGCTTCCTCCCTACGTGGGCAAGGCTAGGCCCTTGGCAGTTTGTGTTCTGGGTTTCTTATGAAAAGTTCCGATATATAGCTGGGCTCTCTTCGTTCTGATGGATTTTGTACTTGATGCCCAATTTTGCAAGTTCATTAGAAGTTAATAAATACCAAAGGTCATTCAATTTTATTTATTTTTCTTTAGTATAAGAAATTACAGTATTGGGTGTCATTCTGGTGAGTGATCTTCAGATATTAAGTTTGGTCAAACCTTTATGTTAGTGATTCTCTTGATTCCTAGATGAAGATTCCATGGCAATTACATACCGATGGACCATTAACTAATTGAGTCACGATAATTCATCAGCTTTCTAACCATAGATGGACCATTAACTAATTGAGTCACGATAATTCACCAGCTTTCTAACCATAGATCTGACTAATTTAATTTAACCAGTGGAGCATAACCAGTCTTACCCAATCTTTTTTTTGGAATTAAAATGAACATAAAGTTAAAAGAAAAAAAAAGGAAAAAAAATCAGTTTTTTAATGTCCTTTTGACATATTTAAATTCACCACAACAACAGTTGAATTGCTTATTGGTAAGTAGCAAATGAATTTAATATAAAAAATTGTATATTATTTTCTTGGTTTACTTCAATATCTCATTTCTTTTAATTTGATTTTTGTTTTTAACTTCATAAACTATCAAATGAGCAACATGAATGAATGTAGCAATTATTGTTGATGAGACTTAGTCATGTAGATTGTGCTATAAATGTCAAGCAAATATGTTATAAATGAATTTTAAATGAAATTCGCATAAAAATTATATGATAAATGAAATAACCATGAATTTAATATATCACGTTATTTTAACCTTATTTTTATGGAAAATGCTGAAATGACACAAAGAATTTACTGCGATTCTCACAAGTCTGACGTGGGATGTGCACATAACCATAGATGTGTTTCCTCGCGATAGAGAGGTATCCTGCAACAAAAGATGAACTGTTTAGAGTCCAACGAACAATTTGAAACAGTAGACAAATACAAGATAAGAAAAACAAGGAAGGGGAGCGAGCTGTTTAGGTTCCAAATGGCACAAGTTTATTGGTTGTTGAATCCAGGTGAAGTTATATAAAAGTGAAACCCTTTCATTACCTTACTAACATTGAGCCTTAGTTTTGCTCAAATGTATGACCAGATCAGAAATCCAACACCACGGCCCTCTAAGTTTCATCAAAAAATTTAGTTCCAAAAGAACAAAAAACAATTATTTTGAACAAGATCCAAAGTTTTGAAAATGGATGGCGACCGAACGTCCACAGAACTCCTAAACTTAAAAATGAAATTCAATGTTGAAAAATAATTTATTTTCTTTTTTTAAAATTCATAGAATTTCGTCCTCTACAACCCTGAACAGCAAATCATGTTTTTGGATGCCAAGATATGAGCCCAAGGACCTTAGTAAGGATTTCATCCTGACTAGGGAGACTATGTAAAAAAGGCCAAAGTAGTGCCAGAAGGACTTCAAGATTGATCTCAATTCATATTTTGCTGACGTCAATAGTTCAGCAAAGTGTGAATTGAGGTAACTCCAGACCCTTGTCAAGGCATTATCATACTATGACACTGGGTACCCCATATTGGCATATGATATCGTTCTTAAGAAACTTTAGAACAAATCCTTTTGTGATGTTGACATAAGACATAACTTCTATCCACTTTATAAAATAGTCAATAGCCACTAAGATGAAACGATGCCCATTAGAGGCTTTCGGTGAGATTGAACCAATTATGTCTATGCCCAGAGTGAAAGGCCAAGGAGACATCATATTATACAATTATGTTGGTGGAGCATTTTGCTTGTTGGCATAGATGGCACTTTTGGACATGTAAATGGTTATCCGTCATCATGGTGGATCACTAATAATCCATTCTCATTATCTTCTTAGCTAACATGTGACCATTAAACACCCTATGTATAGTTTCAATCAGTCTTTTAGCTTCAATCTCATCGACACACCTTAAAAGTACCTGATGATGCGGTCTACGATATAAAGTTCTACTGCTAAAAAAATAATGGCATGCTCTTCTTTGGATCGTTTTATCTTCAATATTTGTAGCATTAGTTGGGAAAAGAGCGAAGCTCTAAATATGTCTTCATGTCACAAAACCAAGGATCTTCGTTAGCTTCATCTTCTTTGATAGCTAGAGAATATACACGTTCGTCTTGTATCTCGATTTCTAGTGGCCAGATGCTCTCCTCGCCAGTGATGCTAATCATGGATGCCAATGTAGCAAGTGCATTTACAAACTGATTCTTGGCTCTAGTCATGTAGCTGAAATTGATGGATTGAAAGTGGGTGCTCAGCCCCTCGATGAATTTGTGGTAAGGGATCAGCTTCAGCTCTCTTGTCTTCCATTTCCCGGTTATTTGATAAGGGTTTTTTGTACTGACCTTTAAAGAGATTGTGATGGGTAGGGTGATTATGATCATCTTATTGGATTTTTTGTTTACCTAAGCGAGTCAATATTCCTCTAGTTACAAAATTGACTATTAAGTTTGATTTTGTCTTAATGCTTCCTAAACCTATTATGAAGCATTACTACTTACAGACGTCTTAATGCTGTCTAACTTAATCATGAATTTGTTTCTAATTTTCCTTCCAAAACTATTCTCTCTAAATGTGCTCATTGTGAAATTTTTTGTAATAGGGTATCTCATGATCATATTCTTAAAGCCAGATGTATATTGGTTTCAAAGTTAAGAGGTTTTCTTTGTTCACTTTGTAACTTCCTTTGCTTACCTAAAAAATTACAGGTTGTGGCAAGCACTGCTGATCTTGTGAAGATGAGGATGCAAGCGGATGGTTGCTTGGTGAGTCAAGATCTCCAACCAAGGTACACTGGTCCATTTCATGCTTTAAACACGATTGTAAGAACAGAAGGTTCTAGGGGATTATGGCAAGGAGTCGTTCCCAATGTCCAAAGAGCAATTTTGGTAAATATGGGGGAGTTAGCCTGTTATGATCATGCAAAGCGTTTTGTTATCGAAAAACAAGTTTGTGAGGATAATATATATGCTCACACCTTGGCATCCATCATGTCGGGTCTTCAACAACTACTTTGAGTTGTCCAGCAGATGTCATGAAAACAAGAATGATGAATCAGGCTGCAGGGAAAGAAGCTAGGTTCATGTATAGGAACTCTTACGATTGTCTAGTAAAGACTGTGAGAGTTGAAGGTTTAAATGCACTATGGAAGGGCTTCTTCCCCAGAAGCCCACGTGGGCGAGGTTTGGCCAGTTCCGATATATAGCTGGGCTTTCTTCTTTCTAATGGATTTTGTTCTTGATGCCCAATTTTGCAAGTTCATTAGAAGTTAATAAATACCAAAGGTCATTCAATTTTATTTATTTTTCTTTAGAATTAGAAATTACAGTATTGGGTGACATTGAGGTGAATGATCTCCTCGTAATTCATACAGTTATCTACCTTGACTAAGCAGTTATTGCTTGGATGAAGATTTCATGGCCCTTAAATGCTGATGAGATGAGAGGACAATCTTAACCATCTATTCAAGCTAATTTATGGACCATTTATCAGATTTTTATGCCTGCAACGTCAATGTCCTTTTGTCAAAAATCTTACAAAGAATTCTTTATATTGAACCCATTTTATTTTTTTCCCCTTCATCATCTAACATGCCTCTATCTCAAAAACTATGTGTTCCAAAATTAGTAAGCTGCTATAGTAACAAGCTGGAAGAATTTCTATTGATTTTATCCTTGGAATCTCATTAATTTGCATAGGTAAAATGGTTATCTGGCCGATTTACATTTCGATATACTCTATTTTCCTATGTTTGTCTGGTGCCGAAGCACCCAAACTTGTACTTCTTCAACCAAAGTAGAGAAATTGATGACTATTCTATTAAACACATGAGTTCTAGAAAGAAAAAAAAAAAAAACAACTTATAACACTGGTACCAATGCATAAAAAATTCTAGAAATAAATGATAAACTTCTGGAATTAGTGGCCCTCCCTTCAAAAACCCTACAATTTCTTTTGTTACAAATGTCATGACAAATGCTTAGAAACTAGGCTCCACAAGATCTTCGTTTGAAGGTAGACTCCTTTCTTTTATACAACGTCTCACATAAAGAAAAAATTCATTTTTTAAACCAGGAAGGCTCTCTTCCTTTTGATTTACTAAACAACATTTTTGTCATAAATCACGGGTGTTGAAGATCTAAGTACTCGTAGAAAATGTGAAACCTATTAATCTGGGGTTTCACGACCCGACCCATTACCTACGAGTCAATGGATATTAGAAATAATGCAACTTATATGACTTGTTGATACCCCGTTTTCGCCTTAATTAAGCCTGAGAGATCAAAGAAACATGTGGAGAAGGGTTCAGTCTAAATGAATAACTACAAGAAGTCCAAGTCCAATTCCCAAGTCTATAATCCAAACCCATGACTCAACCCAATATCAAGCTCATAATAACACTTAAAGCCCATGGCCTTACACTTCTCCCCAAAAGAGGATACATGCATGGTGGTCTCTCATAAGCTCCAACATCTAAGAAGGATCCTCATTGGTGGGCTAATGTTCCAACCTCATTGGAGAGTTAACTCTCTTAAGAAATCCCAAGAATGACGCTCTTAAAAAGTAAGGTCAAATTAAAAAAGGTGTTTTGATCTTTGGTAAAAATCTTTAAAGCTAATAGAAATTTCAACTCTACCCTCTAAAAGTAAAAGCTTTAAGTATATACATAAAGCTCTCCCATTAGTCCATTTCAAAATTGTGTATCCAACATTATTTTATGAGATATTTACAAAAAGCCTTAAGTTTAACTTTACATATGGCATTCTCTTATTAACCTTCCCAAAAACATTTTTGTCTTTTACCCTTTACCCTTACTTTTAAGGATAAGTACATGAGACCCAACCAACCACATTTTTACATGGCATTCATTCATATGTTCTCCAAAATTCACTTTCCACTTAGCACTCCATCACCACCAAATTTGTGACACATGACTTGGCCAAATGACTTTATCTAAGAGGCATCATGCCAAATTCCACCTTTTTCCCTCAAGAAAATGAAAAATTCAAAGGATTCCCTATATATTTCTCATGACATTTCCTAAAATCCTTAGGATTGGACATTTTTACCTCCAAGAGGTCTTCCACAACTCTATAAATAAAGGGCTCCTAAAGGCAAATAGAGGAGGAGAATTTTAGAGTAAGAAAATTTTACCCAAATTTCTACTCACCTCTTTTGAGCCCTTGGAGCTAAAAGAAAAAGAAATTAGAAAGAAAGAAAAGATTAAGGTGGGGTTAGGGAACTAAGGGTTGATTTTTTTATCTACTTAATTAAGTTCATTTGCTCATCTTTTTCTCACCTAATATCTTTTATATTTTTGCTTGAGTTTAATTAAGTTCTTTACAATGTAGTCTTCTTGCTCTCCTTTAAGCGCATATGGTTGAAGAGAGTAAGTCTTTTCTTTGAGAAGCCATCTTCTTATTAAGTCCCCAATAAATTTTAATATTATTCAATTTTAATGCAAGTTATTTCAAGCATCTTTTATGTTTCTAGCATTTTATTTTCAAGTTTTTATTTTTTTTCTTTTCTTTAAGAGATAAGGAGGAAGAGAGTAATCCCTCTTCATTGAGGTAATCTTCCCCTTTATAAGTCCATTCATGCATCCATAACAAGCACACACCACCTTCTTTCTTTTAAAAGAGGTTAAAAGTCAAAAACATTGATCTTTTTAGATTTATGTTTAACACTTAAAGCTAATAAAAATAGTCCCAAAGTGGACAAAATTTGCATGCATAGGGTTTAGCCTCTTCAAGGTTGTGTCCAACCTATGAACATGTCTCTGAGGTTAAACCAACACAAATAAACCCTCCTATGAATACATAAACGTTTAAAAATTAGCTTAGAGATAAGTAGGGTGAAAGCCATGGTAATTCACAACAAATCCTCAATCTTATTAAAAAAATCTAACAAGCCTATACTTTTGTATATGGCTTGCTCATCACCTCTTTTTTAGATTTTTGTAGGCTAAACTATAGTTCGTTGGACATTTAAATTCTTTATAATCTCTTCTATCTTCAAAAAAATAAAAAAACAAAAAAACAAAAAAAAATAGTTTTCTATACTTCATTTATGGTCTTCATGGGTAACCATCATTTGATGGGTGGGACAAGGTGCCTAACACCTTTCTTGTCCCTCAACCAAACCTTCCTACTAGTCTCTTAGGTAGACCTAACCCTTTTTCATTGAATGTGAGTCATTACGAAGGCAAAAATCAGATTTCTAAAATTCTATTTTATGATGGCTATTCATACCTTAACATTGAATAGTGGCGACTCCTAAATTCATGTTAGGTAGACCTAACCCTTTTTCATTGAATGTGAGTCACTATGAAGCCAAAAATCAGATTCTAAAATTCTATTTTATGATGGCTATTCATACCTTAATATTGAATGGTGGCGACTCCTAAATTCATGTAGATGGGGTCTACATGACTAATATAACAAAACATTGATTTATATAGTACGAAAATGTTAAATGTCGTGTAAAAATAAAATAATTAATATATCATCAAATATGCAAGATTTATTAAGCAAAAAAAAAAAAAACACTTTTTATTATTATCAGTAAATTGAGGCTATGAAGGGCTCACCCTGATTCATTAAAAGAAGCTAATGCTGAAAGATTCAGCAATAATATTAGGATAAACAAAGTAGCCAAAATTCTCAATATTAGCAACTCCTTTTGAGCAAATCAATTAGCAGATCTATAGGTTTCACGCCAAGCAAATTCTATTTCTATCGATTCGAAACTCAACATAGTACTCCAAATATCTCACTTGTCAATTTCCAAAGCGAATTCCACTTGTCCATTATACTTTCAATCACACCAAAGAATCATAATTGATAATGATTTTTTAATATACCATTATCTCTAACGAAACTCAAGCCTTTGATATTGCTCAATTGTCGTGATGTCAAAATGGTGAGACCCACCCAACGCTACTATAATTAGCCATAGCATCCCCACTCTGAATAAGATTCAGTTCATGGTGATTATAAGTAGACAAGCCTTCAAGTGGTCCACGAACATCAGACAAGATTAAATGACAAAGAGCCTCATCAATGGGTCGTCGATCTCTGTATTTTTGTGCAACAAAGATTACAGTTCCAAATACTAAAATAAAGTGAATGTCGAGGAAAGAATTTTTTTTAAAACACCAAGCTATCAAAACAAAGGTAGTGTCAACGTAGTCCAGTCCCATTACTTCGAAAGTTTTACCATACCAATTGTGTATTGCAAGGTAGTTACGTCAACCATCTGATCTAAAAGATAAGGAAGAGTCTTAGACAGATAGAGGTCCAGAAGTAATAAGAATTTTGAAAGTTGATTGGCAAATGGGTTTAATAAAGAAAATTGTATGTTGTTTTCTTGGTTGACTCCAATATCTCTTCTCTTTTAATTTGATTTTTGTTTCTAACTCCATTAACTATCAAATCAAAAGAGAGAGATGAATGAAATGTAACAAAAATATTGTTGATAGAGCTTTAATCATCTAAATTATGTTATAAATGCCAAGCAAATATGTCATAAATGAATTTGAAATGAAATTCCCATAAAAAATTTATGCTAAATGAAATAACCATGAATTTAATATGAGTGCTGATTTTGTAACTCAACCTAACAGGCTAACTCAAAAACTCTAGATGCAAGAATCGTGGATTTCTCACTTTTATGGGGATGTGCAGTTGTGTATCCCGAGGAAAAATCTACTGTTCTTGCATGATAAAAGTCAGTTGAGTTTGTGAGTCACCATGTCAGGTTGACTTACAAAATCATTACACATTTAATATATCACGTTATGTTTATAGCATAGGTATCCAACAAACGAAAAATGGACGTTTTAAGTCCAACGAACAATTTGAGATGGTAAAAAAAGACAAGCTAAGAAAAAGGAAGAAGGGGAGCGGGTTGTTTAGGTTCCAAATGGCACAAGTTTATTCGTTGTTGAATGCTTTCATAGGTGAAGGTTTGTTGAAAGATATATTGATCATGAGTCGTGATGAATGCATATGGTGTTGGTACGTGGATGGGTACGCGGCTGACATGAAAAGTGCACAGAACCATAGATCGTTTTTATCGGGATACACAGAAAAAAATGTTTGGTTCTGTGTCCTTGCCACGTACCAAGATCGCATGCATTCATCATTCATTGATCATATAAACAGGCACACATCAAAGTGTGACTTGCATGCCAAATAGATTTGTTAAAGATGGATTTGGAAATCAGTTAGTTGTGCTGGGATAACATTAAAATTGATATTGATTCTCACATTGCTGATGTGAGATGCACACATAACCATAGATGCTTCTCACTTGTATCTCTATGAAAAGCATCTATGGTTCCGTACATACATCCACGTCAAAAATGTTTTTTAATGTCCATTCGGCATTTTCTTATTTCAACAGTCTAGAAATGCACTGTAAATGTAACTTCTTGAAAATAATTTACCTACATTTGTACATATTACCTTCTTCTTCTTCTTCTTTTTATCCTTTTTTTAATATACATTTAGAGTGAGAACCCTGGTTTGGTTCAAAATATCGATATTAAGAGAATGTTTATTCATTAAACTCTAAAAAACAGTCCATATGGTGATTCAAGTTATTGGATTATAACAAACGAGTACTTAGAGGTTAAAAGTTTGATTTTTATTAAATTATATTCCTAGTTCTCTTTTCTTCTATAGTTTGATTTCTTACCAAAATTATCATTCATTAATCAATCAGTCGGCACTTCAATGAATTATTCATTGACAATTATTGTGAAATGATTGCATTGGATTTAATCCATTGATGTATACTTAAATCTTGCATTAGATTTAACTATGAGTCCAACGAGCCTTACTAACTTAGTAAGATAAAAAAGGCTTACTAATACTCATTCATTGTCAAAACAAAATCTCTAAATTCGTAAAAGATCTCGAGATTTTGTTTTAATGGTGGATTAGTCTTAGTAAGACCTTTTTTCCTTGCTAAGTTAGTGAGAAAAGTGTTTTTTTTTAATTATATATCTAAAATATATTGTTGAAATTTTTTGAGAATTATCCCTTTTGTTTGAATGGAAGTGTAAGTGATATTGTTAAGTGATTTATTTTTAAGGTGTGGTGTAAATGTTTTAGTCTCACATTGGATAGAAACAACTAAAGAGTGTAACTCTTATATGAAAACTCTCATATAGTGTATTGAATGTGAGAGAAATATAGATAAAGCCTACATGCGCACGAGGGCCCATAGGTTCCAAAGGGATTTAGATCCATTGGTTCAAAAAATCTTAGTGTGTACGTGCACAAGGGGGGTGCAAATCTCGGATTTAAACATCAAGTGAGTGCGAGAGAGACCTATTTTTGCTAAATTTTGTTGGGCATTTTTCTTCAATTATTTTATCCATTGAGTTGAACTCAACAAGTCACAACTCATGACTATTCTAAGAGACACAAGTGGTGACTATTCTAAGGTCCCCACAAAGTGTCTATACAAACAGTCACAACTAAAAAATATTTTCACCAATAGACATTTCCAACTCTATAAATTTGCATCCCTTATTTCATTTGCATCATCGAATCTTAGAATTTATGTTATTTGCATCGTGTCATTCAGTTTTCTTTGAAGTTTTCTCGTGAGTTAGTGCGAATAATACCACAATACAAGTTCAATTGTATGTGTAAACTTGGAGTGCTACTTTGTACATGTGTGGAGTGATGTATCCTGGGAAATAGACGTCACTACAGTAAATTAGGAATATAGCGACGGTCTCCGACCGTCGCTACAGGGATAAAACTGTCGCAAATACACGTAACGACAGCCACCCGGGCCGTCCGTGAGCGTCGCTGAAACCTCCATCGCTAAATGTATTATCGACGGCCAATTATTTACAAACGTCGCTGTAAATGTGACTTATAGCGACAGCCACTATTAACCGTCGCTATAGGGTAATTTTTATAAAGAAATATATATCGCCGTTAGCTACGGTCGGCGACCGTCGCTATAGGGTTTAAAAAAATATATATATTTGACCTTCAGCCATGGTCTACGAGATCTTTTAAAAATAATTAATTAATTTTACACCTGCCCCCTCACATGTTGCTAAATATTGCAGATACCCTTATATTTTGAAATTGATGACCTAGAACCCAACTAGCAATATGAAAAGACCCAAATACCCCTCATCTTCAACTTTCATAAATCTAACTATTTTTTAAACCACATGTTGAAAATTAAACCCCAACTAGCGACATGAAAAGATCCAAATAGTTGTTGTATCATTGTAAAATCTGTTCCAAACTGCCAATTAGCCTGACAAAAAGATAAATCAAATACAAATGAGTGAAAGAACTTCATGGAAAATTCAAATTGGTTCAGTCTTCACCAAACTACAAGCTCCACACTGAAATATTTCCTTGTTCTCATTTTCTGAATTTAGTTTTTATTTAAGAAACACCACCAGTTTTATATGAATGTGTACACAAATTCTACCTCAAAGAACAATTCTGTATCTTGTTTCGACCATCTTTCTTTCATCATCAGGGTTTACAGTCGCTTCTTCATCATCGGGGTTTAGACCTCACATTGAAGCAAAGGGGTCATCTTCATCATATGGTGCATCCTGAGCAAAAGAATTACTAACACAACATAATAAGAATAAAATATAGTTACACATAGAAACTAATAAATGGAAACTCCAATAAGAAAATGAGCATGTATCTTATCCATTTTGAACTTGTCAAAATAGTAACATATTTATTTTAGATTGAAAGTTTGTTTTCTAGATGAGTAAAAGATTTTCAATGTTCAAGACACTTGCCTACAATATAAAGCTCTACATGGTAAGAAGCCAGCTGAAAAAGCACGGGGTGAATACAAGTAATGTTAAACACAAGTACCAAAGATTACTTGAGTGCACAAGATTTCGATTTCCACACGTACCCAAAAGTCAGATTTTCATTTTTTTATTTATAACATGTTAATGGAATGTCCCAAAAACCCGGTGATGCTTCTATCCATGGCCCAGGTACTCCTTTCATGGTGCTCATCTATCAGTGAAATGGCTAACAAGCACAAGTGTGGGTGCGGGTCACAAACCAGAACGAAAGCAGGTTCTCATTTTACCAATATATATTTCAGAACTAATCGTGGGTATCACGTCTCCTAGAAATAATATACATTCCGATACAATAAAATGTCATTATATAGGAAAGCAGTTGTGGGACTATCACATTCAACAACCCTTTAAAATCTCAAAATAGTGCTCTTTTCAAGACAAATGAGCAATGTCTTCCCTTATTGCCCCATTGGTTGATATATTCATTGATATAGACTCAACAATCTTTATAGATCAATTTAGTGGTCAGTTTTTCTGCAATGTAGAAATGGGTCTTGGCCCCCTAAATCTACTCCTATCACCAATTTGAATTGTCCATGAAAAGAAATAAGACAAAGAAATAATAATAAAATAGATTTGTTGCATAGGGTGGCAGATCCCAACACGCTATCCAAGTGACTCATCTAACAACAACACATCTTAATCCAAAATCAGAAACCAACAAGCAAGAAAAAAGTTATGTCAGATTACCAAAACAAGCAAAAATAAAAAAACAGCTTTAAGTATTTGTTAAAATTTAAGATTTTTAATAGAGATAGATACCTGAATGAAACTAGAGACCAAGTTAGGCCAATTAAGCTGGAATAAGTGTTTGGAGAGAACCCATGATGGCAACTTTCATCCAATAAATAAGTTTTCACATACAACTGTATACAATACATATGTTACAAATTTACAAATACACTAGTATGCACACACCATATCTACACCTCAGTGAGCATTTTTTTTTCCTGTTCTGTGTGTATGTGAGTATTCCCCATGCACTAAAAACATATAAATATATGTACCAGGAACATGATCTTGTAAACTTGGAAGTATATAACTTTTGAATAGAAATGGGATGTAATGAATTAAATTAAAAATGTGAAAACATACCCTGGAAGGGTTAGTGGTAGAAACCGATCTAACATGGGAATTGCTTCTTGGAGCAGATACAGTTGGCTGTGACTCACTTGCATCCAGTGAAGAAAAAAGAGGAGTTCCAGGAGGTGTAAGAAGCCTTCTCACATAGGAAAGAAAAACACATGTTTAGCTGCAACTAAAGCAACTACTGCAGTGTAATAAATTGACAAAAAATTTCCATCCCATACTTGTCAACAAAAAGAAATGCTACATTTTAATTACATGAGGATGAGATACTTGCATCCGATCCGTCATAGTTCAACAAGGACTAGATAAGCTTGTACCTTCTATTATTGTTAAGGAGAGAGCCACCTAGGTATAGTTTCTTCATGAATCATCACTTGGAAACTAGTTGAGTACTCAAAGCCCTTATCAAGTCCACTCAAGTTTGTCAAATCTCAAGTCAATCATACAAAGGTAAGCTGGCCTAAATTTTATTGAGAACCATAAACTTGATTAAAATAAAGAATTTCATACTAAAAAAATTGATAGTTACTTGACTAAGTTCAAGTGAACGTATATCCGCTTAAAAATTGATAGTAAATTAACAATTAGGAAGGAGTGCAACTCAATGGATTGAAATTGAGTAAATATTCGTTAGCAGTGTCAACACTAACAACAGAAAGACAGCGCATGAGATCATTGTGCTCAACAAAGCCTGGTGCATTGACCTATCCCCTCGTTATCAAGTGCCCATTGGGCACTCCAGCTAATCCTCGTGATCTAGCTCAAGTCAGCCTTATCAAAGTGTCCTAATAGTCACAATAACTCACTTAGGCACTCACACACTTAAAAACAATTGTGTTTAATTTGAAAGCTTTAAGAATGAGTTTAGACCATCTCAACAAGTAAATTTGATGGGCTGAGACCGTCAAATATAGATAGTGGAATAACTGCATATCCATATATCTAAATACGATACTACATAACTGATACTCTAATACATACTCGATCTATGATGCAATTTGTTTTAAAAAGCACAAGGCATGTGTAGCACATAAGATTCGTTTTATTATTGCTACAGGAAGGAGTTAAAGAAAAATTAATTCCGAAAATGGTAAATCCATTTTTAGAATTAAAATGAATAATTTCCAGAAATAGTGTTGATCCTGTTTTACAAAAAAAAGTGCTCAAGGAAACTTACCCCTCCAACCTTGGATTGAACTTGTTTGATAAGCTCAAGGGATACATTGATGGACGAGATATCGATTGGTTCGAATTCAACTCCAGGCTTCCCTGATCGAATTGCACTCGTCGAGTCTTCTAAAACTGTACCCTTCAGTAAGTTGAAAGTCAAATCAGAAACAGTGTTTCTCAACTTAGAAAAGAAGCCCCTGCAGAAACTCCCCATCCCTTCATTTAATCTCAAAGACATAGTTGGGAAAGTGAGAGGAAGAGAAGGATTATCTGCCATTTGCAACCCATTAAAAAGTACACCAACAAGCGAATAACCATCTCCAATTGCATGGCTAAACTTCAACACAGCAGATGAAGCACCAATGAGTGTTGGGTACTTGATCACATGGACTTCCCATAAAGGCCGATCCTCTGAAAACCGCTCACCAGCTATCTTCTACAAGTATACTCTTAAGTGTTCTTCGTAGTCAGCTCGTGATAAACCTATAGGGAATGTAGGGACGATAATATGGTCTTCGACTCTCACCTCGACCTTCTTCCACCGAACCAGTCCTTATTTGTATCAATGATGGATTGAAAGCGTATGTTACTAGGTAAGAGTACATTATGCGCAATTTCAATTATTTTATGTTCTTCTACAATCTCGAATTCCAAAACTGAGATGACAGTTAAAGACATGGTAGAACTATTGAGACATTGGGACATTGGGCTAGGAGGAATGAAAACTTCTTGTTGTTATTGTTCTTCTTCTTCTACTACTAGTGCTTGTTTTTTTTCTTTTGAAGCCATTGAAACTTCTGCTATGCTTCCCTCTCTGCCTCCTCACCATGTTTAATTTAAAACAGATCTTGAATTGATGTAATAAGAATTGAATCCAATTTCATAACAATTGAATCAGATCGGATCAAAATTAGATGAAATACAATTTGCTATGAAAAATTTGAATAAATGCTGTATATTTATAATATATGAGTCATTGAAACCTAATCCTTAAATAAAACATATAATATAATTTGCATAATTTCTCACATTTTATTGGATTGACATCCAATGTAGTAGAACATGACTAATCAGACAAATTATCAAATCAGATCACTAATAGACTCCAATTCTCGATCCATAACACAATTATCACATTCGAATACATTACAGGTCTAAACTGATCCATTGACATTCATAAATGATTGATTAAATCATCTATTAGAAATACCCAACCCCAAACATATTGTTGAGAGAAGTACGATCGATGAATGATAACTAGAAGCTTTATTATTGCTGATGAAGAACGTAAAGATCTTCAATAGTTCTGAATGTTTTCTAATCTATTTTCATGAAATTGGTGTAAGAATTCGAAAATAAAATTCAGAAATCATGAGTAATTGACTCTTACGAATAGAAATCTTTTCAAATCCAACATATTATTCCAAATGTAGAATATGTATAACAGAGTAATTAAAAATCAAACCAAAATTTTCGAATTTGAATTGAACCAAAATTTGAATCAACACTGTAGAAATTAGGATTATACAGCAAAATCAACAAAATAAGAAGAAAAATCTAGGGTTTAGGGATCGATTGGACAGAAAAATTAACAAAATACGTAGGAAAACATACCTTAATTTTCGGAAGACCGAGATTAGATCAGATCTGTTTAGATTGAACCCTCACGCGTTTGAGAAATCGACAGCGAGGCAGAGAAGCTCTATGTCGAATAAATCCTTAATTTGAAGATTAATTTCAGCGGAGATGAGAGAGAGAGAGAGAGAGAGAGAGAGAGAGAGAGAGACTGCTCGAGTTTCAGCGGAGATGAAAGAGTGACTGCTCGAGTTTCAGCGGAGATGAAAGAGTGAGGCGGAGATGAAAGAGAGACTGCTCGAGTTTCAGACGAGATGAAAGAGATGAGAGAAAGACTTCGAGTTTTAGACAAGATGAAAGAGCCGGCCATGAGAGAAAGACTTCGATTTTGTAAAATAAACGGTTTTATAGCGACAACCAAATTTTGATCGTCACTACGAATAGTCGCTGTAGCCCAGTTTTCTTGTAGTGCGTCCACAAATTGTTAGCACATCTCAAGGGTGAATTCTATCTTAAAACTATTACATCCAATACAAGTCTCGCTCTGTTCAAATCAGTGATTGAGTCCAATCGATATTTCTAACTTATTTATTGATTTGTTATTTATTTCAATTTATTTTCTGTTTTATCTTTTGTAATCTACCAAGACAGAAATAACACATATAACATTAGATAGAGTTAAATAAAAAATCAGATCCCTAATGTACCCTTATTAAGTATAAGGATTTCGTTAATTCTTTCCGAAGATTGACAAATAGTGAGCCAAAGTTTAACCTATTCTCGTGAAATCTATTTCTATTGGGTCACTTTTCAGGTGATAAGCCCCTTACCCATCTATGTTAAAAATTTACAAAATAAATGAGGGGCAAAAGAGTAATTTACTTAGAATTTACAAAATCATTAAGAATTTGGATTAATTTGTACAAAGAGAAGAAGGGCTAGTGGGTCTTTAGAATATCAAAGTACAACCCAATCTTTTACGTAAATTGAAGCAAAAGAGTAGATTTAGGTGAGGAAGAGAGAGATTTGTTCCATTTCTAACTCCTTATTATTTTTGTCACAATCTAATTTCGTGCAACACTTCCAAGTGAAGTGAGCTTCAACTTCACCCACTTCAAAATTTCGAAGGAATCTTCCCCTTTACGCGAGGTTGGCCCCTCCACATTGGTGACATGCCCTTGGACTTGAGTCTTCTCTCATTTATTAATGAAAAATGACTTAAACGATGTAGCAATATTTGATTTTTCTTTTTAGAATTATTTATCTTTAACCTCTTGGATGTGATGGTATTGATGATGATGGTGAATACATTGATGTCGATTTATATTAATTTCAAATGCAAATCACATCTTTCAAGAAAAACCATTTTCTACCTTCAACCATACCTAAGTAATAAGTCATATTTTTTTTTAATAACACACACTATCCCACATCTCTTTTGAGATGAGATTAGTCCCTATAATTACATGTCTCATCCATGAAAGTTTTCCAATGTACTTCAAGATAGCTCACGAGATTTGAAAAAAAGTAAACTTTTGTTGTTAGTTTTACCGTTAAATTAACCCATCAATGATGAAAAGATGTCAATTAGATAAGTTTAAAAGTTTTAGGGATCTCAAAGAAATTATATTAACCCATCAATGATGAACAGATGCCAATTAGATAAAGTTTAAAAGCTTTAGAAATCTCAAAGAAATTATATGTAAGGATTCCAATAGGCACGTGTATGTAAGAATGTAACTTGTTTCTTATGATTGTGAGTCTGCCTAACCCCCTCTTAACTTAAAAATATATATATATATTTAAAAGCTTTGTCCTGAATTTTTGCAATTAATTGGACTCGTATGATCCACCAATTGAATAGCTCAGAATGCATAAATGTGTGTCAGAACTGCATAGAGAAATGTGGAGGTATGCCAAAGCAGTAAAAGTGATTTTTTAGTTTTACCTCGCTCATTAATTTTTCAAACCAAACGTGTCCCCCTATACCTATACACTCCAAGTTCCATAGTTGCGCATGTGGTCCTCGGACTGTCAGTCTTAAAAACTCGATTCCAGCTTGATTCATTGAAGGCATCTCTTATTTACAAAAATGAAAGAATTTAATAAATCTAGAATTTTGTGAAATTGTGGATTAACTTTTTTTTTTCTCACAAAAAATTTCTCATAAGTTATACTTTAGTAAATTATTTAAGCTTTTTTCTCTTTTTGTTGTATATGTAAATTTAAAAAAAAAAAAAAATTTGTCGAATCAACGAGTTTGGATCAATTTTGATATGTTTTTTTAATACATAAATGACTTTTAAGAATTTAAATTTGTAATGTATACAAAATGAAAATTTGTGATTGTAATATTTATTAATATAATTTATATTAAAATTAATTATTTTTAAATATTAAATATGCATTTTTAATCTATATATTTTTGAATGGGATGAGCCGGTGAAGAATCTAATTTGAATATATATTTGAGTCAATTAAGGTCAACCAAAATTTATATTTTAAGAAACTGACGTGGTAGGTGCAAGAATTGTAGATTTTTTTCCCTAGGGATCCACAATTGCACATGTTTTATTGGGATGTGCAGTTATGTATCCTAAGAGAAAAAAATCCACGGTTGTTGCAAGGCACACATCAATTGAGTTTTTGAGTCACCCTGTCCAGTTGAGTTACAAAATCATTACTCTAAATATAAACACTTCCTATTTTTTATTAGAGATTTTATTGCCACACCAACTTTAGCTAAGAACACCCCAATTTATATGAATCACAAAAAATTTAACACACATGTTGGGGATGCTCTTAGTAAAAGTTGGTGTGGCAATAAAAGCTCTTTTTTTTCATATGTAAGAGAGTGTAGGTGGGCTTTTGGTCTCTCTATTACATTTCGCAAATTTTATCGATTCAAAGGAGAATAATCCCTGTAATCAAAATTATATGAATTGTAGATTGTTGGTTTCAAAAGACTTAATTGAGTGGGATGCAATAATGATAGATTTCACACACAAATGATGACCATCAAGCATGAACCAGATCTTTTTGATCATCGATCCACAAGTTAATTAATGACATCAAAGACTTGTAGATACAAGAGGTTCAATGGGTTTTGACTTCATCTACGTGGGTTTAGGAATGTCAACGTTCAAGAGTTAGGGTGTAAATGAACATCATAAAAGATGCTTTAAAATTCATTTTTTCAAGCAAATAGTAACTTAAGTCTAATCTAATCATATAACTTAACGGTAAGGAGGTTCGGATGTGAGATAAGGAATGTGTTAGGCACCTCATCTCATCCATCAAGTTGGTGGTTACTAAGAGTTGACAAAAAGTGAATTATAAATGATTTTTTTTTTTTTTTAAGTTTTAAAAATTAGAAGGGATGGTAGAGAAGTTAAGAATTAATTCGGCCTCTAAACTCACAAAAAAAGTCAATAAACAAGTCATATACATAATTATATGTTAGGAATGAATTAAGGGATATATGTAAAAACAATGTAATATTAATAAATTTTCAAAATATGGGTTAGAAGTGTCAGATTGAGCTGATTTTTTGTGAGGATGATCTCTATGATGGGAAAATTATCCTGAAAAAAAAATCAGTCCAATCTGAAACTTCTAACCCCATTAAAAGTGATTTTGAATATGGATCGTCGATTTTTTACTAATTAAATCACTTTTGATAGATTTAGAAGTTTCAGATTGAGCTGATTTTTTATGAAGATGATATTTTCATCATAGCGACCATCCTCGCAAAAAATGAGCTCAATCCAAAACCTCTAACCCATATTTTGAAAAACCATTGTTTTTACATATGTCTCATGAACCGCCCCCTTATATGTTTACTGAAAAAAATTTGGAGCTTGAGATTTTGGTGTAAATCCACATGAATTTTACATTTTTGGCATCCAAACACTCATCTAACACTTATGTACTCACTTTAAGAGTATATTTTTGTTGGTTAGATTCTACGAACATGTCCATGGATGGAGTATATCCTTGAGGGAACCTTCATTTTATGCATGAAATTATGTCCACTTGGAACTGTTTTAGTTGACTTAGAGTGTTAAATATAAATCTAAAGAGATTTACACTTTTGACTCAGTCTTTTACAATAAAATAAATGTGGTGTGTCCTAAAGTGTATGCATGTTATGTTCCATGGAGGAACTTATTCAATGAACTTAGAAAATAAAAATTACTTTACACAGTGAAGATTTACTCTCTCATCCTTAAATCATTTACAAGAAAAAATTGTCTAGGAATTTAAAATACTTAGAATTAAAAGAACTTGAAATAAATTATTATGGAATTAAATTACTTTAAAGAGTTTGTTATGGAAGAAAATGAAGATTGCTTCATATTGTAAAAATTTACTATCTCCTCTTCATGTCATTGAAAGTAAATCAACTACATTATTGCAAGAAAATAAATAATGGGAGAAGATAGGTGTGGGATTTAGGGGAATTATTATATAAAAACAGAAAATAAAAGTCTACACCCCACCTTAGTCTTCTTTTCTTCTTCTCTATTTTTCTTCCTCTTGGTTTATGCTTCTAAAATGTATGAGTCAAAACTTGGACAGAGTTTTAAGGTACTAAAAGGCTTCAAGAAGAAAAAAATGATATAATTTTGAATCTTAGACTTGCCTCCTTCATTTGCTTTGAATGGATTATCATTTATAGGCTCATGGGAAGTTTGGAAATATAAATATCCAATTTTCTTAACTTTAAAATATTCACAAGAACACCTCAACAAAAGACTTCAAATACCCTCAATCAACATGTTCTTGAGTTTTGCCAATCATGATCATCAAATGGTAGAGGTATCAAAACACTTGAAGTTGTAGAGAATTCTACTTGAGGGATACGAATGTCACATCTCCTTGAATTTGGTCAATCTCTTGAGAACCTAATAGCAATAACATGTAATTTGCAATAGAAAATTAGGATTTAAGATAATTGTACTACCCAGTGTGGCGCCCCGCCGAACGCTAACACAAATCCCCATGTCAGATTTCGAGGTACGAGGTGGCACCTCAAAATTTCAGCATGGTCTCATCTGTTTATGTTAGCATTCCAAGGCGATTCAACCTGTACCTGATAAACGACATACAATCCTGCATATAACAAACAAAATATAATACTAGAGGAAGCCTATATACGTCTAATAATGTCCGATAGATCAGAGTCCGGAAGAAGAAAAATTATATACAGGATTATACAAAATTTCTCACTGTAACAGAAATCCTCACACTCAAGACAGAATCCATAAAACTACCTGGGGGAATTGACACCACTAGGGGGTATAGCCCTAGTACTCACCAGGTGACAAACTCTGGTTGTCTATCTGACCAACCAGATGATCCTCATTCGTACTCTATACTTGCCTCGCCAAGCTCTGAATCTGAAACTAAACAATAGAGAAGGAAAGATTGAGTAATAATGGTTACCCAATAGTTCTACAAACAATTTCTACCAATAACCCCTCCTAGCATGAACGAATAAGCATACTAAATCATTTTAAAATAATCAAAGTTTTACATAATAAACTACGATTAATTAGTACATATAGTCAGGGATAAGCAACTAAACATTTTAAAACTGACATTACATCAATCAACAGTACTCACTATACCATTTTCTTTATGTACAAATCTAATTGATCAAATGAAAACATTAAACATGTATTTCATTTTATATATCAAAGTAAAACAACAAATACATAATACACAATGGTGGAGTATTGGAATTAGAGTGTTGGGATTCATGACTGGATCGCTCCCAGTCGGGACATGATATTACAATTTCCCTCTGACTTTTAATTTCTGATTTTGTGGCCGGTCGCTGCACTTACCACGTTTGGTTGACCATTTATCCGGCTTAGGCTGACCGTTTGACGTGACCGTAAGCAATGGGTCTCTTTTCGATGTGTCAGAACGTTCGACTACTATAGATTGTTAGTGATCACTGACTAATTATCTTCGTCTATACCTATCAAGTGTGCATGTGATTCCCAAATATACAAACCATTCGTATACGACCACCTTTACATAACAAGTTCACTAGTAAAGATAGAGAGGAATAACCCGGATTCCAGTTGTGACTCCACTCTCATACGCGTCCCATACCACGTATGAGCTTGGTGGTCCCTACCGTACATCCCAGGATAGTACACCACTCCGGATGATATGACGCACTATCCCTTCAGGCATTCACAGACTCTTTAACAGCTCACAAAATAGCTACATATATATATTATTTTCATTTAAAAATAAAAAGAGAAATTAACAATACAAGGTTGAGAATAGATATCAAGTTTCCTACCATGCAAGTGTGGCCACCCGGCCTAAAATAAATAACATAACGGAAACGTAAACAGCGCCTCGCGCTAACAGAAATTTAAATAAACATGCAACCAACAATATTATCCATGGATATCTGTTCACCAACCTACACACAACAGAACAACGTAAAATGCAGACATCACCCCTCGGGTGTGACTCTGACATTTTACCGTTTCATACCCTTTTTCTCTTTTTTCGATTTTTACAGTTTTCAATCTCTTCAATAAAATATCCATTTTCTGATATTCATCAACTCAATATGAGTTCATTGAATATTAAATCACATTTTCCAACTGAAGAATTTATTTTTATCAATAATATTAAAAAAATACCAATTTTTTTTATCAAAACAGGGTCCGATCAGTGCACAAGACCCAATTGATGGAAATAACCCGTTAAAATAACCTACCCACGTATAATTTGTTAAAAATACAATTAAACATATCAAACATGCAATTTCTAACGTGAATTTTTAAAGAACAAAAGAATTTTATATTTTGGAAATACATCGAAATTTTTCCGATAAAATCTTAAATGTAATTTTCACAATCTACGATTACTAATAGAAATTGAAAGTTCCTTACAATCACTAGGCAACGGAATTGAAGCATGTGCACAGAAATCGAGGCGAACGCGGACAGAAATCGAGACAGATCGAACTTCGAAGCAGCTGATTTTCAAAACTGGCCTGATGGTTTCGAAGATCTCGATGTGCTCGTCTCTTCTCCCTTCTACGACGAAAAAAGGTTTGACCCCGAAACTGATGAAAATCGAGGTCGAAGTTACGAAATTTTCGTATACAAATACGGTTGATTTTTGACGATATCGGGTGAAATAGAAAGTGAAACGAAAAAATGTTCGGTGGGTTTTATAGATGTCGAGGCTACGGATCTTTTTCCCTTCTGGGTTGATTGTCGACGACGAGCCGTTTGCGAAGGATCTGACGTAGAAGATCAGAGGAAAAAAAAAAACGAATTTTTTTTCATTTATTTATCGCGCGGCTGTATTGACGAGTTGGGGAAGATGACATATAAAAAAAAATTAAAATATTATTTATATAAAATTTGGGATAAATTCGGTATTCTGTCAATTGTTTTGATCGACGATAATTTGATCATCCGGACTCCAAAACTGACAAATGAATACTCTATTTCATCTAATTTTTCGTTCCGGATCTAATGGTATAGTCAATTTCTAAAAATTATGTCTCTATCAAAAGTTTACACTTTTGACCTGATGTGACTTTTAAATTTGATGTCGTTTTCGTTTTTGACGATAATTCGACTTTCTAGTCTCCAAAAATGATAAATAAATAGTCTATATACAATAATTTTTCGTTACGAACCTAATGGTATAATCGAATCTTACTAATTCTTCATCTAACAAAAAGTCACTATTTTAACCTGGTCCGACCCGGTAATCGAGGATTTTGCAACTTTTCTATTCAGACTCGCACTTGAGCGTTCTTACAGGCTAAACTATGTTTTTCGATCATTTCGAATCTAATGGTGAGGTCAAATTCCATTAAAAATGATCATAAACATCATAAAATTTTACCCCTAAGTCCCACTTTCAAGATTTTCTTAAAATTTCACTATTTATTTTTTCCTCGAGATACGAATTGAAAATTCGGGATTTTACATTCTTCCCTCCTTAATAAAAATTTCGTCCTCGAAATTGAAATCATACCTTATAGAGTTTTGTCACTATTCCACTAACACGACATGTATAATAAATACCACCTATTTTCAATTACCATCTATTCTTAGTCCCATGTCAATCTCATTTATAACTCGTAGACTTATGCCTCCCGTACTCCGTCAACCCAATACTTTCATTAATTAATCACTCTATTACAAACTCATACTCCAACTAATCCATTATTTGTATAACCCTAAGATAACAATCAATTTACCTTGTATCACTTCCCCACCAATGTCTATCAACAACAATCTTTTCACATCTTCTCTATTCTTTATCTTTACTTCTCTCACCAATTACACCGTCTATTATATTTTACTCATAATTACTATGAATATTACTCCTCAATGCATAGTCTTACCGCAAACACACCATTATCTTTATATTTAATTCAATATTACATTTTCTACTTATTGCGATATTTCCTCAAAATCTCTATCATAACCTTTATAATTTAAAATCTTACTCGAGGGGATAAATCATACATTTATTTTCTCACAATTTCATTAAGTAATCATTAATGCAACATTGTCACAAGATTATTCTTTCTCACATTTTACATCGACCCACCTCCTAACTTATACTCTACTAAATCTCTTTAGGATGGATGTGGGCACAGGTAGGTGGTAGCCGCTGCTTCTACGGAATCATAATCTTTACTTATAACGCTTTCGTTTCAAGGAGTGAAAAAGAACCACGATCGAAGTCTTGAAGTGAGCGCTTGTCTGTAGAAAACATTGATCACGTAACGAGATCGATAATAATGATTCTTCTACTGGAAGGCAATCGTGACAGGAGAAGGCAAAACAAGAGTTAGAACCGACACCGAGGATAGAAAGATAAAAGGAAAAAAGATGATCTATCTTTTTAAAGGAGGAGAATCGATTCAAGAATTCGTAAAGCAAGAGCTGTTTTATCTAATAGTTTAGTCGTTAGGCCTCCCAAAGTTAAGCCATCTTCAATAAAAAAGAAAGATACATGACTCCCTGCGTTGATATTCGAGGAAGTAGCTCTTGACATGAAGGATATACAAGAAAGATCTGCTTATCTACTAGCGTAATATACGAGTAATTAACTAGACTATTGATATAAAGACAAGCGTACCAATTTAGCATCACTTGTCTTTTCACACTTTACAATTATTCTAATACCTATTTTGCAAGTTCTTAAATGATCTTCCAAAAATTTTATTCTTTCTTCGCAAGGCCTCCAGATGGTATAAATAATTTCATTACTTGACTTGTGTCAGTGGTTTCTAGCTCTAGCAAGTGTGCAAACTCTTCACAGAATTATATAATCTAGAGGAACCAATATTGAGTAAAACTCCACGTTCTAACATTATAATTAGAAATTGTACCTTCCAAAACTTCGTTGGAGACAGGTACTTTCTCCTGGGTCACATTCCTTGCTCGCGACTGTGATAGAGGGCATTATTTCCTAATATGTTCCACCTGACCACACGCGTAACAATGTCAGTGATTTTATCTTCGTAGATCTCTGTGGAGTAGGCAGTTGGTAGATTGGGGTTTGTAGGCTCTGAACCTACCTTGTTGATTCCTTTGGCCTTGTTGGCATCATTAGAGCTCCAACTGCTCTATAACTCGGTGATTGGGGAACTCTACAACTTGATAGTGGAGGAGTTCTATATTGTGGATACACTGATCCGAAGAAGATTAGCCTCGAATACATCGGCCTCTTGGCCGAATATGATCTAGGAAGAAAAGAAATCTAAGGTCAACTCATTTGCCCCTTGGAGGTCTGAAACTTTATCTTCTCTCGTTTTATCCTTTTAGCTCGATTTATCGTATCTCTATAATTGGTAGTCTCAATCATCGATCTCTTGGCCCTTAGGTAGGGTTATAGTCTTCTAAAGAATCTACGGACCTTCTGCAAATCTGTCAGGATAAGCTCAACCGCATATCATGACAACCTAATAAACATCATATCTTAGTCTCTGTAATTGATAGATAATCCTGCACTAATCTCAAAAATTCCTTGTGCTTGATTACTCGAACAGTTTTAGATATAAATCTATCAAAAAATATCTTTATGAAGTTTACCCACTTAAGTGATCCATCTCCCAATTTATTCCTTTCAAAACATTACTAATGACTAGCATCCTCGTCCAACTGGAATTTAGTCACCGTCAGCCACTGATCTCTAGGGCACTATATGGCACTCAAAATCTTTCAGATCTTCAAAACCACTTATTGACCTCAATCGGATCAGAAAAGTCCTCAAATCTTGATAGACGTAATCGTTGAAAATTCTACTACCACATCCTTGGATTTACATGTCCTTTGGACTGAGGAATTCTCTTATTCTTCAAAGGCATGACCTTGTGGTAATGGTCTCTAAGGTGGAATAATATTTCTCTTTTGCGAAGAAGTCCAGCGCTTCCTCATTTATTGGATTTAGTGGTGTGTCTTACAATTGTGGTAAGTCTTGTACCATCTCTTACTTCCGATCGCTAATCTTATCTGTTCGGGATGGCATGAATACGTTATCAACTTTATTAAAATATGGTGGTCTTATTGTCTCATACATTGGTTTGTCTAGCATCTTTCAGAGCCACACATCCTTAATCAACTAACGTTGACCCGAACATTACTCTCCTTTATGTCTCAATTTGCCACATTCGTAATATATTATAACTCTTTCTTTCGACTGATTTAGTAGTATATGTTGTTGTTTCTTATAAAATTCTTCCATTCACCGAGTATGCATGTCTATCATCTCGTTCACCATGTATGGTTATTTTTCCTATGAATTTGCTAGTTTCGTAATTGTTTGTCTCTTATTACATACTAATTGCCTTCTTTCCATTTGATTTCGAGGTGGTGATGGTTGTATTATTCATATTTCTTCTCTAAACTTGTCATGAGACTCAGCTACCTATCCGATGAATGATATTACTTGTGATATCAGGTCAAATGTCTAATCCAGAACCTATCTTGTCTCTGTGGCCTTTTGGCCTCTACCTCATCCACTTCTCTCGCTTGTGTTTATCCGTAACAAGAAACTTATCAGAATAAGGTCAAAATCGCTTTTACGTAACTATGAATTGCTACCATAGCTTGGAACTTAGTAATGGACTCAATTTCCATTACTAATAGAACAGACCTAGAATCCTATCTGAGGCTTACTAGGTTCTATAGACTTCTAGACACGGAAGAACTCGTAATTCCAATACGGAACTACTAATAAGCTTGGATACCTAATTTCTAGTGACACTCTATGATTATCATTCTATTATCTGTGGTATCAGCTAACTTTTCAAAACATAACAGATCTGTATCCCATACGGATCTAATGCTATACTCTGATACCATCTGTGGCGCCCCGCCGAACGCTAACACAAATCCCCATGTCAGATTTCAAGGTACGAGGTGGCACCTCGAAATTTCGGCATGGTCTCCTCTGTTTATGTTAGCATTCTAAGGCGATTCAACCTGTACCTGATAAACGACATACAATCCTGCATATAACAAACAAAATATAATACTTGCGGAAGCCTATATACGTTTAATAATGTCCGATAGATCAGAGTGCGGAAGAAGAAAAATTATATACAGGATTATACAAAATTTCTCACTGTAACAGAAATCCTCACACTCAAGACAAAATCCATAAAACTACCTGGGGGAATTGACACCACTAGGGGGTATAGCCCTAGTACTTACCAAGTGACAAACTCTGGTTGTCTATCTGACCAACCAGATGATCCTCATTCGTACTCTATACTTGCCTCGCCAAGCTCTGAATCTGAAACTAAAAAATAGAGAAGGAAAGGTTGAGTAACAATGGTTACCCAATAGGGAAACAAACAATTTCTGCCAATAACCCCTCCTAGCATGAACAAATAAGCATACTGAATCATTTTAAAATAATCAAAGTTTTACATAATAAACTACGATTAATTAGTACATATAGTCAGGGATGAGCAACTAAACATTTTAAAACTGACATTACATCAATCAACAGTACTCACTATACCATTTTCTTTATGTACAAATCTAATTGATCAAATGGAAACATTAAACATGCATTTCATTTTATATATCAAAGTAAAACAACAAATACATAATACACAATGGTGGAGTATTGGAATTAGAGTGTTGGGATTCATGACTAGATCGCTCCCAGTCGGGACATGATATTACAATTTCTCTCTGACTTTTTATTCCTGATTTTGTGGCCGGTCGCTGCACTTACCATGTTTGGTTGACCATTTATCCGGCTTAGGCTGACCGTTTGACGTGACCGTAAGCAATGGGTCTCTTTTCGATGTGTCAGAACGTTCGACTACTATAGATTGTTAGTGATCACTGACTAATTATCTTCGTCTATACCTATCAAGTGTGCATGTGATTCCCAAATATACAAACCATTCGTATACGACCACCTTTACATAACAAGTTCACTAGTAAAGATAGAGAGGAATAACCCGGATTCCAGTTGTGACTCCACTCTCATACGCGTCCCATACCACGTATGAGCTTGGTGGTCCCTACCGTACATCCCAGGATAGTACACCACTCCGGATGATATGACGCACTATCCCTTCAGGCATTCACAGACTCTTTAACAGCTCACAAAATAGCTACATATATATATTATTTTCATTTAAAAATAAAAAGAGAAATTAACAATACAAGGTTGAGAATAGATATCAAGTTTCCTACCATGCAAGTGTGGCCACCCGGCCTAAAATAAATAACATAACGGAAACGTAAACAGCGCCTCGCGCTAACAGAAATTTAAATAAACATGCAACCAACAATATTATCCATGGATATCTGTTCACCAACCTACACACAACAGAACAACGTAAAATGCAGACATCACCCCTCGGGTGTGACTCTGACATTTTACCGTTTCATACCCTTTTTCTCTTTTTTCGATTTTTACAGTTTTCAATCTCTTCAATAAAATATCCATTTTCTGATATTCATCAACTCAATATGAGTTCATTGAATATTAAATCACATTTTCCAACTGAAGAATTTATTTTTATCAATAATATTAAAAAAATACCAATTTTTTTTATCAAAACAGGGTCCGATCAGTGCACAAGACCCAATTGATGGAAATAACCCGTTAAAATAACCTACCCACGTATAATTTGTTAAAAATACAATTAAACATATCAAACATGCAATTTCTAACGTGAATTTTTAAAGAACAAAAGAATTTTATATTTTGGAAATACATCGAAATTTTTCCGATAAAATCTTAAATGCAATTTTCACAATCTACGATTACTAATAGAAATTGAAAGTTCCTTACAATCACTAGGCAACGGAATTGAAGCATGTGCACAGAAATCGAGATGAACGCGGGTGAAAATCGAGACAAATCGAACTTCGAAGCGGTTGATTTTCAAAACTGGCCTGATGGTTTCGAAGATCTCGATGTGCTCGTCTCTTCTCCCTTCTACGGCGAAAGACGGTTTGACCCCGAAATAGATGAAAACCGAGGTTGAAGTTACGAAATCTCTGTATAAAAATACGGCTTATTTTTGACTATACGGGGTGAAAAAGATGAGAAAACGGAAGAAATTTGGGTGGGTTATGTAGAGAATGAGGCTGCGGACATTTCTCTCTTATGCGTCGGAAGACGGTTTGACCCGAAACGGACGAAATCCGAGGTCAAAGTTTCGAAATTTTCGTATACAAATACGGTTGATTTTTGACGATATCGGGTGAAGTAGAAAGTGAAACGAAAAAAGGTTGGGTGGGTTTTATAGATGTCGAGGCTACGGATCTTTTTTCCTTCTACGACGATCGTCGACGACGAGCCGTTTGCGAAGGATCTAACGTAGAAGATCAGAGGAAAAAAAAATGAATTTTTTTTCGTTTATTTATCGCGCGGCTGTATTGACGAGTTGGGGAAGATGACATACAAAAAAAAATTAAAATATTATTTATATAAAATTTGGGACAAATTCGGTATTCTATCAATTATTTTGATTGACGATAATTTGATCATCCGGATTCCAAAACTGACAAATGAATACTCTATTTCGTCTAATTTTTCGTTTCGGATCTAATGGTATAGTCAATTTCTACAAATTATATCTCTATCAAAAATTTACACTTTTGGCCTGATGTGACCCCTAAACTTGATGTCGTTTTCGTTTTTGACGATAATTCGACTTTCTGGTTTCCAAAAATGATAAATAAATAGTCTATATAGAATAATTTTTTGTTACGAACCGAATGGTATAATCGAATCTTACTAATTCTTCATCTAACAAAAAGTCACTATTTTAGCCTGGTCTGACCCGATAATCGAGGATTTTGTTACTTTTCTATTCGGACTCGCACTTGAGCGTGCTTACAGGCTAAACTATGTTTTTCGATCATTTCGAATCTAATGGTGAGGTTATATTCCATTAAAAATGATCATAAACATCATAAAATTTTACCCCTAAGTCCCACTTTTAAGATTTTCTTAAAATTCCACTATTTATTTTTCCTCGAGATACGAATTGAAAATTCGGGATTTTACACCTAGACTCCTAACAAATTGAGGGTAGAAATGTAAAAGACCTTAAGATTTTAAAAACTTCTTGTGGGTGGAAAAAAAAAGGTCGAGGGTCTTTGATTTTAGTCAATTTGCAAAGAATTTAATAGAGTAGGCCTTGAATTAAGGATGAGAACAATGGGCTACAAGGTCAGTTTCCCTAATTGAGTCTCAACAAATTGGGAATAGAAGTGTAAGTGACTCTTTGTGGAGATCAAATGAGACTAATAGTCAAGATTGGAATACTTGGATATTTCCTGAAAAAAAAAAAATTGAAAATTAGAAAAGACTTAATACATGAGCAAAATAGAAAAATGATGAGATTTTCTTGAGGAATAAAGAATTAAGAGAATGATTTAGGAAGTAATTTCCTTAAGCAAAACTTGAGCACTTAAGTGCACTCATTCAAGCACAACTATCTAACTGAACTTGGCCTTAGGTAAGTGAAGCCAAAGAAATTTTAGCATAAACATTAGTTTAGTAAAGGCAAGCGATAGCATGTATGTTAGGTGAGTAAAAGCCAACATAAGGAATGACTGCCATTAGGTGACTAACAACCAAGGTATGGGTAAGCTTGGTTGTTGGTCACTAAAAGCCAAGCTTAAACTTTAAAAAACTTAAATCTTTTGGTTATATTTAGAGTGGGTTCCACTTGATCGATTGAAATTCTTTTGAGTTCACCCTCTTTACTGAATTTCAATGAGCATTCAGACTTCATTCGAGAAAATTGGGGTATCTACAAGACTAATATTAAATATAACCAAGCACACATCTTTTATTCAAAAGAAGGATACAACCATCTTTAAAACAAAACCATTGAAATTGTTTTGAAATTCCTTTCTCCGTTCTCTACTCTAGTCAACCTAGATCTTGTTAGTGGAATTTGGATTTTACGTTAACAAAAAATCATGCTAAGTTGATGACCCAATAACATGATGCCACATGTACAAAAATCAAGGTGGAAAATCACATTTTTCACGTGTGATATTGGTTTTTTGCAATGGAAAATGATTTCCATCATCTTCTAAAAATCCAATAAAAATTGGATTTTCTTTTCCCATCTATCCACATGAGAATATGAAATCCACCCTCAATTTAAAACCCTCATCCCTTCTTCTTCTTCCCCGCCGCCATTGCCACAACCATGATCGCCATCATCATCTTAGTTGTCAATGTTGACTCTGGCCACACAGACTCTCTCTACATCATTACCACCTCCCCTATCCTCTCCCTCTGCCCCACTCTTGTTCTGTCTCTGTCTGTCTCTCTCTCTCTTCGTTCTTCTGTGATTTTTTTCTTGATATTTTCTAAATTCAATTAAATAATAGAATTTGATTTTATCACCCTACTTATTTTTCACTTCAGTTTTTCCATGTATTTCAAATTCAATAGAAAATGACTTTTCATGCGATCAAACTCACTATACAATGTCTAACGCTAGGTTTAGATGGAAATATTTTCTAAAGGATTTTCTTTAAAAATATATCATAAGAAATTGGTATTAATTCATAGGAAATTTCTTATTTCCTTCCATCTTAGCAAACAAACCTTTTTCTTTTTCTTTTTCTTTTTTTTTTTTTGACTTTTTTTTTTTTTTTTTTGGTAGGTCATACCTAATGAATGATTGAGATGAAAAGATTTTCTTGTGAATAATGTAAAAAAAAGGTCTTGTTAACACATGCCCTAAGGGCACACATTAAAGTGCATAAAATACGCCTTGGGAACAAGCATGGGGGTATTTTTGGTCAAAAAAATAATTTTGGAGAGTAAATGTTAAACAAAATCCGTAGAAAAATACATCCATTAGAACTTAAGAAGACAAGTCTCTAATTTTTCTTTCATCTTAGCAATAGGTGAAATTAAGTCCAAATATAAGTGATAATCAAAGGAGCACCATTTCAAAGTCAAGAGTCAAAGGAGATGATTCCAATTTCCAAATCTCTTGGATCTTGGAAGGTATGTACAATATTTCATATGTATCATGAAACTACGGAAAAAAAATTTGCCCGTTGGGCCCACAGAAATCTGGGATTCACTGATCACATGTACTCACGTGTATTAAATGGAATTCCAAATTTATAAAAGCGTCTCGCTGGAGTTACTTTTTAGTTACAAAATTACCCTCGTATGCTTGACGTGGCAAGCACTGAGGAGTCTGCCAGCAGTGTGAGCAGAAAACCGACCCTGAGAGTAAGACAAAAACCCTTCAAAATTTGTGAAGAGTGTGTCTGCCAAAGTAAAGGCCTCCCTCATTTAAAACAGAGATTCTATTGACACACCAGATTTTGTTAACAGTACCCCGTTCATATGCATAAAAGTAACGCACATCTTGGGGTGCTTTTAGTAAAAGTTGGTGTGATAATAGAACTCTCTTTAATGGTAGGATATTTTAGAATCACTCCTTATAAAATTGGTAATATTAGATTTACCCTTTTGTAAAATGCAAGATTAAACTTTTCCCTAGTAATCGTAAGTGAATGTCGCATTTTTTATTTTTTTATAATTTAAAGGTGAAATTTTGATTTTTTTTTTTAAATACTCTTTAAATACTTAAATTACTAAATCAAAATTTGGAAAATATCAAAATTCCACCGTTAAATGATCGAGAAAAAATAACTTTAACTTACAATCAATTGCATTTTACAAGGGGGTAAACCTAATATCACCAATGTTACAGGGGTGTTTTTAAAACACCCTTAATGAACATACTTTGATTTGAAAATCAACTTCTTACTATATCATCAATTGTAGTAAAAAATTAAAAAAAATTTCACTGCTCATCTCTCTATTTATCACTCTATCTCTCTCAATCTTCCCTCACTTTCTCTGTCTCCCCCTCTTCTCTCCTCCCATCACTTCTTCCAATCTTTAGCTCTTATAAAAACTTTTCACCAAAGACCCTCCTCTTGGTTTCACTCCAAAATCAAAATGGGTAGATCACCATGTTGTGAAAAGGTGGGCTTGAAGAAAGGCCCATGGACACCAGAAGAAGATCACAAGCTCTTAGCTTACATTGAAGAACATGGACATGGAAGTTGGAGAGCTTTGCCAGCTAAAGCCGGTAAATTTTGCCAATAATTTATCATGAATTATGAGTGAATTTCCTGTTTTTTATTTTTATTTTTTTATATTTAACTAATGTTAGAAGTTTGTTATTGTTTATAGGCCTACAAAGATGTGGGAAGAGTTGCAGACTAAGGTGGACTAATTACCTTAGACCTGATATTAAGAGAGGGAAATTCAGTTTACAGGAAGAACAGACAATAATTCAACTCCATGCCCTTCTAGGCAACAGGTTATTAAAAATTATCCTTAATGTATTTTTCTTCCAAGAATATCTAATTTGTGCTTGATTTGTCTTTTAATTATTCGTAATTCGCAACATTCTCTATATAGTTTTATTTTTTCTTGTTTCGTCGCTTAAGATAATATATCTTTTGTTTTACTAGAACTATTTATTAATGAAAATCCCTTAAAATTAATATTAACTACCAACATGACAAGCTCTTTGTAATGGGAGAGCATAAAGCTCGCACAAAGAGTATATATTTCTATTTTGGTGAAAGGGTAGAATCTGTAATTAAGAATTTTCTCTTTATAGTGGGATCAGTGTGATACTTGGATATATCTCTATCTTGAGGGAATCACGTAAAAATCTTTGTGTTTTTGTGTGTAATTACATCTTATTCTTATATTTTCTTGGATCGATTTCTCTACTATAAGATTCATATTGTAATGTTGATCGTCATGTTAATGTGGGTTTTATCTTGCTTCTTGATTGGTGTGGCCATTCCAAATTTGGTTAACTTATCTATCACAGCCCACCCACCATACATTTTCATGACCTTTGTTACTAATGGACTTCCTATCAATTGCATTTAGTGTAATTTAAGGTTTGATGTAAATAGTTACGTATGTCTTAATTACTCAAGTTATTGGAGAAAAAAAAAGAGTTTTAGCTGAAATTCAAAGATGGGTCTTTCTAATTTTCCATGATTACAAGATCCAATCGCTCGTTCTAAGCGAATAATTTACTTGGATCACTCAAACTTTAAAATAGGCTTATCTAAGATTATTTGGATCTTGAATATAAATTAATTTCTCTGTTTTTCCCCTGTTTTTTTTTTTTCTTTATTTGGAATGAAAATACTTGTATTGTTGATGGGTTTTGGGGTTTATTTTCTTCAGATGGTCAGCAATAGCTACACACATGCCCATGAGAACAGATAATGAGATCAAGAACTTTTGGAACACTCATCTTAAGAAACGGTTGGCCAAGATGGGTATCGACCCGGTGACCCACAAACCCAAAAACAATGCCCTAAGCTTGGCCAATGGTCAATCGAAGAACGACACTAACCTTAGCCACATGGCTCAGTGGGAGAGTGCCCGGCTCGAAGCTGAAGCCAGATTGGTCAAGGAGTCAAAACTGCGGTCCTCTTCGATCCAACCTCATATTGGCACGTTGGGTTTGGATTCGGGTTCGGGTTCGGATAAGCAGGTGAACAAAACTAATGCTTCTACAATGCAACCACCCTCCTTTGATGTGCTAAAAGCTTGGCAAGGAATCTTGTCAAAGTCTACAAAATGTGATGTTTCCGGGGCGGGCGACAACGATCTTGAGTCACCAACGTCTACCTTGAGCTTCTGTAAGAACTCAATTCAATTACCGGGTATTGGATTCTGTGAGAATCCAACCCATTCGATCCAAATCATGGGAAATTCAAGTACTTGTGAAGATGGACTAGTTAAAGAAGAATGTGTGACATTTAGTAGAGACCACCATGACATTATATTTTCCATGGAAGAAGATCCATGGACCTCAGAATCTCAGAAAACCCGACCCAAATTTATGCCCATGACGAATTTCCTCGATGGGTTCAATGATCTTATTCTAGAGAATTTGAACGACCCGGATTCATCCTTTGATCGGGGCAACTCTGACAATGCTGACCGAACCGATTCGGATGATTATGGGAATAAAAATTACTGGAACAGTGTTCTGAATTTGGTGAATTCTTCTCCATCCGATTCACCAGTTTTCTAGATTTGACCTGCTCATAACTCGGTTAGAGTTCAAAAAATCGCAAAAACTCGTCCGAGTTGACTCAGTAATAACTGTCTTGGCTTGCTTTTTTTTTTTTTTTTGGGGGGGGGGGTTACGGGAAGTTAAAAAAAAAAAAAAAAAGCAAGAAAGAAACAAAATTGTAAGTAGTGGGTTGGGAAATAAATTAGGTATCGATTTAAGGGCTTCTTTGTATTAAATAGTTAACTTTGGAGCATTTGTTAATTTAGAAATAACTATTATTGCGTATATATGTGGACTTATCTGAAGGTGAGGTGCATTTATGAACCGTCTTTACTGCTGTTAGTTTCCTGTCACATTCTTTTCATTTTGATTCCTCTCTCGAATTTATTTCTCTGACTTGAGAGCAATTCAATTCTTAGGTATGAAATCAGTTCGGTTTCTAAAACAAAATATCCAAAATCTGTTACCATGACAATTCGATTTAATCATAGCCTAATGATTTTCTAATTCGTATTTTCACATGGTCTGACGTGACAAAGGCATAGAACCATCGATCGATTTCTTGAGTATCCTGAAGCATCTAAAAAAAAAACCGATCAACAATTTTGTACCCTTGCCACGTCAAATTAAGTGAAAATACTCGAGTTAGAAAATCGTGGCTCTTATCTCACACGTTGAAGTGCAATAAATACATAAATTGGAATATGAGAATATTTTGAACCCAAAAAATTAATAATAAATAACAACATTTACATACAAAATCAAATTTTCATAGTGTATTTATTGCACTTTGACGTATGCCCTAAAGGCACACGTTAGCAAGATAAGAGATTTTATATGAATAAAAAATTAATTATTTTTGAATAGTCATTTACTTAATTATTGATCCAAGAGGTCTTGAGTCTCAACTCTCGAAGGTTAGGGTTGCACTTGAAAAAACACTCACGAGTGACAAATCCCACTTGTAACCTACAATGACGAAAATCATTATGAGCTTAATTTGTGTACCACCAAAGGGTTGGCGCATCCCGAATCTATCTATGAGACATGCAAAATTTGTCTCCAAGTCCAACTTCGACATCACACTCCACTAGCATCTCGTACTCAATCCTAAACTTGGTTCATTTTACCTGAGCTATGATCATATGTATCTTGAGACGAAATTTGTTATTGTTTTGAAATTTTTTAAAACATTTTCATTTACTCAAAATTAAGTTCACATTAACGACGAGATCTATTATTAGTTCTCGCATGTCCCCAAAAATTTAAAGTAGGTGCAAATTCTTCCAATTTGTGACTTACTATGCGGGAGAGCAGCTTCTTAGTAACGGTACTCTAACCTTTGTCATACCATTTGAAGAAGAGAAAACGTGTATATCAAGTCTATTTAATTGTATTTATCTCTCTTTTAGTTTGTAGACTTTGTAAAGTTAATTATTTACGTAATATTTTTTAAGCTCTCAATCTCGCTATGGAAAAAAAAATTATTTTAGATTGATCTTTCATTAATTAATTTCAAATTATTGAAGTCCTGTGATTTTTGAAGGTTATAATTAATCTCAGTTCAAGTGCACCATATCTAGGGTTATCAATAGATAAGGATAAGATCAAGATCGATTTGGTACCAATCTGATAAGGATTGAAACGGATCAGATTTAGGACTAACCTGATAAGTATCAAATTAGGTTTTTATCAATCTCAATATTAAGTTCCAAACCCGATCCAATGACAATCAAATCAAGTTGGGATAGGACATAACTCGATTAGAGATCGGGCTTTGATCTCAATATTTGTAATTTATTAATTTCTAACATTTTATGAGATCGAATCCTTATGAATTAGGGTATGTTCAATTTATATTCGATTCAATAAAATATCAAATCTGAATCTTATCAAATCAAATCTTTATCGTGATCTAAATTGTTGATCCAAATTTGAAATTATCATATCAGATTTCGAGTCATCCATCGATGGCCGCAGCGATATCTGACTTAACAACTCTATTGTATTTTGTTCAATTAATACTCTATTCTATATTCCAAGAACATCACTTTTGATCTTAACCCGTTTTATGTGAATAGGGTCAGCCGGTCAGGAAAATAAAGGGTTGCTTGCTAACCTACGCTACCAGCTTGTTCGTGGGGACATGACTTGCTAACCTACGCCAAAGCTTCTGTAGTTCAATAGCAATTACGATCTTGATTAAGCATGCGCGTCTTTCACGGAAACCTAACCCAATGTACTGTATTTAGTGGACTAAATCCAATTGGTACTATCTCTCATCCATCACCAATCAAGAGGTGGGCCCACGAATTTAACGCCCAATATCCATCAGTTAGTGGCACACATGGTGGTGACATCACATCACAAGTATTAAAGAAGCCCAAAAACTCACAGATTACAATTCTTGAAAAGAAAAAGATGTGTTCATGAAGTGTACCACACGTCTCAAGTTCTGCCTATAGAATTGCCCCTCCTCTTTCTCTCTCTAGTTACAAAAAAAAAAATAGACTTTTTCTATTTCCTACTTTGTTGGATACAAAATGTACAACACAAGAAAAGATGGGAACAAAAATACATGTTGGTAATATAGGATGAAAGATTTTAAATAAATGATTAAATACTGTAATTAGCATATATATATATATATAAGTTAAAATAATAATTTTTATTTGCTAATATCAAAATATACACTGACAAGAACCCAAAATTTTAACGAGTCTTTATTCTTAATTAGGGGCATAAATAAGAAGGGATAGAGTGCAACTCCATCCCTATGTCCCTCAACTTTGTTTGATTTACGTACCACCTATCATTTTGGTTGTTTTTTTAAGATACATCAGTGATTTCAAGTTCATGACATGCTCATGTTGCCCATCCTCAAGTTTTTGGATGATATAGAAATTCTTCACTCTTTAAAAAAAATATTTGAAATATCTTGTCTATGTTTTTAAATTGATCACGTACCCTCTTTAACCTTGTTGCCACCCTTTTTCTTAAATTTTTCTAAATATTTGAGATATCCTAATATTTCAAACTGATGATATGTTTCTCTTGAAATACTCAAGATTTTTCTCTCTCTCTCTCTTTCTCTCTCAAGTTTATATATATATATATATGGGGGGCGTTCAATGGCCAACTTTTTAGCAAATTTTTTGGCAAAACATCTTTCAAAACATGAGTTAGAGGTTTTGGAATGGGCTGATTTTTGGTGATGATGATCTCTACGGTGAGGAGATCATCATCACCAAAAATCAGCCCATTCCAAAACTTCTAACCCCATCAAAAACAATTTACAAAAAATGGACGGTCCACGATTTTTCAGCTGGTAAACATGGGTTAGAAGTTTTGGAATGGGCTGATTTTTGGTGAGGATGATCTACTCGCTGTAGAGATCATCCTCACAAAAAATCAGCCCATTCCAAAACCTCTAACCCATGTTTTGAAAAATATTTTGCCAAAAAATTTGCTAAAAAGTTTGCTCTTGAATGCTACTCTATATATATATAATCTAAATGGCACTACAAATTGACGTGGAAACTTTTAAAGGCTTGACGTCAACTTCAACGTTAAGTGTTTTTGTCAAAAGCCTTATTACAATGATTCATAATAACACTCGAGTGTGGAGAGAATCATCAATTGTCCTTAAGTGTATCACTTGTATCTAAAGAAAAAGCACTGATGGTTTTTTAATACAATCAATGTTACCTCGAGTGATTTTCTAGCCAATAATTATAACTTCTACTGTTATTTCAAGTTACTTTAACATATTTTTAGTTGGATATATTGTCAATTATCTTTACTTTTATAATGAGAGAAAGCGAAGTAGAAGTTGTTCCACACCAAAATTTGTGTGGTCATAAATGCCTACTTTTATATTTAAACTTAGAGTCATGATTTTCTAACTCCCCCTCTCATTTTTCTTGACGTGGCATCTACATAAAATCATAGATTTTTCTCGAGATACACAATTGCATATATTTATAGGAATTTTGTAATTATGTATCCCGAGAAAATCTATGATTCTACTCACATGCCACATCAAGACATTAGATAGGGAGTATGTCAGAGAGGGAGTCAGGTTATCATTATTTTTAAAACTTAACATAATCAAGATTATTTTGATAAAAAATCAAGAAATCTTTTTCACTATTAAATTGCAAAGTACTACTTAGATTGTTTAGTTTTAAAATTTTAAAAATAAATATCTTTTTCACTATGTAAATTAAATAAAAAAAAATCTTTTATTTCAATATTTTAAATTACAAATAAACCCTTTACTATATGTGGGCTTACACATGCCACTTTCTAGTTATATATTTAAAGAAGAATCGAATGGCCACTTCTATTTTTTTTTTTTGTAAACTAAAGTGTACCTTAGTTGATGAGAGATTGCAAAGATGATCAAATGTAGATAATGTGGTTGGCTAGTTGACCATTGAATCGTTGACATTTTGATTAAATAATGATTGACGTGGATGGCTCATAAACCTCCCTGTGTCGACATGGAAATTAAAGCCGTAAAATAGTGTGCGTGGTTGGCAATGGAGCCACCACACATAAGTAAGTATAATAATGTCTAGCTGTAACAGTGAGCAGTACGCATGCGTGCCCAGCCCCACCATCATCGTTAAACATCTCCATGGTCAAATAACTTCAATCTTGTATTGGTGGAGTCAGCATTGACTTTGATCCTTGGGTTTCATCATGAGTGGTCCAACTTCACATCATGGTTTTTAAATTTGGTATCACGTCTTGTCTCGTTCAGCTCTAATATCGAGTTGTTTCGGATGAATTTTTTGATACGTTTAAGACGTCTCGTGAGATAAATTAAAAAATTGAACGCGAATCCTAAATCTCGGTCAAAAAATGACTTTGTACGTTAGTCTTGTTCAGCTCCAATACCGAATTAACTTGGACGATACGTTTGGATCTTGGACGAGTTAAAAAACCATGCTTCATATACAATACAACTAAGTGATCAGAAATTATTTCTTGTATCGAGGGATGAATTAAAAGTAGAAGATGAAAATTTGAATTTCTAAAGAAGTAGTACAATTTTCAAAGGAGGTAAAGTAATTTTACTTTAATTTAAGTTTCTAAAAGAATATTGCAACTCTTTTATGTTGAAATATAATTGTTTCAATGAAGTATAATGGGGAGTTTATGAAAAAATCTTACCCAATAAAGTTATTTTTTAGAGAATTTATGAAAAAGCATAGTTTGGGATGGAGATTTATAAAGTCCCACCAAATTGAATGAATCAATTTCATAGAGTATGCTCAAGAAGCACTGTTTTAGGATACATTAGGGCTTTCAACGGGCGGGCTCAGATATATGGGCTGAAATATTTTTAACCTAACACTATCTTTGCAGGCTAAATATCAAGTATTGGGCTAAGCTGGATTAGTGGGCCTAATTGAAATCTCTTACATGAGAATTGGGTTGATTTGCCAGTGATAAAATAATATGACTAAAATACTATATAAAAGTTAAACAGATTTAAATATGAATATATTATCCAAATTTAAACCAATCTTGGGTCCTAATTCCTACTAGGGATATAACTTGGTTCGATTCAAACTGAGAACATAATCAAATTGATAGTTTTGGACTAGTTTGATTTAGTTTAGAAGAGCTTACGCCTCAGTTATGGGTTTTAAAAAATGAAGAATCAATTAGTTTTGTTCGATTCTTAGTTCAAGACTTGTATAAAGTGAACCAAACCGAGGACAAAATTTTTAGTGATTTACTACTTTGATTTGGTTCTATGGCCATTTGGGTTGATTCAGGTTTTTATTTAGTGGAGTCGACCTATTCTGATTTAGGCCCAATCCGAATCAAGTTGGACCCCTAATTCCCATGGTGAAACGAATGTTAGATCCGATCCAATTGGGCGTGTGGTGTGGGTGAACCCATTTGCTTGGACCGAAGAAAAATTCTATTTTCTATGACCCAGAACGAGGATTCTTCCAGGGTTTTAGGGGTTTAACTGGAAAAATGTCGCTAGGCCTTGAGATCGTTAAACCCTCGACATGTCTTCTTCTGTTTCTAAAACCCTAGAAAGCGAAACTCCTTCAACACCAAATTCAAACCCTCCAAACGAAACCGAAACCCTAAAAACCCAAACATCAACAGAATCAAATCCTCCTCTCGACAGTGAAACCCTAGAAGATCAAACCCTACAAGTTTCAGTTCAATCGAATGTCTCCATCAATGAAGAAAACAGGGAAACAGAAGATGAAGAAGAGGGAGAGTGTGGTTTCTGCTTGTTCATGAAGGGAGGTGGATGTAAGGAGAGGTTCATCGATTGGGAGAATTGCATCAAAGAAGCAGAGAAGAACAAAGAAGATATCGTTGAGAAGTGTTTCGAGATGACCGAATTGCTTAAGAAATGTATGGAGGTTCACTCTGATTACTACGAACCAGTACTTCGGGCCGAAAAAGCGGTGGAAGAAGAAGCAGAGAATGAATTGGAGCGAGAAGCCATGGCAAAGGCGGCCAAACAGGAAAAATAGAGGATTTTAAAAAATTTCCTTCTTTTGGAGGAGTTTGTGTTATAAAGATTTTCAGAGCCTTAAGAGGTAATTAAGAGATCTTGAGCTTTTTATAGTTGAGGTTTACTCTTTTTAGTTCTCTTTGAGAATAAATAAATGTTCATTTTGTTACTTAATTCATATGTAAACATGATTTTTGACACCAATGTGACTCAATTTGTATTCCTCGATAAGTAGGTTTAATGTAGCTTAGAGAATTATTGTTCTCAATGCAAGAATTTTCTGTTATAATAATTGATTCGAAATGAAATAGTTTGGTTGAAACCAATTTGAATACAATTGTTAATGAATTGTGTTGATTCTCATAAATATGCAAATTTCTGCAGCTTCATGGGTTTCGATGGTTTTGAATTTTTTTTGGTGGGGGGTTGAGGGTGGCATCAAAATTTAATTGTTGTTATTGTTGTTGTTGTTGCATAAGATGATGATAATCAACTTTAGGAGTGAAAGGAGATAAAATGGATTTGGATTTGGTAGAAACTTTTGAACACTAATTTCTTTGTAATGTATGAATGTTCTGTCTCTGGTTTATAGTGATTAATATCTAGAAATGCGACAAACTTTTTGTGCATTATGTTATGTTTGTCATGTGATACCATTTCCTGGGTTCGTGGAATGTTCTATGTTCAAAATATAACTTTGTTTCTTCACAATATAACAGTGTTTCTTCACGGGAGCGCGATAAGTAGGGATCAAAAGCTACAATGAGAAAATTATCGAACAAAATTGGACATTTATACTGTTTATAAAATTTTAGTTTTAATTGATGATAAACTATTTTTGTTACATTGAAATCTTGGGTAGAAAATCTTGCATCATTGTTGTTCATCAGTTGCAATCTATGTTTTGCCAATTATCCATAAAGATAGAGAAATTGGTCAATATGTAGCCATAAAATTAGTATTTGGTGATTAATGTGGAGATGCGCATCTTAAGTATGACACAATCGGTATCTACTGATTAAACTAAAGAGGAAATTTTGCAAAACAGACAAAATATGAGCTATGTTTGATAGAGCTAAATATTGGGCATTTAATAAACGATATGTTCCTAGAATGAACGTGGTATAGACAGTAATGTTGAGATGAATGAGTGGTAGATAAGGAAAAACAAATAAAAACGAGTTTGCTTAAGAAAATATAATTATCTAATAATAGTATCAATAGCATCTACAAGAATAAATGAAGGTCAGTTTAGATGGTATAGGCATGCACAACAAAGACCAATGATGACGTTAATGAGGTTTGGTGCACGTTGAAGTTTGTAAAAAGGATAGAGGAAGGATGGAAACAAATTCGAGTCGGGTACAAAACATGCTTGACCAAAAACAAAAGCATAAAAAGCTGTAGACAGTGTTGAACGACGAATTAAGATTCATTTTCCAGCCCAATGTTTGGGATAAGACCTAGATGACGGTGACGATGGTGAAATCTATGCTTGTTTCTCGTTAATAGATTAATATATTGTAGGCAGCTCAATGTATTTAATATCCAACCAAAACGCACCATGTAGACACCCTATGTTGACATAGGAAAGGACGCCACTCTTGATAGCGACTCTGCCAAATGTTGTATTTGATATTGGTCATTGTTTGTGACCAACACCTAATGCTTCCTATGCTAAATGCAATATTTGGAATGGCCAACAGAATATAGTCTCTATTGAGATATCAAATCTCAACATGACCAACGAAATGTAGATTTTCTCTTGGTGAGAAAATATCTCAACTTAAAATTATCAAGTTGCCTTCACTAGTGTAGATATCTTTGCTACTTATATATTCAAAACTTAAATGCAACCTAAAGACATTTTGATCACTTAATCATCACAAATCAAAATCATCCATTAAGTTGCCAATACAAATTACCCAATCTCTCTCTCTCTGAAAATTAACTTGTTTGTGTTGATTTTTTGAAATAGCATGAGTTGCAATTCAAGTTGATTTGCATTAAAAGTGATACTATTACAAAAAAGTTAATGTGATCTCTAAAATTTTATATTTTTTCAAAATGCCATTGATTTTTTACAAGTGATAATGGACACACAAGTAACATGATTATTTTACCTAACCACTTACTTTTGTAAGTAAATTCTTATTCTTCTATTTTAATAACAACTATAAAAATCATAGAAAGCTATACCATCAGAACTTAATCAATGCAAGCATCATATCTGCCTCTTCTAGTAACATGGTTCTGACAGTAGGGATGGCTCAACCATAAGGCGACTTAGGAAACGGCCTGAGGCCCCATTTCAAAGAAGCCCTCCAAATTTAAATTGTTAACCCTATCTCATGTTATGAGAAGATCCTTGCCAAAAAAAAATATGTAGTAAGTGTTTGAAAAGAAGGGGAGGGGGAACTCTTATAAATATTTTAAGGCACTCTCAAAATCTAACTCCAACTTTTCGCTCAAATACAATTACGATTAATCCCCTATTGGTAGGTCTTCCGAAAAACCTCTCAAAAATAAAATTAAATAACTCATGAGACTTGAAAAGTTCTCACGATGGAAGGTCCCCCTAAAAAAAATGATTTAAAAGTGCCCTTCCACATTTTGATCCTAAAGATACACCTATGTTTTCAAATTGATGACATGTCATTTCTTCTAGACCTAGGTGTTTTCAAAGAGAAATTACATAAATAACTCAAACACCTTCATCTTTTCAGATGGTCCTTTGATTTTCTCCTCTTCAGCCAAGTTTATTTGCAATCTATAACATTAGGATTTTATCTTCTTCAACCTTCAAACCTTAAGAATTAGATAGAAATTTTGGCGGAGCACAAGCTTGGATGTTCCTCTCTCAAAGAAAAACTAGGTTAAAGAGGAATGTCATCACTAAGGGATTATCTCTAATATTGACCAAAACATAGACGGTCATGTGATCGATTGTAAAGCTTGTTATAAAGATGCAAAGATAGAGATTTAAGAGATGGACTTTGGTAAGTCGAATTCGTTCCACAGGGACAATTTGGATTCAAAATCTCATTCGAATAAAAAGGCCAAAACAGAATTAACAACAGATTTTTCTTAAAAACAAAATTGATTTGTTGCACAAATGAAATGAAAATTACTTGCAATTGAAATTAAAAATAGAAAAGAAAGATTGAAAATCTAAGAGAGAGATTAGAGAAGTTAATCAAACATTTGCAATTAATCCATAATGTAGATAAATTCGGAATATAACTCAATCCATGGAACAAGTCATTGCTCATGGATCGGACGGTGGAACAATTAAATCCTTAAGAGTAATCAAAGGATATTCATGAAAACACTAGTATGATTGAGATTGCCCAACTCATCTTCTGATTTTTCACATAGCATAGCCATTCTTGAACTTATCTAAGTAATGGCTATCTAAGTTGGATCAGAATTATAAGTTGGATTACTTTAATCAGAATAGAATTTTCAGAATTAAAACATGTAAGCAAAGCAAGAATTTAAATCTACACTAGAGGGATTAATTTGCTATGGCTTCCTTAACTTCTCTAATGAGAATTTAGCCAATCATTGCAAGCATTGTAATTGCAGAAAAATAATAAAAGAGAAAAGAGAGAATAGGTGAAGAAGATGAAGATGATGATCGATCCGAAATTCTTCTTTTATAGCTCTCCCAACAATTACACAAAAAATGAATGGTTCCTCTTGATCTTCTCACTACACTCAAGATCTCACCAAAAGGAAAAATTACAGAGAATTAAAAGAAGAAAAACCAAAAATTATGGAAGAAGAGAAGAGGAGAAGACAAAAATTAGAGAAGAAGAAAGCCAAGAGAAGACCCCTTCTCTAAAATCAACCCTCCAATTTATAACATTCGTATTCGGGTAATCGGGTCAACTTTTCGGATGATTCGCTTCGAACTACCCATTCAGTTACAACCACCGAAGCAATTGGAAGCTTCTGTGAAAATCTCGAGGACAAATTCCTCGAGATGACCGCGGCGCGGTCATGCCTAGCCGCGGCGCGGTCACGTGGCGCCCAAATCGATCGAGGTTCTTCTGGATGCTTCCTTTCGACTCGTGTATTGTAACCGTAATTATTTCGCGATTTGATAACTTCCACGTGCGCTACAATTAACACTAATATATCATTAGCTCTATTAATTTGGATAAATAAAATAATTTTGCAATTATTTAAAGGAACTAACATTTATGCAATGGTAATCTTAGTGCAATTACGGTCCCAAAAATCGAATAATTGGGACCTTATCATCATGTCTACCAAGGTATTCCATTTTCAAAGTACAAAGCTTACTTGAAGCTTCAATCATTAATTTTACGATGTATTGGAAGTAAGTGCGCTTAACTCAGTAGTTCTAAACTTTCTTGCATTGTTCTCTCTATGCAAGAATTTTTTGTGAATTTTTTTTCAAACGACTTGCCAGTTGCATTTTCTACCTCGATGGATATTTGTGTACTTAAGAACTGCTCTTCTATCCCATAATTAAAACCTAAAAACCATTGAGCTACTAATGGCAACTATAGTGGCGGGCTTGGCTACGTGGTATGCTTTTAAATGCTAGTTCTTTTCCAAATAAGAGAACTTGTGGAAAAGTATAATAGACATCTCCAGGAGGAAGAAGATCAGTCAAAGATTTCCAAATAGGACTCTTTTTTTATTGAGTTTATATTTTTTTTTAGTTATTTAAGTAGTCCTACTTAATTTCTATTTCAATTTTAGAAAACGAATTGGATCAGTCAAAGATTTCCAAATAAAACGAATTTTTCCAAAGTTTCCTTCTTTTTGTTGTCTAGAATTAGTGCCCCCACTTGAAAATTTTGGCCAAGGCTTACAAAATCAAGAATAAATTAATCCACAAACCTAATTCTAGTCTCTTGATCCTCCACACACATTAAAACAAATACCAAAAACTCATGGGCATCATTCTCTTCTTTTTCATCTTGCAACATTAGTTTCTCTTCTTCTTTTTCTTTCTCTTGCTTCTGTTGGGTAACATGGTGACGTAGATAGGCTTGCCGACACTTATTTTAATACTTATGATCGGGTTAAGATGTATCGAAGAAAGAAATCAACAACATTGACTGAGTCAAATCAAATAAAAACGAATTAACTCGATCCAATCTTTGACTGATCCTCTAGACCTAGTTGGAAAAACTGAAATTACTTGAAATATATTTAGGGTTGTGTTTTGGTGGACTGAAAGCACAAGGGAGGTCTAATTGGATTCCTCATCTAAAAGTGATACATTATGGATGAGTTTTACCCTTGTCTACTGTTCTTTGGGCTAGTCAAATTAGCCTATTGTTAATAAAATGAATAGCATAGTGATGCGAATTGAGCCCAGATATATGGTATGATAACCCGACTCAAACAACCAAGTTTGCTCGCACCTTCCAAAATAACTACATTCAAGTTGTCTAACCTTACTAAGTCAGCCATCTCAATAATTTGGGGTTGTTATGTTGTTCTAGACTTCTAGTGCCTCTTCAGTGCCACATCGCCAATTGAGGTGCAATACTATGTAGAAAACTGATTTAATTGATAATTCTTGGATGAATATTACATATGGAAACTACCTCATATAAATATTCTAGAGTGTCCTCTATCACAAACCTTTCATTTGTGATGAGATACACTAACAATAATACAGTGTATCTCATGCACCTTAATACAATGCATCTTATTCTCTAACACACTAAGCATCACACCTAATTACATCTACTATTGTACGAGACAACCAAGCTGTAAGCAAGGTTATTGGGTTCTTTACAAAATTATGCTTCCATGTCAATTCCCCGTGCTCTTCCATGCCTTTGTTCATGGCTTCTTTCTTTTTGTACAATGTCTGGCACTCTTCAAACAGCTCATCGTCCATCTCCAAAGAACATCTTTCACAATGCCTCAAGGATGATTTGTAAAATGACGTTGCAGTTCTGGGCAATCAAGCTCACAATGTGGTCGTTGTTCCATAGGAAGAGCACACTTTCATCAACCTGAAACATCAAATTCACTTTTAGTGAAAAATGTGTCATAAAATGAAATCATGATAATTTACCCTTCCCCAAAGTGCACTTTGTAGATTGTAAATATATTTGTTGGTCTCTTGTATTGCATTATAATTAAGAAATTAATTATCAGTTATAAATGAACATTTTTATTTTTTTCTTCTTGAGAAATACAATTCTATGATTTTTTATGAAGTTATTCTCAACTGAATTATATACATGTGATATTTGGCTTGTAATTGTATGCACTATTTACTTGAAATCAGCATGGATATGATAAAACAAATTTACATGTTACCTAGAAATTGATAATGCGGTGAGCACAAGTGAATAAGCATCCTAGAATACATAAAGAAAAGAGAAGAGTTGGCCGTACAATCCTCATAAGGCTAATTGAATAAAAGTCTTCATTTCCATACATACATTATTGAGAAATTCATCAAACGGAGCACTATACATCTTATTTACCAAAATGGTAAAAGCAGTAATTTTCATATTTTTACTATCGAAAATACTCTTTTTGTCACAAAGATCATTCTGACATTATATAAAATACATTCTGATATCATGTCAGAAGGATCATTCCGACAAAAAAAGTATTTTTAGTAGTAAAAATATGGAAATAACTATTTTTATCATTTTGGTAAATAAGATAGTGCTCCGTTTTGATAAATAATCGATATGTCGTGTATGTTTTGAAAATTTTGCCTACTTTGTTTTTCGACTTCTATTCTATCTCTTAGAATATATAATCATCTTTTCAACAAATTTCATCAAAAAAAATTTTGGTAATTATCTAAGAGTAAATCCATGGAACAAATCAAGATAAATAAATTTAGATGGAAGTGAGATGTGAATTGTGTTTGTTGTCAAAGTGAGACATTTTAGTAGTTCATATTACTCTGCAACAGTCAGAAATTCATTAACATGGTCAAATAAAATAATTGGCAAGGCCTTTGGTACCAAGTTCTATTACTCTGTTAGTAATTTTTAACAGAGACAACGTGTTTTCAACTGCACATTAATATATTGGTCCCTTTGCAATTTTTATTCAAGGTCCTTTGAGAACTTGGTGGAATGCAGAGAGGATTTGGGTGATAAAATCAATAACAGCAAGAGTGCTGATTTTCTAACTCAATCTGATAGAGTAACTCAAAAACTCACTGAAGTGTGGTATGTACAAAGAATCGTAGATTTTTGGGAAAATTACTTATAGGACTCTCACGGAGGGAAGTTTTCAATGATAGCTTGGCAGGACATTTAGTAAACTTTTTCTTTGTAAGTGGTCCTTGGACCTCATCTCCTCCATTTCTCACGATTGAATGTTCTAACCGTTTGAATTTATCATTTTCATCTAAAAATTAGATTTTTGACATTTCAATTGAGTTTTGGAGACTCCACTCCATTACAAATGTTTTTATTTATTTATTTATAAAAAAAAGTCATTTTCAAGGGTTTTGAAAAAATATTTTGAAGATGTATATAAAAAAAAAAAAGTTATTTATCACTATTATATTTCAATTTTAAGTTTGAGAGTTATTTGGAAGTTCGGTAATTATTAAAAATTTACATCAAGCTAAAAAATATTGTTTCATAAATTTTTTTTTTATTTTTATATCTAAGGCTTTTGATGAAATTTAGAGGGCTGTGGTAGTGTTGGACTGGTGATGTGGTTATCCATATAAGTAAAAAGACCCTTAGTAAGGATTAAATTAAAATCTTATTACGTTAGTTAGTGAGACAAATATTTTGCTATTTCAATTAAAAATATCAGTTTTTGAATTTAAATTTAATTAATAAAGAGTATAAGAATTATAAATAAAATTAAGATGGAGGAACTGCTACAAAAACTATTCTAAGCAATCCACCAATAGGATTGCGAGGTCACTATGTGTCAACAATATACCTGTCAACAAAATCGCACTCGTACAATTGTGTATCATAAGCCAAAGAATATATGGCTTTCTCCGCATGCCATGTCGGGGAGTTTTGATTCGGCTGTTAGGTTGAGTTAAAAAATCAGCACTCCTTCACTTATGTGAATCATAGTCCTCGTCATCCGCCTTGTGACTGAGGTAGTGTTTGTTTGCGCTATTTTTCAGCGTTTATTGCTGAAAAAAATTAAATTCAGCACTTTTTGTTAAAATAGCGCGCGTTTGTTTACTTTATATTTTCAACGCTTATTGTTGAAAATAAGTGAAAAAAATTCAGCACTATTTTTTATGCTAAAAACAAAGTGCTAAAGCGGTAAGCACTTCGCTTATTTTGACACGGACAAGTATGCCCTTATACTTAAAAAGATATTACCTTTTATATCCTATGGATAAGTATATAAGCACCCCACAAATTAATAAACCCACACTATGGCTAAATTATTTTGTCTTAGATGGGTTAAAATTTTTTAAATGAGTTGATTTTTGGTGAGGATGATCTCCTCATTAGTATATAAGCACCCCACAAATTAATAAATCCACACCATGGCTAAATTATTTTGTCTTATATGGGTTAAATTTTTTGGAATAAGTTGATTTTTGATGAAGATGATCTCTACAATGAGATCATCCTCACCAAAAATTAACCCATCCAGAAACTTCTAACCCTATCAAAATAAGTTCAAGAACCGCAAATCGTCCTTTTTTTTTTTTTTTTGAAAAATTATTTTTGACGGGTTAGAAGTTTCAAAATGGATTGATTTTTAGACCATATAGACCATCCTCACTAAAAATTTGCTTACTCCAAAAATTTTCAAACAAAAAATATTGGCTATGATGTGAGTTGCCCTTATTAATTCATAGGGTGCTTTTATAATTACACATCCTTCATTTCCATCGAAAATTATTCATCCAAAATTAAGTGCTTTTAATGTTAATTTCAAATTTTGGTGATTTGTATGACATTATTATTTTTAATTTGAAATTTGTCGATTTTTACAAATAGAAATTATTATTTATAAATTGAAGATTTGAGTATTATTTATTATTTAAAAATGAATTGTATTTTAATTTTATAAGAAATAATATATTTTATTGCGTTTAATAAGAAATAGGCATTTGAAACATGCAAAGAATATATAATATGATTGTAAGGATAACAAAGACAATTTATTAGCTTCAAGAATGTGTAACAAACATGATTCAGCATCTAAACAAACAACTTTTTCAGTACTTAAATTCAGCGCTTATAAGTTTCAGTGCTTAATGCTATTCAACACTTATTTTTTTTAGTTTAACAAACAGCACCTGAGACTGAGTAACCTCAAGTAACTAACCACAGTTGAAAAACTTAACCATGGTTAATTCCCCAATCATTGTACGTAACATAAAACTCACGTACTTTTTCTTCAAGAATCAAGAAGAAGGATTGATTCAGAATTCAGAGAGAGAGAGAGGAGAAATCATGTTGGTCTCCAGCTTAATTAGCTAGGGTTTTTCCTTCATTCAAATGCAGATCAGATCTCGATATTTCTTCCAATCCTCGAGCAGAGAAGACGAGTTCGAGCCGATTCTCTAGAAAAGCGAACTCGGTTCCAATTTGTGGATCGTTCGGTTCATCTGGTCTATCTTCTTTAATCTTTAGGTTTCCTCCGAATTCCATTTGTCAGCTTAGTATAAAAGCTCAGAGGAACTATAGCAACATTGGCATTGTGCAATTGGTCGCTGCTTCATGGATGAACAACACCAACAACATTAGACGTGTTGTCGCTAATGGTTCTGCCGCTAACATTGACGCAAATGTGATTGATGATGAAGTGGTGGATGTTGTTGTTGATGAGAAGATCACCCTCACAAAAAATCAGTTCAATCTGAAACTTCTGAGTCCATCAAAAGTGGTTTACAAATTATTGGTAAAAAATTGACAGTCCACATTCTAAATCACTTTCGATGGGGTTAGAAATTTTAGATTGGACGATCATGCTCACAAAAAATCAGCTCAATCCGAAACTTCTAACCCATATTTTAAAAAATTATTATTATTACATTGTTTTCACATATGTCGCATGATCCGTCTCACATATTTATAAAAGAAGTTACTTTTTTTTTTTTAATAAATAAAAAGAAGTTACTTTTCACCATTAAATTTTAATTATAAATTTCGGACTTCGGTGGGAGTTAAGTAGCCATCCATTTTCAAAACCTTGGATCAAGTCCCAATTTTTCTATGAAATGGAGAGGGCTGTGGTGTTGGATTGCCAATTTAGTAATCCATTTGAACTCAATGACCCTTATTAAGATTTGAAAGGAAAGTGTTTCTCAACATGAAATGAGTGAGAAAGAATAGCTATGTGTTTCCATTTAATGGGTTTGCTCGCAGAGTTGATTTATAGGCTGGACCAGAACTGAATCTGCTGGTTCAAACTTGTTGTCAAAAGGGTTCTGAATTATATTTATTTGTGATTGAAAACAATATGTGATTTATTTTTTATGTGTGCAGGTGAAAGATTAGGTCGTGGTATCGTTAATGATGGAATCACCACCCCTGTTGTGAACACTTCTGCTTACTGGTCCAAGAACTCTGACGAGCTCATTGATTTCAAGGTCTACTCTGAGCTACCCCTGAAAGTTTGTCTTCTTGTAAACGTTTTGTTGTATTTTATTGCGTTAAAAGTATTATCCTTGTCCAGCATTCACGTAATTGAATCAGTTTTTTATGGTGAAAAGCTGAAGAATATATACTTTTGTTTGTTGAAGAGCCAATGAACTGGACTAGTTTCTTCAATGCCTGACAACAAGAAACTGATTAATGGGTGGTGCGCTTGATTATTTAATGTAGTTATTCTTAGGGGTGTCAATGGATGGTCAAAAATTTCGAATCCGATTCGAATTCGAATTCGAAAAATCAAATATTATCTGAAATTTTCGAATATCGAATTCTAATTCGGATGGCTTTATATATTCGAATCCTTATCGGATACGGATTCGGATATTAACATTTCAAATCCGATAATATCCGATTCGAAATAATATATAATATAAATTATTTTATTTGATTTATCTTTTATATAAATAATATAATATATATTATTTTATTTGTTTTATTTATTATATACATACTATAATATATAATAGGTTTTTTAAATAATAAAAAATCAATTGGATAAGGAAAAATTAGTTTTTTTTTTTTTTTAAATATACAAATTATTCGAATTCTAATCGGATATTATCCGATAGGATAATTAGATTCAAATTCGGATATCAGATAAATTTTTTGGATATTACCGTATTCAAACCAATAAGCATCCATTGACAGCCTTAGATATATATTCTAGTAGCCATAGGGATATCAAATTCTCAATTTGTGCATTACGCCCAAATGCAACACAACTGTTGGGGATAGGGTCCAACTTTTGAACACAAGGACCTAATACTTTGGTATGTTTAGGGTTGTCAAATGTTTTTAAACACTAAGGCATGAGACAAGGTGTTTTACTAGTCAAAGCTTTGAGAAATTAGCCTCATGAGCATGCATTTTTTAAATAGAAATATAAATGAATAATCTAATAAGGAGAAAATTAGCAAATCTTACAGAAAAACAACAATTCAAATTCCAAAGCTTAATACCCAAACTCAAATGAAGAAAATTTAATTACCTAATCAATAGTTTCATATCTCTAACTTTCACAGTTTTAAACCCTCAAACAAAAGCCAACATACCACTAACTAACATTATTCTAACACTAGAAGAAGTGGAGTAGCTTCGGCATTGAAAGGGATAGAAACATGGAAGAAAAGTCAAAATAATTAAAGAAGAAAAGCCGAGGATTGCTAGAGTTGCAAATTGTCTAGGGCTTGTAGAGGTTATAACCAAATGAAAAGATGCAACATATGTAACTAAGGACATTTATATAAATTAAATGTCAAACCAATAACAATTTTATAACTATAAGTACTATGTTATGATATTCAACAACAAAAAATATATCTATATAATAAAACACAACTGATTTGCTAGCAACATGGTATTTTTTGAGTTGGAGATAAATGTCCCCTCAACTACAGTTTTGTGATTGGAGAAATGTCCTATCGAGCTACACTACACTTTTTTGACTTTCCTATTTACTCACTCTAATTTTATTATATCTTAATTTTAACCCATATTATTATTTTTTACTTTTTTACCTTTTAACCTCAAATTTTTTAATAACAATGGTAGGACCCACTTTATTTTCTTAATACTTCATCTCCTATAGCTTTACTATATTTTATCTTTTACCCATTTAATCCACTTTATTATTTTTCATTTTTTATCATTTCAATCTCTATTTTTTTTTTTTAATAATACCCTCTATTACTTTTTTTTTCTTCTGCCTTTCCCCCTTAACCCCACTTTAGGGCCCACAATTCTACATTTTTGTGTCTATGGGATAAATCTCCCATTAAGCTATAATTTTGTGAGACTTACTTTATTTCCTTTACTCTTCACTCCTAACTTTACTATATTTTTGTTTTACCCTTTTTAACCTATTTTCATCATTTACCCATTTAACCTCAAAATTCTTTAATAATACCCTTTCAACTTTTACCCCCTTAACCCTCCCATCAAGGTATAGTTTTGTGGGACCCACTTTATTTTATTTATAATTCATCCATATAACTTTCTTGTATTTTCTCTTTTACCCCTTTAACCCACTTTATTATTTTTCATCTTTTACCTCTTTAATATATGGGAACCGTTCAAGTGACAAACATTTTGCCAACGTGTTTTATCCTATATGGGTTAGAAGTTTCGGAATGAGCTGATTTTTACAAGGATGGTCTTTATGGCGAGGATATCTCACAAAAAATTAACTCATTCTGAAACTTCTAGCCCCATCAAAAGTGCTTTACAATTAATTGACAATCCACGATTCTTCAACTTGTAAATTGAGGTTAGAAGTTTCACAATGGGCTGATTTTTTGTAAGGATGATCTTCTCACCATAGAGATCATCCTTGCAAAAAACAAGCTCCTTCCGAGACTTCTAATCCATATAGGATAAAATGTTTGGCTCTCCAATGGCCCCCTATGTATATATGTAAGGCATATCTCTTATCAAAATTCATCTAAAAGACATGTTTTTTACCTTAAGGCCTAAGAATTTTCAATGCCTATTAACATAAGGTGTAAGCCTTTGAATAAAAAAAAAAAGCTTTCCCTTAAGTCCTATGTATCTCCATAAGGCATATATCTTAGCCAAAATACATTAAAAAGGTATGTGTCTTCCCTAAGGCATAAGATTTTTCAATGCATTTAAAGCAAAGCACAAGCTTTCAAGGATTGAAAAAAATAAAATAATAACCCCCCTTAGATCCTCATGGTGCCTCATGAGAGTCTCACATTTGAAGCATGCCTCAATTGGATTTGGTTAGGGTTTAAATCTGGGTGGATTCAGAACCAATCGGAAGAGAGTTAGGTTAGGATTGGATTTGATCCAATAAGATATTGGATTGGAGCCTTTTTGGATTTCAACATTGGATCCCCATAGAATCAGATTGGATAAAATCCATTTCATTTCATTTAGATTTGATTGGATCATCAACATCACAGATTTGTTCCCAAAAATATGGGGTCGGCTGAACAAATCATATTTTTCGTTTTAATTCTATCTAGAGTCATGTCTTTTGTTGAAGCATGTGAATTCATATATGTCTTCACCACCTCAATCCACGTTCTTTTGGGGCTTCCTCTCATTCTTATAGAACTTTCACCTGCTTTCTAACTGGGATTGTGAATTGTGATCGACCTTTGTTGCACATGACTAGACTATCCCATTCAACTTTATCTTAGTTATCACCTATTGGGACTACTACTACATTTACAAAAGTGCATTCATTTCTAATTTTTGTCTTTCAATCTTTCCAATCAACTATCTCAGCATCTCCATCTCATCTACCGCTTAATCTACTGGAGTTTTGCTTCTTGATTGTAGGAGATTTTTTGGGTATTCCATTCCTCGAGATACGTGTTATAAAGATAATCAATTCGTCCTAGGGATATGTGTTATAACAATTGATTGGCTTTTCCTCAAGATGAAAATTACAGTAGGTGAAGAACTCTGGTTGTCTTCTCTGATGAAACTTCTGAAATTAGTCGTCTTCTCTAATATTGCTTATGAATCTTCAGTATCAATCTGGAATCGTCTTAACCTGAAAAAAAACATCGATGCAGTTTCGGCCAAGGAGCCTCCGACAATCAAGTTAGATCTTAGTTAAATTACAGAACAAGAAGAAGATAATAAGTGTCAGAGAGTTTTTGTGTGGTTTATGCCTTAGGTTTGAAAGTAAGATGCTTCTCTATTTATAGAGTAGTCTCTTAAAGGGTGATTAATAACTTTGTTGTAACCTTCTATCCAGATTGTCTAGTATGTATGATAATAAAGGATCGTAATGACATTGAAGACCCACTCCTCTTTATTCTTATAACTTACATGAGGAGTGGGCTTAATGTGTAACTGGTCTTACTCGATGACTTTTCAATTTCTAAGTCGACTTAGTCGTGTTATGCATCTACTACTTTTCGATCATCAATAGTTCCCTTTTTGCTTATCTTGCCAGTTGCTAGAGTGATTTGGCCAAAAGATACTAATCCTCTTTGTATTAGGATTTAAATTAAATGTTCTTATCCTTCAAGGTCATGCTACCGCTTAATCTACTGATGTTTTGCATATTGACCACCTAACATACACCATAAATCATAGCCAAGTTTCAAAGCCTTGATCTAGTGTCGAATTTATCAGACCTGATTTTGAGTCTGATCCAGTCCATTAATTCCATACCTCAATGATAGTTATACTTCTTGTAGGCAGCACACGCATGGGTATTTAACGAAATCAATTAAGCTTTTTCCCAACTGTCGGACTGTGCCAGATTTCTTGCTAATGTAATTTTTTGATCTTTGGTAGGAGGGGTGACATGCAAGTTTTGAATATCGACACCATGGAAACCCAATTACTGTGGTTGCGGAGGAGAAGATAAGGTATGATTTTTTCTTCAATGTGTAGTGAATTATAATGTGCTTGGTCATTATTTTAATTGTAGACTATGATTAAACTAGATAAATTCTGTCTTATTTACTCTAGTGGTGCACTTGAGGGGGCTGAATCAACTCTTTTAGTGGCATCTGGCATGTGTGCTACTATAGTTATGATGTTTGCATTGGTTACGAAAGGCGGGCATATTGTGACCACCACAGATTGCTACAGGAAGACCCGAATATTCATCCAAGACAATCTTGTTCCCAGCATGGATATCACCGTCCTGCTTGTGCCAATGTACTTAGGAAAAGCATTTGCTTATTTTTGATTTCCTATTATTGTTGTAATATCATTTGAGGAACTTATCCCAAGCTTCTTGTTTACGAGACCTCTTTTTTTATGTCTTTTGACCTACCATATTTTTGTCTCCAATCCAATGCAGGTCACTGTTATTGACCCTACTGACATCGATGGCCTGAAATCTGCACTGGATCAAGATAATGTCAGTACTGCAAAAATGGTCGTCTTGTTTATTGGAAGCGCTCTTTGATTTGATTCTCTCAAAGGATGATAATCTCATAATCTGATTGTATTGTTTTGCCTACAGGTGTTCCTTTTCTTCACAGAATCTCCAACCAATCCGTACCTTCGATGCATTGATAATAAGTTGGTTTCAGAGCTTTGCCACAACAAAGGAGCACTCGTCTGTGTAGATGGAACTTTTGCCACACCCATGAACCAGAAAGCCCTTGCCCTTGGTGCAGACATTGTTCTGCACTCTGCAAGGTTCACTGGAGGGCACAATGATGTGGGTTCTGCAAACATCCTTTGCTCTTTATATATAGCTTTACATAGCTGAAATGTAATTGTTATTGAGAAGTAGAACACTGAAAATTGAGTAATTTCCTATTCTATTTTTAGGTTCTTGCAGGTTGCAGTAGTGGTTCTGTGGAAGTGATTTCAAAAGTCCATAAATTGCATCATGTTTTGGGTGGTGCTTTGAACCGAGTAAGCAATTTCATCTTGAATACTAGGGTTTGCTAAAGAATCTCATGTATGCTATTACTATTCATTGTCATGTGTCCATTTTTTGTGTCATGTATGGGCATCAAACTTCATTTTTATTTGTTATACAAAAATCTTATTGCAGAAAGAAATGATATGTAGGAGAACCTCAGCATTATAGTTCATTTCAACATCACAGCATACAACTTGTTTCTTCTTGTGTGGTCTACCAAGTTATTTGTCCTTTTGTGGTTTTATACATATAATTATTTCTCTCTTGGAAAGATTAAAAAAAGAAAAGCATATATAAATAACAAATTAGGGTTTTCTTCAGTCCATGTTTGAAAAAACTGATATGGCAAAACAATCAGGTGACACAGGTCCATTATCCTGGCCTGCCAAGTCATCCGGAACAACACATCGCCAAGCGACAAATGACTGGTTTCGGAGGTGTGGTCAGTTTTGAGGTGAGAATTAACCTCATCATGCATGGAATGAATTGGTGGGCTAATTTTGTTTTCTCTACCAAGTTTTTGGGGTTACTGCATGGCTTATGTGAAGCCAAATTTATTTTCTTGTTCAAGTTGATGAAGACTTGAATACCACCAAAAAGTTCATTGATGCTTTAAAAATCCCCTACATCGCTCCTTCCTTTGGAGGCTGTGAAAGCATTGTAAATACAATACAATACTGGCATACTTGTAAGAACAAGATTTACAAATGGAACTCTAATCTTATTTATTTTGTATTGGTGTGTTATAAGTAAAAGTTCTCATGTCTAGACCACCCTAATATTTTATAAATTTCGAGGGTAAATTAGTCATATAACAAATGTTAGAAAAGCAAAAGCCTATCCACAAATATTTTGACAAATCAACAACTACATCTCAGATTCTCAGTTCTGAGTAGCTCAGTTTGAGTGATCCCCAAAGGAAACACTCGTAGAGAGAGAGAGAGAGAAAGAGAATGGCGACCTCTCTCTTTTCCCTCTCTCCTTCCTTTCTCTCTTTCTCTGCAAAACCCCTTAAACCTCTCTCTTCTCAAACAAAGAGACCAAACCTCCGCTTCAGTACATCTCTCACCATAAAATCTGTATTGTCGCCGGAAACTGACACCCCTTCGACGGCCGTCCAAAGCTTCTGGCAATGGCTATGTGACAGAGGAGTAGTTTCGGCGAATTCTTCGTCTGTCAAACCCAGAATTGTTGCAGAAGGATTGGGGCTGATAGCACAGAGAGACATATCTCGGAATGAAGTTGTTGTTGAGGTACCCAAGAAGTATTGGATTGATTCAGACGCTGTTGCGGCTTCTGAGATTGGGAAAGTATGCGGTGGGTTGAAGCCTTGGGTTTCTGTAGCTTTGTTCCTTCTCAAGGAGAAGTCTAGGAAGGATTCTGTGTGGCGTAGTTACCTTGACATTCTTCCTGACACTACCGATTCCTCTATATTTTGGTGAGTATGGCACTATGGCTTGTTTTCTTAATTGATTGTGCTCAAGTTGTATTTTTGTTTTTTCCTTATTTTTTATGGAGGATGCAGGACTTTTTGACTTTCTCTTATAATTATTTATTAGAGTATATTAAATTCAAATTATTGTAAGTTTTTTTTTTTTTTTTAAAGATAAAGGATGCTTAGTCATAAGATCATATTTTTATTTAGAGAATAAATATTTTGATTATAAAAAAAGGTTAAAAAATATACAAAATTTGGCATGTATTTGAGGGGTAAGTCTTTTGAATTTTCACAAAAGTCAGATCTAGGATATGGGCCAGAATCAGCTTAAGCCATCTAGGGGATTTTGTAATGAAAAAAGGGATTTTTTTTTAGTGATAATGATCAAAGGTTTATAGGGACGGATATTTAGTTGTAATCTAAACCGAAAAATGCATTTTCTGAAAATCATGCAATTTTATTTAAGTAATTCAAAGAGAAATGATTCCAAAGAAGCACTTTAGCTGAAACCAGAGCTGATCAAGTAGGGCGGCCTTATTCTTTAGAAGTTATGATTCTGCTGTTAATGAATGTGGTTTGATGTCTGCAGTACAGGCCTGAAGAGGAGCTCTCTGAGCTACAAGGTTAGTACAATTCTCTTGTTTGATCAAAGTTATTTGTTGAACCACATAAAATTTTAAGAACATTAGTTAGTTGCATAGATATTTTGCTTAAGTTTACAGTATATAAGTTTTTAACAAAAACTTTGATAACAAAACCTTTAACAAAAAATACTATTTCCTATTGTTATGGTCTACGGACAGAGTTCAACAGCCAAAAAATTTAGTTCAGTTCCCAAATTGCGTAAATATGGCCTTAAGATCTGATATGGATTCGGTTCATGGTGTAAGCTACATTTTTCACATAATATCACGAAAAATGATTTCAAGTTTTTGGTTGATCGGTCGACTCCCAGACTCGGTCATGCCACCAGAAAGATTGGACCCATATATGAGATTTTTATGATACTAACTATTGGGAATCAATCATATTGATTTGTTGCGTTCCTGCTCACTAGTAGTTTTTGAAGCAAATGAAAAGATCAGAATGAAAACACAAATAAAATGCAAGAACTTAGAGGATTAGAGAGGAATCACTAGGGTAGATGGGTACATACCCAAATTCTCTGTAGTAAGGAGCTTCCGCACAATACAAAATAGCCAAAGTGGGAATGGACAAGGGCTAAGGATTTGAGATTTTCTGTCAGGTCTTTCTTTAAATGGCTTTCTTTCGAAGCTGAGCGACCCTTATTGGGCTCAATCACTTGGTCCAGGTTAGTTCCGTCTAAAATATCTTTTTTTGTTTGGTTGGCCGCCCTTGGTAAGATTCTTACGCTGGATAATTTGATTGTGCGGGGTTGGATCATTCCCAATGGCTGTCCATTATGCTTGAGTGATGGAGAATCTGTTGATCATACTTTAGTCCATTGTTCTTTTTCTTATAATATTTGGTCAATCTTCCTTGGTATGTTCGGTATGAACTGGGTCCTCCCTCGTAAGTTTTCTTCGGTGTTAGTTGAATGGACCAATAACGCTTTCCACATCAGAAAAAGGATCCTATGGGCTATGCTTCCCTCGGCTATTGCTTGGGGAGTCTGGAACGAGAGAAACAACAGAGTGTTCAACAACAAGAGCAGTACCACTCGTGCAAGATTCTTGGAAATTTTGGGTCTATTATACATTTGGTCGAAGCAGAATATAGAGTTCGCGGGGGACTACCTTCGACGATTTTGTTTTTAGATGGGACTCTTTATGTAATCAGTGATGTTGTTTTTGTTTTTTGTTTTTTCTTTGATTTGCTGTTTTTTGCTTGTTGTTTGTTCTTGAGGCTCTCTCGGCCTCTCTCTTTGTAGTTCTCCTTCTTTTGCTCAATATATTATACTTTTCAAAAAAAAAAAAAAGCCAAAAATCTCTTTGCTTTGTAAAAACAACGAAGCAATAAAGAGAACAACCACCACCAAAAAAAAAAACAAGGATTTACGTAGTTCAGTGGGGTGCCTATGTCCACAGATTGAAGCAAGAGCAAGTGCTATTTTTTCTTTCCCTTTTCTTGGTTTTACAGTCCTAGAGATTTCTATTTATAAAAGTGGGAGTTGCTAAAACGTGGTTATCTCCCCAAAAATAGAAAAAAAAAAAAAACTTAACAAAATACTGCATAATTCCCTTTTTTAGTAACCCTGCAAAGAAATAGAATACAAGACAATTGCACAACAATCTCCACCTTGGCTTGAATTTGTCACACCAAATGTTTGGAGCACTAACCTGTCACATGTGCCCATCGCTTCACCTTGGCCTAAATACTTGAACCACCTTGAAGCGAAATCACACATGTTTTTCACAACGAATTTTGTATCACCTATGCTTGGGATGCAACTTCACCTCAAACCTGAATCAACCCGACTTAGTCACATGTCTGCTAATACTGTATACAACCATTGGTCTTTTAGAACCACTAGCTACACACACCATTGAATCATCCTGATCTATCCCAATTCGATCACACGAGCAAGGATCATGTGTAGATGCCCCTAGTTAATTCTAGAAAGGGACCTCGACTTGTCTTCTTGAACCGTAGAAACCACCTCACGATCATCTGCAAGACAAAGTCGAATTGTGCTAACCGTTCTCGCCTCAATGTCTTCCCAATCTGCATTTGCCATAATCTCTAATTTACGGGACTTCCCTTTCAACATCCTAACCAAGCCTTATTGAAGCAGGATGTCTTTCATCCTTCTTTTCCATTGAATGAAACTGTTTGAATCTCTCGGCCTTGAACTTCTTGTTCGAACTCTTTACTACCATTGTATTAAAGAAATGAAAGTACGATCTCAAAAAATATAGTCGAATCTGTACTAACTCTCTGTACGAACCCTGATTGGCTCTGATACCCAATTTGTAAGAATGAATTGGGAGTTGCTAAAACGCGTCTCTCTTTCCAAAAATAGGAAAAAAAAAACCCTTAACAAAATATTATATAATTCCCTTTTTAGTCATCCTAAAAAGGAAACATGATACAAGACAATTGCACAACATGCTTCTCCACAACCCATCCTTTTGTAAAGACCTAACTAAAGAAAGTAAAATTACTAAGTTACCCAACACACAATATGAAAATTAAAATAAACACCACAAATTAAAATATCACACCACTTGCATCATTTTTGGTTCCGTTGCCTCTCATTTCTTTGCAGGATTGAATCATTGAGATGGGTTTTTCTTTTTCTTTTTTTCGGCAGGAACTCAACTATTGAGTACAACCTTGGGTGTTAAAGAATATGTGCAGAATGAATTTCTCAAGGTCGAAGAAGAAGTAATACTCCCTCACAAGCATCTTTTCCCTTCTCCTATTACGTTGGATGATTTCCTATGGGCATTTGGAATGTTGAGATCAAGGGCATTTTCACGCCTTCGTGGTCAAAATCTTGTTCTAATCCCTTACGCAGACTTGGTAAGATATTTTTTACTCTTTTTATTCTTCTGTTTTGGAATAAAAATGTTTGGAATGGTTGATGGATTATATTCTATGTTAGTTAATGAAAGAGTGACTCGGTATATGTCTAAAGCAAGAGGTTATCTGGTGAAGGAATTTCTTTTTTCCACGAAGGAGGTTAATTGCATTGTAAGCAAATGCAGTGACGTTAATTGGCTGAAATATATACAATGATTGGAGTTTCCTTTGACATTTCAGTTCCATATTAAACAAAATTCGGTGCAGACAAATAATGTACTTAAACTACGAGCAATATTTAGAATAACTTGGATAAGGGGTAATTTACGCCTCTGCGTCAGACTCATATGGCTGGCAGCCTCCTAACACATATTCATAGTAAATTTGAAATGTTCTAAAAGAGGCATTTTTGAAATGCATAGTAAATTTGCTATCATATAAAAAAAAATGCATTTTTTTGGGTGATGGTTCAGTTAAATCACTGTTCTTTTGGGGTTTTTTCTGAGTGTGTTTTCTTGATCAGCTCAACCACAGTTCCAAAATAACTACTGAAGATTCTGCTTGGGAGATCAAAGGTGGGGGCCTCTTTTCTAGGGAACTTGTATTTTCCTTGCGAACCCCAGTTTCTGTCAAGGCTGGAGAGCAGGTGAAACTTCTCGCTGTCTTCATGTTACATTTGAAGCAGATTCTGCTTCATAAAACTGTCTTAAATGACACACAGAAGGGTTTCATGACAGGTTTTCATCCAATATGATTTAGGGAAGAGTAATGCTGAGTTGGCATTGGATTATGGGTTTATCGAATCAAGGTCAGATCGTTACACATATACTCTCACACTAGAGATTTCCGAGTCAGACCCATTTTTCGGGGATAAACTGGACATTGCAGAGTCCAACGGTCTAGCCGAAACTGCATACTTCGATTTCGTTCTGGGCCGTTCTCTTCCAGCCAAAATGCTTCCATATCTGCGGTTAGTAGCTCTTGGGGGAACTGATGCCTTCCTCTTGGAATCCATTTTCAGAAATTCAGTTTGGGGTCATCTTGAATTGCCTATTAGCCGTGCAAATGAAGAGCTAATATGCCGAGTTGTAAGGGATGCGTGCAAAACTGCACTTTCTGGCTATCACACCTCTATTGAAGAGGTAAAAGGCATTTCATTTTGTTGCATGTCCCTCTTAACAGAGCAACTATAAATCTAAATTTCAGGATCCACAGTTGACAGGTCCCAGGAGATCTTATAGGCAAAAGAATGACCAATTAGGTGACCTTTACCATCTAAATTGACTGAATCAGCAAAAGATAGTTTTCTTTGGATTCTTTTTGGGTGATTTAGACATGCCCCCCACCCCAAAACCCCCCACACGTTTTGCTGAATATTAGGGATACCCACCTACGTTTTGCTGACTGATTTTGGGAAGAAACAATATATAAGATTTTTGGGGAAGTTGAAAATGGTGGGGGTTTTGGTAGAAAAATCTAGGGTTTATGTAAAGGGTTAGTTCTAGGTTGAAAATGATAAATTGAAGATAAAGTTGAGTAGATACACCAAGGAGATTGGAGAGCTTCAAGAAGACGGGTTTTGAGAAGAAAAATCTAGATGTTGAAGATGAGGGCATTTGAGTCTATTCCTCTTAGTCTATTGAGAAGACTGAGGTCAAGGGATGCATGTCATGAATGTCAAAGGATAGGGGTTATCTCTTGTATTCAGTAAAACGTAAGGGGGCATGTCTAAATCACCCTTTCTCTTTCATTTTGAAGATTGAGAATTTTGGCATGGCTAAAGTAAGAAAAATAAATATTTTAAGTAAAGAGACAGTAGTGATGCACCTTTCAATGCTCTACCACTATTATTAAGTTTTTAATTGAAGTTAAAAATTGTAAATTGTATTTGCAGGATGTGAAGCTGTGGGAAGGAGGAAACCTAGACCCAAGGCTTGAAATAGCGGTCGGAATAAGGGCTGGGGAGAAGAGGGTTTTGGAGCAGATTGATGGGATTTTTAAAGACAGAGAGTTGGAACTAGATGAGCTCGAATACTACCAAGAGAGGAGGCTCAAGGATCTGGGTCTAGTCGGGGAACAAGGCGATATCATCTTCTGGGAGCCCAAGTAGTTGAATCAATATGTATTGTGTGATTGTTTTGAAGAATGTATTATTAATATTAGGGAGCAGCCTTGTTAAATACCACAGGCATGAATATGTTTATTCGAATTCTTTGGAGTGCCATTGAAGGAGAAAATAAGATAAGTGATTTATACCCTTTTCGAGTGTTTGAGGAGGCATGGATTGGATGGTGTTCAAAGCATTTTTTTTTTTTTTAAATCCTATAATAATAATGGGAATGACTTCATCATTCGGGGAGAATACAAGATGATACATGTTCATTTATGAAGGGAATGTCAATTAATATGGGTAATTTGATCAGAGTGGAGTGATAGAATTTTCGAAGGAAATGAGCACGCCTTCGTGCGAGATTTTCTTTCAATCATCGTACTCTTGTTCCTTTGGGGCAAAATTTTCAAGGAGTTTTCAGATTCAAAGCTCTCTTGTTATGGTTTTGCTTTGTTTCTTATTTCTTATCCTTTAGCAGGTTGTATGAATATACATAGAATCAACTAAGCGAACTATTTGCAAGAGAGGCATTGTTGATCATTCTTTCAGACTTACTTTCCCATGAGAATGTGGAGGTTGTGGGAAGTGCGAGGATGCAAAGTGAACGATTCTATCATGGAATTGTTTGGACAAGAGGGAAGTTGAATGTTTGGGGTAGGATGAGGACATGCTGAGCAACAAATTGAAGGAGGTGAGGGAGAAGTATCCTCGATGTCTAAAGGCTCTCTTGGAACAAGATCGTGTGGCAAACTAACTAAAAATGATTGGTTATTATACTTTTGTTACCACATGTAATCTCACATTAAAATACTTGAGAGATATCTATATAATAAAAGAGGACGGTTGTTCCCCTTTTTGTCTCCGAATGTTTATCCCTTGTAAAAAATGTATCTAATGGTAACTTTCAATTTTCAAATTTATTCCCTTATCTCTTCTCCTCCTTGCCAAAAATACACCCAACTTTATTACCTTTTCTCTTATACCATTTTTTAAAGAAGGCTGGTGTTAAAGGTGCCCAACAACTTACCTTCATCACTTCTTCGCTGCCATCAACACCACTGTGTGCCATCACCACAATGAATTACCACCATTTGAAACCAACAAAATCTGTGTCCCAGTGATGCTCTTTGTCAATCTAGAGCTCTTCTTCAAGCCGCTGTTGGAAGAGGCATCTCCATAATTGCCAAATCATCTTATGAAGGGATCGTCGCTTCTCCTACTTCCATTGTCTTTAAAAGACTTGCTTTCAATCACATTCAATCGACTATTCTCATACTAGATCCCGATGTCACAGCCGCAACTGTCTGATCACTGAAACCTTCGTTTGCATTCGATTGATTTCTCCGAGTAATAAGCTTTGGTATTCAATCACTAAAACCCTAGGTTGCATTTTAGCGAGGGATGATCTTGTAATTTTGTTTGAAAATAATGTGAATTTACTCGATAAGATTTCAAATTGGTGGAGATGGATCAATCAAAACATGCTCGATCGATCTTATGCAATTTCAAAAGTTGCTTTTGAATCAGTAAGGAGATTATTCCAGGAATTTGATTCAAAGAGGACGAGTTGATTAGCCAATTATTTCAATTAAGTTGTTGGGCGCCTTAACACGATTCTTTCAAGAATAATCTTTCAATTTTATATATTGATGTTTCTCTTTTGGGCAATAGTTTAACGAGCTAATTATTTTACATTCTTTCTTAAAATTATACCCCATTTAAATTGCTTAACTCAAGATTTGTGTTCAAACATTGTGATCGTTCGATTTCAAAGATTATAAAAAGATCGATCTCAATGATTGGATCAGAGATGAGTGGATTATCAAAAATTAGGGGTATATAGAAAGAAATCCCTAAATCAGGGTTCATTAAGTAATTTTCCTGTATTTTGTAAATGATTCCACGTCATAAATGATAAAATCTAAATAATTCAATAACAGTATCGCAGATCAGAGTCACCCCACCAATTTTATTTCTCAACTACATTGGTTGGTCTTCGGTCATCCTCTTTGTTTCCTCTCGAACAAAAAACAGATCTCATCGAATAATCTAAGTTGTTGCAGAGATCTCTCAAAACCTTATAACCTCTCTCTACATCTCTCGAACCCTAATTCTTCCATCGAAGAAATATATTGGGGACGATGAGAAGATTTGGGGTTATTCTTCTAATTCTAGGGTTTCTTTCATCTGTATCTCAATCCATCCGTTTTGATCTTCAATCTGGTCACACCAAGTGCATCGCAGAAGACATCAAAAGCAACTCCATGACAGTCGGGAAGTACAGCGTTATTAATCCGAACGAAGGTCATCCAATCCCCGATACGCATAAGATCACTGTTAGGGTAATAAACTTGATACTCTAACCCTAATTTCGTCTTAGTTCTTGATTTTTTGTTCCTGCAATTTTCTAGGGTTTTCTTTCTTAGCTGGTTGGAGTAACTTTTTTATTGAAATTTCAGGTTACTTCTTCTTATGGAAACAATTTTCACTATGGTGATCATGTGGAATCTGGGAAATTTGCTTTTACTGCAACTGAGGCTGGGGACTACATGGCTTGCTTCTATGCCTCTGATCATAAGAATCCGGCGAAGTTGACGATTGATTTTGATTGGAAGACTGGAGTTGCAGCCAAGGATTGGCCGAATGTCGCTAAGAAAGGGCAGATCGATGTAAGCAAACGCTCACTAACAACTTTTTTTTTTCTGTTTTTTTAATTATCTCTATTGCCTTAATTGTTTAGTTGAGCATTTTTGTTATTTTGAGTTTGCTTATGTTTATGCATTGTTGTTGTGCTCAGCTTTTATTTGTTCTGGAAATTTGTTATGTTTGATGGAGTGTGTCAGGTATAAGATGCACAAAAATTGAATTGCAGGTTAGGTTTTTAGGTGTATAATCAAGCAATTGCTTATGTATTATCAGTGGCAACTATTAAATCTTTAGGGTCTAATTAATGTAGGAGAATCTACCATTCGATGCACCTGTGTAGCACCACAACAAACCTCTCAGCAAAAGTGGGGGTTCTTATAAGAAAAAGATTAAAAGTACCAGGAGTCTCTAGTAGTCTACACACATTGTGTATGGCGAGGACATAGATCTATGATGTGGGTACAGCATTTATGCACTTAAATTGTAGTTTCCTTTATGTATATAAGATCCATTTGAAAATTGGAGTATTCAGGTAAATTGGTTAGTGTGGTTAGCCTTATGGGAAGTGTTGATTTTGATGGTATAATGTCCTCCCTGACCTAGGGATGTCAATGGGTACCCATTTAACCGGAACCAAAAACCCTAGTTCTGGATCCTTATTTTCAATACCCTATTAGAATCGGGTCTAAAAGGAACCGAAACTGAGAGGTTCTACCCGTTGGGTATCCGTGGGTACCCGGAGCCGATTTATTTTACCATTTTTTTTAATATTATAAATGGTTGAAGGTTTTTTGTACCTTTTAAAGTTAATAGTAATTACATGAGTTTTTTCGTATTTTATATTCTAATTTAAAATGTTGTGAGTTGGTTCCGTAACCGACTCATTGGCACCCCTAATCCAATCTCTCCCCTCCATGTGATATCTCCCTCTTGGTGCATGATTTTGTTATAAATCTCATTAGAATGTTGGGAGCATTTCCCTTTGGATGGATTAGGGACAAGATCAGCTTGTAGATTATGGCATCATGTGCCATCCCATACGTCATGGCATTTGGGTTTAAGGAATTTAGCAAGTCCTCTTTCGGACTTTGCTCTATATTTATGAAAATGAGGAGAGCTCTCTAGATAGAGGCTACAAATAAGAAAGGCAACATGATATGTTCTTGGAAGGTTTCATTTGTGAGGAACAATGCTACTTGAGAAGTTAGAAATAGTAAAAATTGGGAATTGAAAAGCAGATGGGATGATTGGAAGAGCTCCTATGCGTGAAAAGGAATCTGCCATGTGGAAGACTTCTTATGGGAGTTTCCTATTGGAATGGGTAATATGATTAATTTTGGGATGAGTTGTGTGGAGAAGTGTCAAGCTGTGCACTTTCTTTCATATTTTGTACTGAGATACATGAAGTGGAATATGTTGCGCATAGAATCAAAACTGGATTGTTAAAATGGTGATGCGCTTTTGAGATGCTATATGACCAACACATACCAATTAAATTAAGAGGATGATTTTATAAGATGATAATAAGACCAGTTATTCTTAATGGAGCTAAATGTTGGGCAGTAAAGAAGCATCATGTTAATGGAGCTCAATAAAAATTAATTCTTGATCAACTGGCCATTCCAAGATAATGGGGCATATTCTTCTAACTCTATCTGGTCACTATGCTTCGGGGATTTTGTTGGATATGCTTGAAGGTAGAATAATTAAGATAATGGCTCAAAGAACAATATGCCAAGTTGAGTGGATTTTGAAGAACATCACTGAGTGTCTCCGTACATGGCCACTCTAGAAGTTTGTTTGCAATGGTGAACTCTGGGGAGTGGGCACTAAACTCATGATTTAAATCTCGTTTCGATTTTTTGAAAAACTTAAACGATACCGAAACAATACAAAACAAATCCGAAACAAACAACTCTTTAAATTAGGTTTTTTTAGAAGTCTTACTCAGAATACTGTGGTCAAGGGGCATGTGTTCAGTTTCCAGACATAGGGTATCACAAATATTTACCAAAATATGGGGGGCTTAAATGAATAATCCTGTCTTCAAGACAAGACCAAAGTCAAGGGCAAAGATCAACTTCGTTGTTTATTGAAAAAAAAACTCGAAGAAGGAGACCTTATCTTAGACGTCAGCAGCAATCCGGCAACATCACAGCCACCCAGGTCTCTCTCTCTCTCTCTCTCCCTCCCTCCCCCCCCCCCCCCTCCCCCAATTTTCTTCTTCTTTGATTTTCTCTTAGAAATCAACGAAACATCATATGTTCCGAGTTCCGGACTGTATCGTCTCGCTATTTTGAAAAGACAAAACGTTACGACATTTTAAACCATGACTAAACTCCTCCCATTGGTGTCAAGCTTATTTTTAATGGAAATTGCATGGGGAATTTTTCTTTTTGGTGTTTGTGTATGCTTAAAAATAATATTGTTTGATTATTTTCTTTTCATAAACTGAGTGGAAATTTTTCTATCAATTAAGGAAGGGTGCTTTTGGTTGAGGAAGATGCCCAGAAATAGGATTCTTTGAATGATGGGTGATGATGATTATTTATTGAAATTGACAGCTGCTATTGAAAGGAACGAAAATAACAGAAAAAGAAGGAACTGCTTCTCTCTATGGAAGAAAAAATCACATACTACCAATAATGGATAAGAGTTGTAACTTCTACTGAGTTTATTTCTTCTTAAATTTGTTGTGGTGTTACTATACGAGTATATCTCATTGGAATTAGGAGTACCTTCTTGTGCTCAATTGAGGGCGAGTTTCGAATTGGAGAGAAAACTTCAACACCATGAATTTAGGGTCGTTATGTCAAATGCCAAGGTTTCCTGATTTGGTTGCATTGTTTGTAGGCCTGTGCATTGTGAAAACGTGGTGAATTTTTTGAAGGGGGGTCACATCCACGTTGGCAGATTGACTGAGGAATATAATTTAAGGAAAAGGAAATTAAGTTTAATTCCTTCGTTGTATTGCGAGTCCTAGTTTTCATGGGATGTCATCAATTTGAAGGGATTTTTTTAGGGAACTAAGTCACTGTTATTGTTCTTAGGGATTTAGATACCTGGACATATTTGCCCGAATTCAGAAGCATTAAAGGCAAATGTAAAGAATTAAATGTATTGTCCTCTTCAAATCATCTAGAGGAATCCACATTGTTTTTGTGTTTTTCTTATAATCACTAAAGATTTGTTTTACGAATTGGTGACTTGTGAGTATAAAAGGATTGGCTATGTCAATTGGCATTATAAATCCAACAAAACTCACACAATGGTTCCAGCACATATTGAAAGGGTCACCTTGGTGAGGTGGTAAAGTGTGTGATTGGTATTGCCACAGACATGGGATCAAAACCGCTTTATCTTTTTAAGGTTCCAACATAAATTGGTTTGATCTATTTAAACAATCAATTGATCCCTTTCTCGGGAAAAAAGATGTCTTTGGCCACTGTTATCTTTTGAAGTAACCATTTAAAATGCCTACAGTAATACTTTTTTATTTCGAAAAATTAAGTAACCATCATATCTTGGAAGTCATTTATAGTTGTATTCAATGGCATAAAGTTTAAAATTGATCTTAGTTGGTAATATTTTAAGAGGTCCTTGGTATTAGAATGGCTGAAGACAATTCAAGTGAGGCAAACTGAAGGGCAAGAAGTAGCCTCGATTTTTGACTGAGTTGGCTATGACATTTGTAGATATGGGAAGATGCCTTTAATGTCTACGGCAACCTTACAGCGCCGAAGAATGCAAATGAAGTGGAAGACAGAGTGAGGATCTTCCCCTATTGCTTTGTGGGACCCCTTGGCATCAAATATGATTCTCTAATTCAATTGCTTGAGTTTCAAAAATGTTTGATTGTTCCATGGTGCCTTACAATTATTTGCACCTTAACTTAGTATAGATATTAGCAAGTCCAATTAGGGAGTTGTTAATCAAGGAAATGTTGTGTTGAGAGCTGATGAGGTAGCCTAATATTCCGTCAAATAAGTTATGCTGTCCTTCATTGATGACAACTCTTGTTCCCTAATCTGTTATATTTGTATTTGCCACCTAATTTAGCCTTATAATTGCATTGTTCATATCAGGAAATATCTTGTTAATTGTTCATAAATAATGATGTTATTTGTAAATTACCTCGATTCTACTTATTGACCCCGTTAAAATTGTGTCTTGTCTAGGTCATGGAACTAGAGCTGAAGAAGTTGGAGGACACTGTTCAATCCATTCATGAGGAGATGTTTTATCTTCGTGAGAGGTACTCACACACTTACTAAAAAAACTTTTATTTATGAAAATTTTGTGTCACTAAACATTTGTTCTTTATTTTGCATTGCTTTATTCTGTCTTACAAGTACTTAAAATTTGTTTTTCCCATTATGTTATGGGTGTTTCAGGGAGGAAGAAATGCAAGATTTGAACAGATCAACTAATTCCAGAATGGCCTGGTTGAGTTTCTGTTCGCTCTTCATCTGCTTGTCAGTAGCAGGCTTGCAGCTGTGGCATTTGAAGACCTTCTTTGAGAGGAAGAAGCTCCTCTAGTCACCTTAGTCAGTTTCTACATCTTCCAATTTTCTGCTCATGTAATTTTCACTAGCAATTATCATACTTTCAAAAAATAATTTGAAGACTTCAAAGTGTAGACAAGAGAAAGGTTGGTCATTTATATAACTTAAAAAAGGGTTGTTGAGTTTTACAATGTTTATACAATTATCTTGATTGGTGTTTCTCTTTAGGGTTTTGGGGAGTGACAAGAGTCAAATCCCCCTATACTCACCTCACTCTCTTCTATTTTCCAACTATCAGCCAAATTTCAAATCTCAAATCTCGGGGGCTTGGTGATAAGCATTAATGTTTCATATCTGTGGCAACAAACTCATGAAACCTGGAGCCTTTTGATGCTTTATCAGAGTTCTCACTGTGATCTTTTCATACACCATGCATGCAGCAGCATAGGTGTTAGACGTGGTAGCATCATTGCCCATGCACAACATACCCTACAATCATGGATGTCTGTTGTGCTATCCCTTTGTCTCACTGTGTAAACCTTCTTGGAGTAGTTCTTATGTCTCAGCATTTTTTATACATGTTTATGAGAGCATTGCTCAGACAAATATCTGCCTTCGTCATGATGATTAAAGGCTTATATCCATTCTCCCAAGATTGGCATATGCAGAGGGGATGACCATCATTGGCTCCCATTCTGGGTCCAGACTCCCATTCCCATCTGCTTGAAAAGCTCGGGAGCTTTGTTAAGGCTTCAAATTGTTGCATAGGCAGAAATGAGGATGGTCTGGCAGACTCATGTTTTTGGAGTGGACTTCGTCAAACATGTAGTGTGCATCATCAAAATTCCCCATTGTGGAATAGTGTTTATTATAATCTTATGAAAGAAAATTACATGATCAAATCCATGGTTCAAATGTGTGGGCCTCTTGGTGCATGCCTTGAGGGCAAGGAGTGAGAAGTTTTCAACACTTGTAGGAAAAGCTCATTGATCAGTGTATTTGTGCGGAAAGTTAAGTCCTCATCTCTTTGGAGTTGTAACACACCACTATGCATCACAATTGACATCCATCCACAATAGGCCACTCTATGATGTCTTCAACTTTGTTCCACTTCTGTCTTCAACTTTGTTCCACTTCTTTCAAGCCCCTTGGGCAGTCCTTTCCTCAAGTTATCCCCTCTGTTGGCATCCTTAATGGCTCACCATGGAAGCTTTCACTTTGGTAACTATTTTTGGGAATCCTAATTGGATCTATTTGTTAGAGATTCCAACTTGTGCTTCAAGATTCTGTGTCTAAGAGAAGCAGAAGCTCAAAGTCTAGGAAGTTGTGTCCAGGAGAATCTTGTTTGTTACAAAAGCTGTCAAAAAAGTAATAGAAGTAGAGAGAGTCGAATTGATTTTGTTGTTTAATCAATGAGTTAAGAAGGCTTTCCATTTGTTTTTCGGTGTTGACTTTTCATAGTGGCTCTATGTGAAAACTATTGAAGCAGAAGGCGTTACCAACAAACGTGCTTTTCCAGCTTAAAGCCCAGAAAACCATCGAAAAAAATCATAACAAACTGCCTTCTTTGTAGATCATACATTCCAACGTTTGAATCAGATACAAACCTAATACACAAAAAGCACCTAAGTATCAATGGTTCCACAACTAATATCCACCAAAAAGCACTGTTTTCTGATGATGCCCTTAGTGGCCTGTTTTATGGCTACTTCACTTGAATACCTTTCTGTAGTCCTAGAGGTTGTTCTTCTGAGGTTTGAATTCGAGACATGGTGCTTAATAATTTGGCCTGTTGGCACACTAATCCTGCCGGACCTGTTTTAAAAAACAAGGTTAGGGTCTTGATCTTGATCTGCAAAGGTACAGTCGTCCTCAAAATTTTCTAGCCCACTAAAAAATCCGAGTTGGGTTAGTGCCTAACAATGCCTAGTTTCCAGCTCGTACATTGTATATGGTGAGATGGATGATTTTGTAACTAACTAAATAAAGCATAAAATAAAACAAGCTTTTAGGATGAAAATTGGATCCTTATTTTGATGAAAAGTAGCCACTAAACAGCTTCGAACGTGATGCATTTAATCTTTTAATAAAATCCAAAAAAAAAAAAATCAATCTAAATCCAGTCTGAGCTATTTGTGGAGCTGTTGGGTTTGGTCTAAGGTATCATCCAACGCCCAGCCCAAACCGGCCCATTGACAGCACTACTGGCGTTGGCTGAGAATGGAGTTAAACTAAACGGGCCCAACATTTTATTACAAACAGACTTGATCGAATACTTGAGTTTTTGTTAGAGTTTCAAGTCAATGATGGGCTTCGAGCGTTCCTCAAATTAACAAGGGCCCACCACTTGCACAACTAGTCGATCTTCTTCTACGTTACACTTCACATGCATACTGATTCCAAAGAAGTCTTCTTCATGTTCTTGGCAGAAGTAAATCTAACCAATCTACCAAACTCAAGAGCTCTTCAACAACACCTATTTTCTCTCTTGCAGTGTTGCAAAACTACAAGAGAACTCACTCAGATTCATACCCAGATATTAATAAATGGTTTCTCCCAGAAGAATTACATTCTTGCCAAACTATTATCCTTCTGTGTTTCCACTGGTAACCTCCTTCATGCCCACCAAACTTTCGATCAAATTCAAAACCCAAGCACAATTTTGTGGAACCAAATTATCAGAGGCTATTCTCGGGGCCCAAATCCACAAATTTCGATTCAACTCTACAATCAAATGAAAGGAGCAGAAACTGAAGCTGATGGTTTTACTTATTCGTTCGTTCTCACCGCTTGTGCGAGACCATTCTTCTTGAGAGAAGGGGAACAGCTGCATGGGAGAATTTTGTCAAATGGGTTATGTTCTAATGTGTTTGTGCAGACCAATCTAGTTAACATGTATGTCATGGCAGGAGGGGATGCTAGTGTTGTAAATGCACGTTGGGTGTTTGAACAAATGTCTCAAAGAAGTATCGTCACATGGAATTCGATGCTTAATGGGTATTTGAGGATTGGTAATGTAGATGAAGCACGTAGAATTTTTGATAGAATGCCAGAGAGGAATGTGGTATCCTGGACGACAATGGTTGTTGGTTATACTCGGAATGGGAGGTGTAAACAAGCATTGGCGTTGTTCCGTGAAATGTGGAGAGCCCATGTTGAATTGGACCAAATAGCAATGGTGGCAGCACTGTCGGCCTGTGCCAAATTAGGAGACTTAACAACAGGGAGGCGGATTCATTCCTATGTTGACGGAGCTCAACCATGTATTGTTACCTTGAGCAATGCACTAATACACATGTATGCAAGTTGTGGAGTAATTGAAGAAGCTTATATGGTGTTCAAAAAGATGACATGGAAAAGCATAGTTTCATGGACAACTATGATTATTGGTTTTGCGAAACAAGGATGTGGAGAGGAAGCACTTGGTGTGTTTCAATGGATGCTGAGTGTGGGACCAGAGGAAGGAGTAAGACCAGATGAGATAACCTTCCTTGGTGTGTTGTGTGCTTGCAGCCACACAGGGATGGTCGAAGAGGGTCGTCGGTATTTCAAGGACATGAGTCAATATTATAAAATTGAACCGAGGATTGAGCACTATGGGTGTATGGTTGATCTCCTTAGCCGAGCAGGTTTGTTCGATGAAGCATTCAATCTCATTGAAACCATGCCAATGAAGCCTAATGATGTCTTGTGGGGTGCTTTGCTTGGTGGTTGTAGGATTTACAAGAATGTTGAGCTTGCAAGCCATGTCGCTCACCGACTGGTGGTGGAGCTTGAGCCAGATCGAGCCGCGGGTTATCTTGTGATCTTGTCAAATGTGTATGCTGGTGCTAAAATGTGGGATGATGTTGCTAATGTGAGACGGTTGATGGTTGAAATGGGTGTGAAGAAGCCTCCGGGTCGGAGTTGGATCCAAGTGAACAGAGTCATCCATGACTTTGTGGCAGATGATTGGACTCACAAACATGCATCTTCCATCTATGAAATGGTTGGCAAGATTGCTAGGCAGGCCAAGTTCGATGACCACATAATCGATACATGGGGTTTGGAGTGATAAGCTTCCCACACTTGAACACCATTCAGGTTGTGATGAGTCTAAGGAGCTGTTCTTGTTACTGTTTTACTGTTGAACTTGCATCGAAGATTTTTAATTGAGAAATTAGTATCAGAGTCCGGGAGTGTTGCTCACTCTCAAACATTTCAAAGGGGAATCTTTCCCTATAAGGATTATGCTAAAGCAAAGACACCTAGAAATTGATTCGGTGTTTAGTCCATCAGAACAGGTTGCCAAAGGATCAAAATTGTTTGAATTTAACAATTGAGAAGGAGCCAAGGGAAGGATGGTCGCGTGGAGAGGAAGGCATTGGGGAATCCTATCTTGTAAAACAAAGGATTTGTGGTAACAGATACAAATTGACACAAATTGGTCTATGGTTGATAATCATCTCTTGCCCATTTTCAAATCAAAATTTGCATTTTTTGTTGTTCTAGCTGTTGAAAAGACAAAAATGATGAATAGACCTTCAAATCCAAGTTTTATTGATCAAGTAAGAAGTGGAGTCCTTCAAAACAATTGAACCAATGTTATCCGTAATGTACAATCAATAATACGCAAAACAAATGAAATAGCTATATGTAAGAGGCATGCTGGAGTACCATTGAAATTGACATTGTGGGGGACATTTTTGACACAGATGTGTGTCAGAAACATAGATGCTTCTCACTTGTATCTCGATGAAAAGCATCTATAGTTCTGACACACATCCACATCAGAAAATGTCCCCCACGATGGCAATTTCAATGTTACTTCAGCATTTTCCTATGTCATATGTGACCATGTGCGACCAACACATGCTATTCACATATGCGATCTTGCACATCACATATGTGGTGGCATATGCTGTAAAATAAATTCTGATCGTTAGACATTATGCCATCATACACAAAAAATATGCTATCATATATGCTTCAAAAAAAAAAATTTATGACCGTTGGACAGTATGCCATCTCACACAAAAATATGCCATTGCATATTAACAGATAACATATTTTTGGGGTATGAGATCACATTTGACAACACTGGCTATATATGTTGATTGCATCGAAGTTTCACCTAGGCAGACATTTTGACTAGTTGAGACCCATAAAATATAAATCAGGACAAGCGTTTGCCTAGATAAGACACGTAAAATCAAAGTTACACGTGTTCTACGCATTAGAAAATTGAAATATGTACAAAGAAGGCCGATAATAACATCTATGTGATGAGTGCATTTTTGCAAGTTGATAGATCTAAAAGATAGAAGACAGATTAAAAAAAAAGGGGGATGGATGGAGGAAATAAGAAAAGATACGATAGCGCATGCCTTTAGTGATGGTATGAATAAATCACCTTTATTTTTATTTTCATAAAAGTGTAATACTCGAAGAAAAAAATCGATGGTTCAGTAATTGGACTAATTTTACTATAAAATCGAGTTGGACCACTGATTTGGTCCGATTTCTGAAATACTAGTATCATTTGAAAATCATGTTATTTTAAGTTCTGCCAATTTTTTTGTAAATGCTGAAAATAAGAAGTTGTCTCTTATCAAACCGTTCAATATCAATTTGGGGCACGCTATTGACACCCACTTTTTTGCTCGCCACTCCTGCTTAAACATTAAATGCCAATAATGTTTAAGTATGTAAATATCCTTTAATGATTTTTTTGTGGTTTACTGCATACACCCACCTAATACTCACCGAACAAAACACAACTTTTTCCTCCTATCAATTCAAAGCATATTAAACCCTATCAAAAAACTCTTTCAAAGTTCAATCGAATCCACATAACTAAATGATTTATCTTCAGAGATTTATCAAAAGATCGTGTTTTGATCCATTTGAGACAGACATTATTCACTAAAATTTGTTTTTTTTTTTCACTGTTATTTAGTATAATTAAGCATTTTGATAGATGGAGGGTAAGTTTTTATCATTTATTTTCGTCATCTTTTGTACTTGAAAGTATTTTTAATCGTTTTGCAAATGAACTATAGTAAAAATCGATTTTATCTTTATCGTTTGCATCAGAATTTTTTATTTATTTATTTAATTTCTAGTATGTTCGATAAGTCAAAGACCTAACTCATCAACACTATTTTAGTAGGCAAGGTCGGCTCAACCATAAGGCCATTTGGGCAATCATCTAAGGCCTCACTTTGAGGGAAGGTCCCCCCAAAAAAAACTTGAAATCTTACCCATAAAATTATTATTTTTTATATAATAAACCCTTGTACCTATTTTTGAGAAGACCCTACAAAAAAAAATTGAGCTCTCACCGTGGAAATTCTACCCTTCCCCCAATGTTTATAATATACCATTGCTCTAAATTGCGAGAAGGCAGCTAAAAAAAAAATGTTCCCCGCCCCCCACTGACCTTGATACTTCAAGATTTTGAAAATAAAAATTATTTAATTGAAAGTCCCTACCCCTTGTCATAGTAACAAAATGTGGATTAACTTATTATTCAATTCGGCTACATTAGGAAAAAATTCAAAGACTATAAAAATGATGTTTTAAGGTAGTTTTAAAATAGGCATATTTTTCATATATACCACATTTTAAATCTAAATTAAAAAATATAGCATAATCATAAATAAATAAAAATATAAGTTTTACTCATTGATAAATTGTAAGGTGTTGACCGTAAGAGTTAAAAGTTTCAATATAACAATTTGAATAGTTCATATCGTCGATTTGAATTGTATATCTCGAAGATTTGAGTTGGCATGTTTCATGGGGTAAGGGTATTAAGAAAAATTTATATGGCAGGGGGTCATTAAGAAAGAAAAAAATTATGTGCAATTGGATGTTTCGAGATATCAAAAAATGTGACTGAAATGTTAATTTTTCACAAAATAGTAAGGTCATTTTGGTATTAAAAAAATAATAATAAGAAGAAGCAAATATACCGTGTAATGATGACAGTTCAGATGTAAAACATTTTCTAAAGATTTTTCTTTGAAATTGATACCTAATAAACGACTACAAAGACATGTATCTCTATCAATCTAAGTGGTTTGATAGACGTCATGTGTCCGACACCGAAGGATGTTAGAAAAGTTGGGTTCAGAGAGAAAACCTTTAAAAGTCAAATAAGGCAACAAAATGAATGGTCTATGCTTCATATTTGCAAACCCTAGATTAGTTTGAATGGTAGGATGACTCTCTTTTTGTTTATTTAAAGACAAGAGATTACGAATTGGGAAAAACGATTAGATTTGATTTAGGAATTAATGGGTTGGACAGGAAATTACCTTTCCATAATTACTCATCCTTAGGATTTTTTTCGGTTCCTCTCTTTCCTTTATATTTTCATCTTCTGTAAAAATCAAAGAAGTTAGGATTTTGTGGAAGTGGCGACGATGAGAGTAGGAAAGAGTGTTATGCTTTCAGGGAGGCTTGGGTGTGGATGTAGGGGAAAAATGAGAAGTTTTTTTGTATTTCCTTTTTCCCAAATCATCCATGCCGAACATTTTCGATCGTTTCCCATTTTTCTTTAATCTTCAAATAAAGGCTTTTATCCTATCTTATGCAGTTCAAATTATTGATTTGATTGGTGGATTTTTTTTATTTTTTATCAACACTTCTCAACTTGATGACTGAATTGGCATCATATTCTTCTTTTTTGATATGCTATTAATTTTTATTCCAAACTAATGAAAATATATAAAGTCAAGGAAAAAAAATTGAAAATTTTAGGATTTTTTCTATTGTTGTATATATGAAAGGAATCACCATTAAACATTTATTATTATTTCTTTCATTAAAGTTTACTAGAACCTTGATTTTAAGTGCCATACACAATATACATCTTGTCTTTCAAATATATATATATATATCTCTTTCATGCATACTCTATCTTTTTTTATTAACAACTTAAAAATCTAGCAAGATATTCAACTTAGTTTGGAACATCGAGACACAAAAAGGGCATTCTTATGAGGGTAAATTAAATGTTTGAATTAATTAAAAATAATTTCAACTTATCATTTTATATTCATCGTTGTTTTTTAATCTATTTTTCATTTAAACCTCACATAATCAATTTATTTATTTTCTTTTTTTTTTATAGTTTTTTTTTTAATCAATCAAAAGAAGTTTTTTAATCCTATTTTGGAATATAAATTTAACTTTTTTGTTAGTATTTTAATTTAATTACTCATATTATCTATTGAAAATGATATGTTAGCCAAATTTGATTATCAAAATTTAATTAGTAATTTGGATCTCAAGAAATAAGAAAATAATTTTTAGATAAAATTTTATTTTATATACATAACATTATTTATATCAATATATTAAATATTAAAAAGACCTCATTAAGAATTTTCACCTTAGGCCTCAACCTATATCGAGCCAGTCCAGTCGATAGGTACATAACAAACAAATTTTTAACATGGGATCCCCATGTAAAGAACTCTTTGGTATGTACATATCATATGATAGCATATTTTTCGGTATGTTTCTATCAAATTTATCATTCTTAGATCGGTAGTTACATATCAAACAGTTCCTCGCAGGGGATCCCATGTGAAACATATTTGGTAATTTATTACCGAAACTTTTTGGAAATGTTCAACAAGTATTTATTAAAAATTATTGAAAAGTTTGATAGATTACCGTTATGTTTTAAAATAAATCAATGGATGAAACGAGTATATAATTTGTGGGAGCCAAAAAAATAGGTGTCAATAGCCTGTGTAAAAGTGTTTTTTGACACGATATGCTCTTCAAATGCACTCTATCAGGTAATCTTAAATTTTGGAGTGTCTATCTAGAGTCTAGATAGGACTGGCAACAGATCGGTTCAGTACTGGATCAATGCCACTCCAATCTGATCCGATTTTTTAAAAGATGTACCTGGTTCGAACAGATTAATGAATATATGAATCGAATCCGATCCATTTCATTTCATCCTTAATCTGAAACCAATCCGGTCCAATCCAAACACATGCCTTATTTTCAAATTATCAATATTCAAAAAATTTTAAAAATCTACTTTCCTACTACAAATATAGAAGGAAATAAAAGAGACTAAAATATTTTTTTCAATATGTATTTATATGAAATTAAGAATAAAAAAAAATTATTGAAATATGTTCAGCTTGATTATTTTGAAATAGATTGGGGTAGATCCAAATCCAATCTGAAATTATTTCAGATCTAAGATTTCAATCCGAATCCAACTTTTCATGTTTTTTTGAATCAGATCGGATCGGTTCGGACATAAGGTATATTTCGGATCTTTGCTGGTTGTATGTCTAGACTCTGTAAGCGAGCGAGACAAAACTGGAAGAAAATGGTGGTGTCACACTTAATATTTAGACATCTATACCATTAGATACTTTCGAATCTCCAAACGATTATAATCTCGAGGAAAACCAATGATTCTGCAATTAAAGACTCTGGTCCGCCAGAACAAACAGCAACACTAGACAAATCCAAGTTTCAAAAAAATCAGATTCTGCTGCGTTCACACTCCGCGATCTCTCCCAAGTTCAGTTCTTCCTCCAAATCACAAAATAAGACATAATAGATTGAGATTGAGAGACTAATGGCCGCTCGAGTACTAACGGTTTCACAAGACGGATCCGGAAACTATCGAACGGTTCAAGAAGCGATCGATGCGGTCCCATTAGGCAACACATGCCGTACTGTGATCCGCGTTTCACCAGGCGTTTATAAACAACCGGTTTACGTACCCAAGACCAAGAACCTCATAACCCTAGCTGGGTTAATCCCCGAAGACACTATCCTCACCTGGAACAACACCGCCACCAAAATCGATCACCACCAGGTATCTTATAATTTTTTTTTGGCTTATTGTTTTAGTGGGTACGGCAGGACGCAGGGGTGGGTACGGCACGGACACGGTATTTCTCAATGGGTCTGACTGACATGGGTGCGGTATCTTGTTTTAGGGTTCTCGTTTGATTGGAACGGGGACGTTTGGATGTGGGAGTACAATAATCGAAGGCGAGGATTTTATTGCTGAGAATATAACGTTTGAAAACTCTGCTCCTCAGGTAAGATTTTGGATTCTAATTCTATTATTGAATTAAAGCTTTTTTATTTTATTTTAAATTTTTTTGTAATCTTCGATTCTACAGGGTTCAGGTCAAGCTGTTGCAGTTAGAGTAACTTCTGATCGTTGTGCGTTCTATAATTGTAGGTTTCTTGGGTGGCAGGTATTACTTTTTAATTCTTTTAGTTTGATTTTTTTTTTATTTTTTAAAATTTTCTGATGTTTTCATGAACATTATTAAAAGTCATTAAGGCCTCGTTTGGAGCAGTATTGCTTCTAATGGAAGTGGTTCTAGGTTTGAATCGTTTATGGAAAAATTGTGATTGTGTAATTGGATGTTTGGTGACCGTGCTTTTTGGGGTCTAATAACTAGATTTTGTATAAGTGGGAGCTTGCTCAATTGCCTAACCAAAAATAGAAAAAACAAAAAGATTGTGTACTAGATTGTATTTGAATGACCATAATGTTCCTGAGAGAGATCGTGATAAACAAGACTTGCCATAAGAGAAATAGCCACTACTGTCCCATATCTATATATATATATATATATATATATATATATAGAGAGAGAGAGAGAGAGAGAGAGAGAATGGATGTTAACCCAACCATTGGAGACATGATGTAGAATAACATAAAGTGGGGATAGAAATTACCAAAAATGGTGGGATCCAAATGGTAAAAAATACATCCGTTGGACTGTTTGAAGGGATTATTCGGGAATTATCAAAAAAATGGGAAACAAAATCATAAGAAAAGCTTGTTCTTGGGTCATCTAGAAGTAGGTCTGAGTTCAGAGGTGTTGCCAGGATTTTGCCCATATGGGGGCAACCAAGATTAGAAATTTTTTTGTGGGGACAACTCAAATTGAAAAATAATAGTTGTGGGAGCAACCTAGAGTGGAATTTTTTTTTTTTGTGAGGGCAATAGTGGCAAATTTTTTTTTCCATGGCCTGTCACAATAGCTCACTAATCCATGGACTTTGAAAATTATTGTGGGGGCAAAAGTACAACCACTGTAAATCCGCCCGTCTGAGTTGGTTCTAATTTTATCCTGCTTTTGTTGGAAACAAGAAGTTGATTGCTCACCAAACAACTTTTTCAATTCCAACCACACTTTTTGGTGCTCTAGAAGTGTGAAATTGTCTCTCTCTCTCTCTCTCTCCCCCCCCCCAAACATGGTCTAAGTGATCATAAAAGAAACAAACAAGACCATGTTCACAATTTTGGGAGATTTCATTAGGAGAAAATATTTAATTATAATTAGATTTGTCAAACATATTCTAATTGGCTAGGGCTTCCCTCCAAAAAGGGAGAGGTCTTAGAGTTCAAACCCCTCGTTGGCCATCCCCTTGGTGGTTTAAGAGGCCAATACACTTGGCACATATTGGAAGGGGTGACTCACGTGTCCATGGGAATAGTTGGACTAAGTCTAGATACCCATGTATAAAAAAAAACATACTCCTCAAATGCTAAGAGTGTTATTAAAAGTTTCTTTTTTTAAAACCCACAAAATGATTTGCATGTCAAAAGCTTTATTAAGTTACCCGGATGGTTCAAAATGGGTTCCACATCCATCTTGCGTACTTCAATCCTGAGTGAAATTTTCTTTGTTGTATCTCGGTAATTGAGCTTCTATATCTCTTCCACAACCTGAGTTCAAAACCTGCCTTCTCCCACTAATTACTAACCACTAACTTGCTTGCTTGTCGAAAAGGATTCTTTTTTATTTAGTAAATTTATTGACCAAGAAGGAAAGCTAATATTGTGCTTTACACCATCATCAAAATCTTGTCTCATTTATGGTTGGTCAGCAGAATGAATGTTGTTTTTCCATTCAATTCTACCTAAATACAAAGAAGCAAAATTCATGATAGGAGATGGCAAAGTCTTTACACTACTGCCAATTTGATGTAACCCTGCCTTAGGCTTCAGAATGGCATTGCAAGCCTAAAGCTCTCTTTGGTGGAGGTTTTTTTTAATCAAATAGGGACCTTGATTGGAAAAAATCAAGGGATTGTTATTGCTGTTCAATAACTTCAGTTTACCTTGAATTGAATATTTCAGCATTTGGAGGACAATTTAGAAATCCAAATCATGGATTTAACTTTTATTTTTGTTGTATTTTGGTTAAAATGCTTCTATTTTCTCCTTTTATCATTTTTATACAGGATACATTGTATTTGCATTATGGAAAACAATATTTGAAAGATTGCTACATTGAAGGAAGTGTGGACTTCATCTTTGGGAATAGTACTGCTCTTTTGGAGCATTGCCATATACACTGCAAGTCAGCAGGATACATAACTGCACACAGTCGGAAATCCTCTCAGGAGTCTACTGGCTATGTGTTCTTGAGGTGTGTTGTTCTCTAGTATTTTCTTTATGGTTTATGTTTTCAACAAATCTAAATTCATATTTGATTATTTCAGTAGGGCTATGTCAACTAATGGAAATTTAGCAAAATATGTATTGGTGGTCATAAAAATAGTTTAAACATCTTGATTGGATCGAGTATTGGTACACCCATACGATTTCATTACTAACATCATCATAATTCAAAGCCATACCCCAAAAGTTTGGGTTTGTCTAAATGAATCGTATTCCCCCATTCAATCCTATTTGAAGTCATTTATTTTGTTAATTCACACGTCTTCAGGTTTGTTCTCACCATCTCATTCCTTATCCTTTTTGGTCTTTCTCTTGCTCTTTTATATAACCTTTAACTTGCATGTTTCTTTTAAGTGGGATTGTTGTTGATCTTGGTTACACATGACCAAACATCTATATGAACTTTCCTTGGTAGATGGTAGAAAGAATTATCTATTCAAAGATTTGATCTTAGAGAACATGTTGTAGAGTTGAATTAGGCAGGAGAGGCTTTTTGTTCAAATCAAATAATCTTTGTGTAGGTGCTTTCCCATATAGATTTTTTTCTTTTGAACTTAATTCACTCATGACTTGTAAATTTTCATCCTTATTGACTTGTTTAATCTTTATAGCACCTTGGGCTTTTTTGGTTGATTTTAGTACGTGTCAATGACTCAATGTTATATTTTAATGAGTATTTGTTGGTTCTTTAATTTCAATAACAGTTTTTATATTGAAACTTGTGGAATGCTTTGATTCCATTATAGGTTCATTAGGCGTGTTGCATTCTTTCGATTTACACTATTATATTTGGAAGCTGCTATTGGCACCCCAACTTTTACTTATTACACCCCAATTAAAAATAAAGAAAATGAGTGGATGGTTGAGAACAAGTAAAAGTTGGGGTGTCAATAGAAGTTCCCTCACCTTTTTTTTCTTTTCTAGATTTATATTTTTGGGGTTTAGGATTTTATATGAGCCTAATCATAATTGTAAATAACTACTGAAATTGTTTGAATGACTTTTATTATGTTTTGTAATGTTGAGATTATTATTTGAGCCAAACCTTTGTACTGTTCGAAGAGTGTGTTTTAATCTTTAATTGGGGTGTGATAAATAATTTAAGAAAATGGGGTGTAATAGGTAAAAGTTGGGGTGCCAATAGCAGCTCTCTTATATTTTCCTTTGCTGGTAGTGGTAAAATATTTCTGACTGGAGCCAAAATGAAATGAGTTTTCTTTATGTGGCAAGGAGATCACATTTTAAAACGTGGTTGTGTCTCAAGGACATCAATGCTTATATGTTTCATGTCTTGCATCCAATGTCCAACTCCAGCATTCATGTCTAAATCAATAGTTTCTTCTCTGTTTTAGATCGATTGTTCGTTATTCTAAATCCATAATGAGAACATCGCTCCTATGTTTTCTTTCTATGACATATTTGAGGCGCATAAATTAATTAATGCAGATGTATAATTACTGGCAATGGAGGGACTTCATATTCATGTCTTGGGCGACCTTGGGGACCATTTGGAAGAGTAGTGTTTGCATACACATGGATGGATGCATGTGTAAAACCTGTGGGATGGGACAACTGGGGCAAATCTGAAAACGAGAGAAGTGCTTGCTTTTACGAGTACAGGTATTTGTGTGTAGCCCTCTACAATCTGCATCATTCATTTATTGGTAACGGAGCAGCTAAATTAGATATAGTTTTCATTAGTATCACCAATGAAGACCAACTACTTGTTGGTCAACTTGGAACTTAAATTCCTTTCTCAGCTTTCTAAGGAATTTTGCTTGTCTGGGTATTCTCGTGTACAAAATTTGTAGGTGCTTCGGGCCAGGTAGCTGTCCCTCAAAACGAGTAGCATGGGCACGAGAATTGGTGGATGAAGAGGCACAACAATTCCTCATGCATTATTTTATCGACCCAGATCATGAAAGGCCATGGTTGGCCCAGAGAATGGCACTGAAGATACCATTCTCTGCTTAAGAGATGATGACTGTAAGACACACTTGGCAGACTTCAGTGCCAATTATGTGAAACTTGAGGATTCAAGCGCTCATATGTATGTTCAATAAGATTTGTTAGACTGGGTATGTCAGCCCTGACTTCACCAACGTGCATGAAAATGAGCACAAAGGGCTTGTAAACTACGAATGTATTAAGTTATCCATGAGAGGTTTCCAGGGAAGTTAATATGTTTATGTAGTGGTTGATAAAATGGTTCATCATTATTATCGCAGTCTTTTTCTAGAAACCTGGGTTCAGCTTCGACCTACAACCATGTCTTATTTTTTTTATTTTTTGCTTATCGTAGCTATCCCCATCCTTGGGGTGAGACTAATCCCACGGTCACACGCACTGCCCTCTCGGAAAGTCCTACATGCAATTGGTTGAGTCAAGGGTCAGCCGGACCCTGGAGGGTGGCTCCAAGGAATTCATTGCTTCGTGGGGCGTTGAACTCTTTGACCTACACTTCCTGAGGAGCTTATCAAGGCTCGGCTTGCCACTAAGTCAACCCCTTGGGGTTCAACCGTGTCTTATATTAATGCTAGTGTCTTCTTCTCGTCTCTCATTACCTTTGGTTAGTCCTTTTTTTCAAGATACATATTGGTTTAAGTGTGTGAAAACAAGACTAGCTCTCACTACTGTCACTTTCTTTTATGTCTTCTTCCAATAAGTTTAAAAAGTTTTCAATTTGTGGATTTTGTTACAGGTTCCATTGTAGATGTTCCAATTGCTAATCGACTAAACTTGATTTGAAAATGAATTAATCGAGTTTTTGAGTGATATGGATGTCAATATGATATATATATATATATTGCAACCCATATGGGTTGGGTAATTTTGTGAAAAGTAATATCATTATGCCATGGGTCACATAGATATAAGAGTTTCTTTCATCAAACGTAAGTGTGGACAACCTTAGATTAGGGGTGCAACTTGGTCTGGTTCACACTGAGAATCAAACCAAACCTTGTGATTCGATTCTGGGTTAAGAAAAAAAAAAGAATAATTGATCAATTCGGTTCTTAGTTTAGGGCCTGTATGTAATCGAATCAATCAAGAACCAAACCCTTATATAATAAAATATATATTAATTTATTATGAATTATTTTAGATTGGTCATCCAAAAGTCTAGTTGGTGTGAGCAAGCTGGCCCGGATACCCTTCGTTATAAAATAAAAAATAAAAAATAAAAAAAGTCTAGCTGCATTTGTCTGTTTGAAGCTCAATGTAACTTTTTTGAGTTACTTAAATATAGAGACCTTAATTTTTGAGTTTTTTTTTAAAAGATCTTGAGTTTTGATGGAATGGACTAATGACTTATTATAAAGTTTCATGTTTATTATTTATTTATTTTTATTAAAAATATGTTGTTTCCAAACAGTTTTATAGGATAAAATTGAACCAATTGGGGAAGTTCTGACTTTCTTAGGGGAGTCAACTTTATGTTGGTTCGATTTAATCGCAAACTGAATAAATTTGCACCCCTATCTTAAATAAAGAAAAAGACAAAAATAGTACAGAGTTACTGAAAATAAAGATTCTATAGTTATTTTAAATAAATTTTTTGATAAGTAAATTTGAATTTTGAGATCAGAAAATACTAAAGTAACATTGAAATTGACATAATTTGAGACATTGCTAGCGTAAGTGTATTTATAGAACCATAGATGCTTTTCATCGAGATACAATTGAAAATCATCTATGACTCTGTACACACCAATGTCCCAAGCAATGTCAATTTCAATGTTGCTCCAGCATGACCCTTTGTGATATTCACAGTAATATTATTGTACAAATTGCATAAAACTGTAATTTTCGGTCTTGAAAATATTAAAAAGAACATCAAGAGATTGTTAAGATGATGTTACAGTTACCAAAATTCTACTTCATTAAAAAAATGCTCTTGAAGATATAAAAAAGCTTTATACGTGACCAGAGAGGGCAATTACGTAATTTGATTGTGAAGTCACAAAGAAAAGGATAACGGACGTGGAGATGCGGGGTATCGAACCCCGTACCTCTCGCATGCAAAGCGAGCGCTCTACCATGTGAGCTACATCCCCATTTGATGTAAAAATATATTATAAATTAAATCTAGAATGACAATGGCTCTGCACCTCTTTTGTGACACAAACCAAGAAGTAACAGTAGCATAGTTTGCAAACCTTAAAAAAATTAAGATGGAAGCCTATATTTTCATTTAATTGCAAAGGAATTGAATTATGCCACCATGACCTGATAATATATATTGTAGAGGTTGAAAATTTTGAAGATGATTTATTTTGTGAAGAAAATTTTGATTACGGATTCAAAGATTAGGGCATTTAACATATCAACTCATTTTTTATTATCCAAAGACCAGCATCAATGGCAATAAGGGGTGAGAGTCCATAAGTTGTATGTTCAATACCCAATATGAATAATATTTCCTCGGGCTCCCCATGAAAGTGTTCTCTCACTTAATTGGTATATGTGATGTGCAGGCGTTGCACATTCCTGGGGGAGGGTCTCATATGCCTTGGTTCCGAAGTTCGAACCTGGCACATCTAGTCCCTCTAGTCGGACAAAAGTTTGGACACCCTTGTTTTCAGGGAAAAAAAAGGTGGTTTGAGGGGGGGGGGAGGGAATTATTTATTTGGCATTTCGCCAAGTATTTCAATTGCTCACCAAAATGTAGACAGACATATATATTGAAACCACCCCCAAAACATGAAAGAAAATTATAATAATGACAAATAAAATTAAATGAATCCTGCAACCAACTCCAAAATTTTGGGATAAGTCTTTAGTATTTTTTTTTTAAATTTTTTTAAATTTTTATCTTCTTTTATGGGTAAGATGGACCTGAATCAATGACCTCAAAGTTGCTTTGGAATGTGTCAAACCAGCCAAGCCATGGGTCCTAAGCCCATGTTATGATGTTGAATAAAACTTGGTCTTATGATAATTACATGATGACTGCACGGATCAGAGGAAAAGATGTGAATCCATGTCAATTTGGAACCGAAATGATCCATCCAAAAATGTTTAACCAGAATCCAAACCCCGATTTCATGATCCCTTTTTATATTGGAATTAATTGGTTGAGAATCAAAACCATTAAAAATTAATGGGACCAAGAGCTAAAACCATTTTAAGGGGAAAAAAAAAAAAATTCGATGGTTCTAGCTCTAGTTCTGATTCCACTAATTTGAGTAAAGTTGGTATATATAACATGTATAACAGACCTGATCAGATAAAAGGAAGTGAATCTATAGTGACAAAAATCTATGATTTCTTTTTTTTTTTTTTTAAGTCACCATTAAATCATAATTTTAAAATTTGTGAGATTAAATCACAATTTTTTCAAAAAAATCACAGATTATTTTTTATTTTTAAGTATTATTTTTCATTTAATATATAAATGTACATTTTTTAGATTAAAAATAATTATTTTTTTACTTTTTAATTTATCTGATATTTTTCCGACTTTTCCAAACTTTCTCTTACCGAATTAGTCATACCCGTATCCGATCCCAGACTTTGTCACTGTAGTGAATCTGAATCTGAATCAGCCTCAATCTGGATCCGAAATGACCCATTCAAAAGGTGGATCATACCCGATTCGTCCCTGATCCGAAAACATTTCCTCTAGGTATTAAGGTATAGAAAAAGCCACCCCAATTTGCCGCCATTTAAGCGATAGTATTGGCTAGTACCAAGTGTAGCCAGAGAGAGAGAGAGAGAAGAAATGCTCCTCAGAAGTGGAGCTCAAGAGCTCTCTTCATCTGCTTTCGTCATTAACGCCACCTCACACCACAACTCTAACCACTCTCTCACTTTCACTCTCACACTCACTCTCACTGCCCCAATGCGCACCTCTCTCTCTTCTTCGTTTAGGTTTTTTCGCTCTCTAGCTCTCTCCTCCTCTCATACCCACCATCACTTCATCCGTACATCCTCCCTCTTCAGACCCTCGCCTTCATCTCGTACTCCCTCCTTCTTTTCAGCCCCAAGAACGATGTCTACTTCTGCCTCAATCGAACAGATGTCGAGGGACGATAGTTCCAAGGTTATTGAAGTGGAGGGTAATTGGGATTTTAATGAGATGGGTAGGGAGGAAACTTTTGATTTCGATGTTGGGCAGGCGGCGAATGATTTGAAGCACTTGTCGTCGCCTTCCATTGAGGTTCAAGAGCTGGAAGAGCTTCCGGAGCAATGGAGGAGATCAAAATTGGCGTGGTTGTGTAAGGAGTTGCCGTCTCATAAACCGGGTACTTTGGTTAGGATCCTTAATGCACAGCGAAAATGGATTACTCAGGAGAATGCCAAGTACATTGCTGTTCATTGTATGCGGATTCGAGACAACGAGGCTTCGTTTAGGGTTAGTGGGGGTTTTTTTTTTTATGGCGCACTCTATCTGTTTGTTTATTTTTTCAATGTTTTGTTTATTTTTTTTTTTTAAATTAGAGAAATTTACGAAACACTCGCCAGTTCCCAACTCGCATTGATGCTATGAAAGAAGTAAATGAGGAGAATTAGGAATTATTATTTTTAGGACGATTTGAAATTTTGAAAATTGGGCTTTAGCAATTGTGAGCTGTGGATTTAATACAATTGTAACAGGTGCAACGTAATCGTGCCTACTTTTGTCCGTCCGATGTTTATCTTTGGCTTGAAAATATGAAAAATGATGCTAAGAAAGAAGTAAATGAGAATTAGTAAGTATGATTAGTAGGAGGATTTGAAATTTTGAAAATTGAGCGTAGGCAGTCATGAGCTGTAGAATTAAAATAATGGTAAACTTTTCAACATTAGCTTGAAAAATATAAAAATTGGAAATGGTTATAGATATCGATGTTGAAGTTATGAACAAGTTGCTGACTGCTAACATGTTTTAGATGGTAGTTTTTATGGAATTTATACTTTTATTCAAAGTTTTTGGTGATTCATATTAGAGCAACTCCAACGCAATACCCATCCCTCTTCCCAATCGCTGTTTTGGGTAGTGGAGTCCAAAAATAGTGGCTCCAACCCAAGACCCATCCCTCACCATTTTTTGGGTCTTGACATTTTTGATGCCAAAAAAGGGTACTCCCACCTGGTTACCCATCCTTTTTGGAGGGAAAAAATTCAGGCAGTTATGTTGAAAATAAGTCAAATTCAGAAAATTTTAAATCTGAATTGAATTTAAAAAATTATTAAACAATTTATGGGTAGCAATTATGGGTATCACGGTTGGAATGCATATCACATGGATACCCATAATTGCTACCCACAGTACCTAAAAGACTCATTTATGGGTATGGGTAGAGTAGAGGGTGTTGCGTCGGAGATGCTCAAACCAAAACATGCGTAAACTTAGTTTGGCTTCTGTATCTTTGGTTATATAATATTTGAGTTATCAATTGATTTTTGCAACCTCGGGGAAACATTTTTTTTTCTTCTTTTTTTGGTAAAAATTTATTAGGAAAAAAATGATACTAAGAAAGAGAGAATCCCTAGTGATTGTCGTAAACAACCATTAATTTCAAATGCTTATTTTCTTTTGGCATTTCTTGCAGACAGAAAATCTTCTAGCAAATGGATGATTTAGCTGAAAAAAATGGACACCAAAAAAAAACTTTGATGATTATTGATCTATAATTCGTTCTTGTGCAATGTTCCGATTTCAATGAACCTATGGATGGGCTTAAGAAGGATATTAATATTTAGAATAGCAATTGAATGAAAGGTGAAAGAGGGTATGGAAAATAGAGGAGATTTAAGCTACTTCAATAATTTTGAGATCTCTCTAAAAAAATAAAGATACAAAATTGAAATAAAAGGAAGGAGCACTCTTTGCAGGAAATTATCCTTTGTATTGTGGGCTTATTTATTTATTTTATTTTTTTTGAAAAGTTTGTATTGTGGGCTTATTGTTTTATTGGTGTAAGCAATTTCAAGAGTTTAGGGGGTTTGCGTTTGAAGATTTTGTGTTTAGGTGGGAATGTGCGTACTGGGTGATTGTTCTTAGGATGCTGCGGCTTTGTTTTTCATTTTTCGTTTTCTCCGTTTGTTGTTTTCTTCTTGCTGTTTTTTGTTGTTTTTTTCTTGCTGTTTTGTTTCTTCCTTGAGGACTCCTTGTCCTCTCTTCAATAAAGTTTTGGTTATTCAAAAAAATGTAAAAGTTCAGCTCCTCTGTTACTTTTTCTCTATGCAAATTTGACGGTAGTTTTGATTTCTCTAATCGTGTTAATCCCTTCTCATGGTGGCCTAATAATTTGAAGGATGGCTTCAGTTGCATATTTAGAATCAATATTTATTTCAATCTTCTAATGCCTTTGTCCTTTGTTGTGAAAATGTCCCCATCCTTTGAAGGACGCTAAACAATTCAATGAAACCAATCAAAGTCAGGGGAACTCCATAAGCTAGGATTGGAGAACCATCACTGGCCCTAATTTTACCCTTCTTAAGATCCTCCTTTTTTTTGGATGGGTAAGCTGGACTTGAACCCACAACCTCAAGGTTGCTTTGCAATGCGTCAAACCAATTGAGCTATGGTTCAAGCACCTCTTCAGATCCGACTTTGCTGGTCAGAAATCCATCTGAATGTAAGACCTGTCTAGCATTTGACATAATCTCCAAATAGTAGACGAAATTGATTCGTAATGAGTCACCTCTGATTCTAACCTTGAATATGATGGTTGTGAAAAGGCTGAGGTCAGTGGTGAACAATCTTTGCCTGGTCTTTTTGTTATGTTCAGTCCACATTGTTAGGTTTCCAAACAACCAAATCAGATGCATGTTGAAGAAGGTATAAAATCTATTTACATCTCAAAACTATTTTTCAGAAAACTACATTCTGTGGACCTAACAGAGCCTTCATGGCTTTGGAATATCGATCGAAATACAGGTAACTTTTTATATAAGAAGATTCTAGACTGATAAGGAGTTGGAATAATTTAGATGGATGTCTTACTGTGCATTCATATATCATGTATTTAAGAGAAAAAAGACACATTTTGAGTTTGATACTTATGATTTCAAGAATAGAAAACCTGGTTAGCTTTTGTATTGTATCGGTCTTGTGACCTCTTTGCTTGATATTGTTTTTCTGAACTTTTAGATTATTATTGGTCCTCTCCATTGTTGAGTCTCATCTCGAATATTTTCTACATTTTGTTAGCTTTATGTCATAAAAATTGCTTTGTTCAATTTCAGGTATATAAATGGATGCAACAGCAGCATTGGTTTCAATTTGATATTGATTTTGCAACCAAACTAGCAGATTACATGGGCAAGGAGAGAAAATTCTCAAAATGCCGTGAAATATTCAACGACATAATCAATCAAGGTCGAGTGCCTAGTGAATCGACATTTCATATTCTAACTGTTGCCTATCTTAGTGCACCAGTTCAAGGTTGCCTAGAAGAAGCGTGCGGTATTTACAACCGCATGATTCAGTTAGGGGGATACCAACCCCGCCTCAGCTTACACAATTCTCTCTTCAGAGCTCTTGTCAGTAAACCGGGGGGCTCCTCAAAATATTATTTGAAGCAAGCGGAGTTCATTTTCCATAACTTGGAAACATCTGGGCTTGAGATACAGAAGGATATATATGCGGGTTTGATTTGGCTCCATAGCTATCAGGACACAATAGATAAGGAGAGGATTGAAGCATTGAGAAGAGAAATGCGACAAGTCGGAATCGAAGAGGGGAAAGATGTGCTTGTGTCGATCTTGAGAGCTTACTCTAAAGAAGGAGAAGTGGAGGAAGTAGAACGAACTTGGCTCAAACTCCTCAAATCTGATTCCGTTCTTCTGTCTCAAGCTTTTGTTTATCGAATCGAAGTCTATGCAAAAGTAGGAGAACCTATGAAATCATTGGACATATTCAGGGGGATGCAAAAGCACATGGGATCGACAAATGTTGTGGCTTATCATAAAATCATAGAAGTGATGTCGAAAGCCCAAGAAGTTGAAATTGCTGAAACCCTTATGAATGAGTTCTTGAACAGTGGGCTGAAGCCCTTGATGCCATCTTTTATTGCTCTAATGATTATGTACTTCGATTTGGGCTTGCATGAGAAATTGGAAGCAACTTTCTCCCAATGTCTCGAAAAATGCCGTCCCAATCGAGCAGTTTGCAATATCTTCTTGGATTCTTTGGTAAAAACTGGTAATTTGGGTAAGGCTTCAGAGATATTTAACCAAATGCATAGTAATGGGGCTATTGGTATCAATTCTCGATCGTGTAACACCATTTTAAGTGGGTATCTCTCATCTGGAGATTACATTGAAGCAGAAAAGATTTATGACTTAATGTGTCTGAAGAAATATGACATTGAACCCCCATTGATGGAAAAGCTCGAGTTTGTTCTGAGTTTGCACAGGAAGGTGATTAAGAAACCCATAAGCCTGAAACTTAGTAAAGAACAGAGAGAGATCTTGGTTGGTTTGCTGTTAGGTGGTTTGCGGATAGAATCAGATGAACAAAAGAGGAATCATGCAATTCATTTCGAGTTCAATGAGAACTCCAATACCCATTCTGTTCTGAAGAGACATATCCACGACCAATACCACGAATGGTTAAATTCTTATAGCAGGGCGAGTGACGAAAACAAAGATATACCATATCGGTTCTCTACGATTGTACATTCTTACTTCGGTTTCTATGCAGATCAGTTCTGGCCCAAAGGGCGACCCGTAGTTCCGAAGCTGATCCATCGATGGTTATCACCACGTGTTTTAGCGTACTGGTATATGTATGGGGGCCACAGAACATCATCAGGGGATATTTTGCTGAAGCTTAAGGGAGGGAATCGTGGAGATGTAGTGAACATTGTCAAGTCATTGAAAGCAAAATCTTTGGACTGTCGAGTTAAAAGTAAGGGGAGAGTGTTTTGGATTGGTTTCTTGGGAAGCAACTCTATGTGGTTTTGGAAACTGACGGAGCCTTACATTTTAGATGACCTTAAAAATCTTCTAAGAGTGGATACTCAAGCCTCGGAAAGTGAAGTAGCTGAAGAGGAGGACATTAACTTCGATAGTGAGACTGATTCTGACGAGCAGGGTTCCGACTTAAGTGAAAATGAAAATCAATAGGAAAGCCAAGGCTGGGTAGAGATGCTAACGTAATGTATATGTTGTAGTAACTTCCTTTCTTTGCTTCTCATGGTCTTATTTCAGAGGCTCTCAAGGTTGAAACAGTTGTGTTGGATATAGTAGGTCTCTTGTTCCTTAGATGAGATGCTTGCGGGGCTCAACATTATCTATCATACACACACAATATAGTTGTCATCTGCTTAAATGAATGGAAATAGGCTTTGTATCTATATCTTTCTATATTTGGAAAATGAGTCATTTTTATGTTTTAACGTTTCTAGTACAAGTGCACAACTAATATTCTCTGTCCATTTCTTATGTGTCATTCATATACTCTTTAATGTCTGTTCGGGGAGGACCCATTGTGTTCTTTATCTAAAAAAGTGATCAGTAGAAGATGCGCTCTTCAATATTTAAGTTTCTTTTGTTCATTAAGGCCAATAAATCATTTGGGTCGTAATAAGGAGGTCTCTTCTCTGGTCCTAAATATAAAATTTAGATCAATGAGACAATTTTCCCTCTCATAGGTTAGGCAAACCTTAAAAGTTGCAATATTATGGGCAAAAACCCACCAAGAATTGATCTAATAAGCTTATAAATTGGTGGACAACCTCAAATCTGTTACATATTAGACAATCCTTGGATTATTAATTCTTTCCCATCTTTTCATTTTTCACTTCTTCCATTGATCGGTCAACTTGCTAGAAAAAAATAATATCCTTCGAAAATCAGATTGTCATGTAATTATTTTGCTGTTTATGGAGAAATTGATTTGTTGGGAATGAAATAAATGCAAATGGCTTGTGATTGGAGGACTGCTGCCCAATTACTACAAAGGCATGTATGATTGCGGGGAATTCATTTTGCTGCTCAAGGAGAAAGCAAAATAATTTTTCGGAGAGATTGTATAATCATAAACCTGAAATCAAATTTTTTTTTTAAGGAAAATCAGTTTTCGGCTTATTTTACATGCATAAAATTGGCTCTGGTTACTCGGTCCACAACAGGGTTGTCTTGGATAACTCAAGAAAATATTACTCAAAGTAACTTGGAGTCGATTCAAAATGATTGATCTAACTCAATATCACCACATCCTGAGTCGGTCCCAATTTTCATTTTTTTTCTAATGATATTCCGGGCTAGCTAGAACTGAGTTACAAATGACGATGACATTTGTGTAAGCTCATCAGCTGCATGTGTCTCTCTCTGTCTCTAGTCAAGTCAAAAGATGTTCTTAAAATATGTACTTCGATCTAGTTCTGCCAAGATCTGTCTCTACACACTGTAATGTGCACCTAAACCCTCAAGTGTTGAACTGACCACATGTTTCCAAACCGACAGGAAAATACATAATCAGTCTCCGCATTCCTGCAGTAAACAAAATCAAAATCTATCTTGTTAAGAGGAATCCACAACTGAGAAACTCCTTTTCTACTTATAATTGATGATAAAAAGGCACCCATCTATGCAATGTGCCAATGCTGCGGACTATGGACAAGATTTTGTTGAGGGCTTATTCTTTTATTTTCTGTTTTGCAGCCATATGCTTGCCTGTGGATAGCAGGAGACTAGGAAGCTGTGTATTGCAGTTTTTATCATACATGCCATCCTCTTCTGACTTACGAGCAAAGTTAAGGGGTCGCATGCACCAAGTTTTGTCGTTGTGTCAACTTGAGAAAAAATTGAATAATTTCTCCATTTTCTTGCGATCAATTGGCATGCCAAATGCTTCCACTGCCCAGATTTTGGTTTCCTCTCCCTTTTCTTTGGTTATATTGAGCCATATCCATCCAAATAAACCTCCCTTAATCAAAGTGGTCTGCAAGGCTATTTTTAATTAAATCTGGTGGCCACGAAAGCTTTATTGGAGAATTAATGTGATTGTCACTATTGGTGTGGCTTCTGAGCATCATAAAATTTGAACTTCTTTCAGAGTTTCTTGCCGAACTCATTCTCCCTTTTTTCGAGTTGACATACCCAAAAACTTGGTGATCAGAACCACAGGCATGTCCTTTTACTATGAGCTTAGGATTCTCCTGAAACCACGGGCATGTACGGATTGGAAAACATCCATGTTTATGGTGATCGAATCTGGTCATTCCTAGAGAAATTAGATCTGAAAAGGGGATGCTCATGTAGGCATGTAGGAGTTTGAGCTTATCCTCTCCCAAATCTCCAGCTCTGGGTGCCAATCAAGCAACTCTGACATCGTCCCATGTACTCCTCATGTTTAAAAGAGTTCAAAAATGACACTGTTCTAACATTGAAATTTCTGCAGGCTTTGGCAACTCGTTGGATTGCCAAATATGGCGTTCAATTTGATAAATTTACTCCTATAAGAACAAATAAGTAATACACTATGGGTGTCAAATTTTGGCCGATCCACTAAACTAATATCTTTGTCAATTCCAGGGGTTGCTAACAAATATTTTTGGGTTAAGTTGGGTCTATAAAATATGTTATTTTGGGAAACAGGTGCGGGCATATCTTCAAGAATAAGTAGCTTCTTAACTTTTTTTTTTCCTTGTCTGCTATTGTGGCTTATTAGCCGCTAAACTAATATCTTCGTCAATTCCAGGGTCACCAACAAATATTTCGGTGAAGCCTCCATCCTGTAAAATATGTAATATGTAATTTTGGGAAGCAGGTTTAACCGTGGGGGCGTATCTTCAAAAATGAGTATGTGGGAAAAAAAGAGTGTTATCTTTAATGTTAGATCTTCAGTGAAGATAGAAAAACTTCAGGAATCCTATTAAGGGATTTTTGCAAAAGCTTGGATCATGAGAAGTCCTATCATACTACTACGACAACTACATGTTTTTGGACTACATGGTGTTGAACACTGGAAGGTCTATTTGTGGGATCAGGGTGGGTTAGAGTTCATCTTTCATGATCATCATGGGATGGTGTCTTTGCAGTTGGTGACTGGGATGCAATATCTTGATAGATATTGAGAAAGGTGTTTAGCTTGAAATAAAGCTAAGGGTCGAGAAGTTTTCTCGGATTCGAAGGTTTTTTATTCAATGTATGGTCATACAGCCTCGTCCGTGCATGGTGATCAGGAAGAGTTGTGAAGAAGATGAGGATTTTTGAGTCGTGAATGCTTTCAAAGATGCTAAAGAGAAGACGAGGGCGCGTATTGAATGTTTCGATGGCTAACCCAAAGCTTACTCTCACCAAATCCTTAAAACATATAATCCTTACCATACTACCATATCATATGCTAAATTGATCAGATTCCATCGTGCATCAAGTGTCCTTTTAAACTTTATACTGTGTTGTTGGAAATTTGCTTGAGCATGCTAATTTTTTTTTTTTTTTTGCTCTGTTAGTTTTTATAACCAAAGCCACTTGGGACATTTCTCATAGACAGCTTTACTAAAAAAGATCAACTAAAGGAATTACAAAACTAGTTATCACAGGGTTATGAGAAGATTTGAATATTTGATTGCACAAAATAACAATTAAATAAAAGCATCAAGATATAATTTTAGTTCTCCAAATAAATTGAAAGCTAGTAGACGACCAATTATGCCATTATCTTGGCAGACCTCAAGTAGAGACTATCAACAACCTTGCCAATGTTGGAAACTGTTTCCAATGTTGCTGGGAAGATTGCATCCATCTTTCGATCGTCAAAGATGATGAGACACCCGGCACCCTGATCTAAGGTTCCGGCAAATTTCTTGTCAAGAATCATCTGTGATAACTTCTTCTCAACATGAACTACGGGCAGTTCAATCAACTCAGCCACGTGAGCAATTTCAACCTTGGAGAAAGGCTCGATCAACCTGCAGAGGTTCTGCTCCAAGAGAGTGTCGTATAGGGAAGAGAGGTGCCTATGGACAATTGGGTCTTCCTCTAACTGAGCCTTATAATCTCGAAGGGCGGTCTCAAACAACTTTAATGATCTCTTTGAGTAAGCATCGGCCACAGCTTTCATGGCATCCAATTCTGGCCCCACATACTGCAAGCCAGCTTTGGAAGATATTATCCCTGCCACATCATCAGCCTGGTTCACCATGATCTTGCACAACAACATGTACTTGAGACTGAAGACAGCCCGAGGATCTTCTAGAGCATTTAAGGCTTCAAATGCTTCAAAGAAATAACTGTAGGCGGTCTTATAATCCTTCTCTTCAGCGTGAAGAATCCCACTCTGCAAATCTATGGTGCCCTGCTGGGCCGGAGGCACATATATAGCATTTGCAGCTGTCCTTGCAGCCGTGAGCGCAGCTTTTGCTTTGGGTAGGTTTCTCAGAGAGAAATGGAGCTTACTTTCTAACAAGTCTATGTCGACAAGAAGAAGCTTGTCATCTAATCTCCTCACCTCCTTAATTAGGCCAGAAAGAAGGGTCAAGGCTTCTGAATACTCCTTGGTTTCCATCAAAAGGGCGGCAAGTCTTGCCTCAACACGCTGTCTGAGGAACGTACGCTTCTCAGCACGGGTCCACTGCACCATTTCTTTGCAAAGCAATATCTGGAGATCTGAGGTACCAGGAATCTTGGATACCGCATCAATTATCACTCGTACAATCTTTGCAGTTTTCGCCTTTGGGATCACGGAAAAGAAGGGCCTCAACTGAGTTAGAAGGCCTCGAAGTTCCTCAGCCCTCTTTTCTTGTCTCAGAAGGTCTGAAAGATTGGAGATGGCCTGTTCTTTTATGCGCAAAGCTTCCGAAGAAGATGAAGGGTTTTCAAGTACACGGTTAAGGATGTTGATGGACTCAGATGGGTCCTTGGCTTCTAAAGCTAGCGCTATCGAGTCCGTTGTCGCCGGGAGATACGATGAAGACATGGTTACTTTTGAAGCTGGGAAAGACAAGAAATAAAAGAAACAGTTTGTTAAGCATCCAAGTTTTTTGCTCTTCTTTTCTCTTTTAAGTGAGAAATAAGATATGCAACTGATTTTATATTTTTTTTATAAGACCCATGCAAGATGATTTATTGATCAAACAGACGAAAATATTTCCATCTAGCCAAGAATATAACATGAAAAGTTAGAATGGTATATAGAAATTATGAGTAAGTGTTCTCAAAATCGAAAAAAGTGTATAATGTCATGCTTCAATTACACCACAACAATAAGGCAAAGAAGCTAGATATAGCAGAGAGGTGTGCTCAAGCATAAAAAAGTGTGCTATGTACACTCCCGAAAAAAAGCACAGTGGCATGCTTCAGTAAAATCATATTCTTTAGTAGTCTATGGACAACCAGGTACATTGATCTAAAACACAAACACAAAAAGGTCATCAGATGCAATTATGACTAATGAGTTGAATTGGTCATTCGCTAGAAGTAAAGGCAAATTGGTCATTGCATGTCTTAGAATTCAAAGAAGGAAGATCTAAAAGTGAAGAGATGTTCTATATATAATAATTTTATAAAAAAAATTAACAAAAAAGTGAAGAGAAGATAAGTAATTTTCCCATCTTTCTTTTCAACAGAACTAGGGAAAGTCCCCATGGCACCATTCTAGATGCTACCACCCCAAGTCGTGTATAATACCATTAGAAACTTACCAGTCGAATCTTTTTATATGAAAATATGTTCTTAAAGGTTTGCAGTAAGGCACATCTGACCTAATTTACCAAGTAAAATTTTTTTAAGTCCATTGTCAAAAACTTTTCTTAGATATCTGGAGTCAGCTGAACAAACCCTATTCCTCCATCCAATTCCATCCTGAAACAAAGGATTAGGATTCATATAACAAACCCTCCATCCAGGCTTTGTATGAGCAATCAGTGTAAAGATCACTAAGCATCTAAAGTTAACCATAACATTATTTTTTATTCTATTTTTTTTTTATAAGTAAAGATATTTTAAAAATTAGCAAAAATAAGGAGGTCGAGATGACTATGCCAAAGGATACAAAAGAGAGAAAAGAGAAAAAAAAAAAGAAGGGCTACCACCACCCCAGGAATCCCAAAAAAAAAAAAAACTACCTAGCTTCAAGAATATTACATAAATTGTTTATATGATTTTATAAGAAAAGTTCTATTACCACACCAACTTTTACTTACAACACACCAATCCTTTTGAAATTAGGGAGTTGTTTACATATGGATTGGTGTGTAATAAGTAAAAGTTGGTGTACTAATAGCAGCTCTCTTTTATAATTTCTAAATACATTAACTCTGTATTTCTATCTTTATCAGTAAAATGGCAATATACTAAAAGAAAAGCTCAAAGAGGGGGTATAAGAATATATGAGGGTAGGAATAGCGAAAGAGAGCCTCTCTAGACGCTACAACAAGGAAAGAAAAGGACATTGATTTTTCAACGTTATTGAATCAGAATGTATTCCTTTCTTTTCTAAAACTGGAGCATTCTTTCTTTCCACATGGACAAAGATGCCGTGAAGGGGGCACACCATTATTGTAGGGGTATCCAAAACCTCAACCTCTAAACCCTTCAAGATCACAAATGTTGAGAATCGAGACCAAATCCTCTCATCACAAATAAAACACCATCAAAGATTGTATTATCTTCTAAAATAATACTTGTATCATCTCCATAAATCTCTAGTAAAACTAGAGAAATTAATAAAGAAGGCCTCCACAAGAAGCAATGCAAGAGAAGGTGAGAAATGGTCTTTTCAGCATTTCTACTGTTCTACCAGATCAAACACATACTAGGACTTTGGAAGCCTATGTTGATATGATGGAAGTAACTTGTAAGTATGCCCGTGGGGGCATGCAGGTGTTAGCGCATACAAGGGCTTCGTTGATGTTGGATGCCATCAATACTTGTGTGGTCCTGTTGAAAAATGAGAGAGGAAAGGGTCTGACGGGAAAGGATGAGGCAAGATATGGTATCCAAGAGTGAAGAGTGAAGCATCTAAGCATTGAGGATGCCTTACAGGCTACAACAAAAGGAATTGCATGTGTTTGGCAGTGTTGGTCTCATCGTAGAAAGATTATGAGGAGCAATTTTCGTGGTAAGTGGCATATAACATGTGTGGACCCCTTGGTACACATGTCGGCTCATTTTGAGCCACTGATAATGGTCTATTTGAAGATCTTATCCAAGTAGTCTATTAAAAGAAACTACTATAGAAAAGTAAGCTTAACAAGATGAAGGGAGATTCCAACTGGTCTCGTGTTGTAGAAAGAACTAACTGAGAATCTACAGTCACATCTTTCCATATGGATTAGATGCCAGCAAAGTGACTATTAGTTATATCAATGAACTAGGAACAATAATTATTCCCCCATTAGTCAAGTTCCTCAAAGACCAAAGATCTCAAGACATGTTGTCCTCCTCACAATGCATTGAATACTCGACTTCCCCTTACAGGTAGGTATGGCATAAATAACATGAATTCCAAGCAAAGTGTCATATGGCCATACCACACAGCCTCCCAAAAGCTAACCTTCAATCCTTCCCTTTGAGTTAAATGAATATCAATTAAAAAAAAAATTCTCTAAGGTTGTAGATTCCTCTCCAAACGCCACAATCATGGGAATCATGGGCACTACGGGAAACCAACCATAAAGGAATCAAAATAACTAAAAATTGTTCTCCTCCACAAGTTGTTCTTTTCCATGAAAGGTTCCTCAGTGATTTTATAAAAGTGAAAAATAGTTCTTCGTCTCTATGATATTACTCAACCACAATGATGTCTTCATAAGTTGGTAAAGCTACATGCGTTGATACCAGAGACCCAATTTCAAAACCCATCTTTCCGCACTAAGCCCTTGCTTATCATAAGAAAAAATATTATGTGATGGTTGATATAATAGCACAGAAAAAACAATGGGCATATGCATTTTCCCACCCTATGGCCATTTTTCATAAATTTACTAACAAACAATTTGAGTGATACACTTGCATACCCCTTCCCATGCAAAAACTGTAAATGCAGGGAAAAGGGCAAGTGGATTTCACACTCATCAAAATTACACTATCGATCGAAATTGTCTCATTCATCTAAAACCCTAACCCCTCTCACTTGTTACCCCCTATCATTCACTTAAATGCAATCAATAATCAATTTTTAGGGTTTGCATCAGGTAATTTCAAGAGGTTCTGGAGAATTCTTATCACTTCTAAGGGTTATTGATTCATTGTGAATTTTATAATCCTGCACACAGTAGCTTTGCGCCACTGGCTCTTCAACACTGCAATGAAGCAATAGAGTGATAGTGCAGTCAAATACCGTATCGAGTTAAATCAGAATCTATAGATTTCTCATAAATCAAGTCTCAGGAAGACTGAAACTCAAAACCCCTAAGCAGGATACATGAAATTCGCATCAATGGTGGTGCATAAAAAAAAGATAATAGATTGAATCCGAACTTTAAAGGAAAATGTACCAGTTCTGATTAAAAACGTAGGGAGATTGAGATCTCTGAAACTATGAAGAATTGAAATCCAAAATCGAAGCCAACATACAAAGATATCAAAAGAGAGGGTTGGAAGAGTGGAGAACCGATTAAACAACGTACCTAAAAGAGGCCAGATCGAGAATCAATGGCACGTAACCTAGGCCTTCGATCGAGAGAAAGAGAGTATCTCTATGAGTTTTACAGTGAAAATAAAGTGAACTATTCGCAAGCAAAGCCTTCGATACTTCAATACTACTTCTGTTTTATGCTTCTACTGGCACCTCAAATTTTACTTATTACACACCAATTAAAAAATACATTTTCCTGCATAATTCTGATTCGGTACATGATCAAGTTTATTCCCAAAACATATTTTCGAACGAGTTCTTCTAATTTAAAGTAATAATCTCATTGATAAAAAATAAAACAAAAATATAAACTCATTGTTAAATTTAAATAACAAATATTCTTGATTTTAAAGTGAAGCTCTCATTGATAAATTTAAAGATAAATATCCTTATTTCTTTTAATGGTGACATCACTGGTAATTATTAGTGAGTTCATCACTTTAAATTAGAATACCTTCCAATGAACTAACTCAAAAACATGCTTTGGGGATTAAAATGAATAGTGTATCAGACACGGACTTTAATTATATTCGGCACATGAAATGGTAATTTTCCTATTAAAAAAATTAATGATTGATTGATAATTAGAAAAAAAAAAAAAAATTATAGTGCCAATATAAACTCTCTCTTTTTTTTTTCATTTATATTTTTGTCTAGGATATTTTATATGAGCCTAATCATATTTGTAAACAACCACTGAAATTATTTGAATGGATGTTATAATGTTTTGTAATATATAGATTCTTGTAATGTTTTAAGATTGTGTTTTAATCTTTAATGGGGGTGTGAAAAATAATTTAAGAGGGGTGCAATAAGTAAAAGTTGGGGGATAGATACTCTCATTTTAAGTGGGAGAAATAACTTAAAAGACCCTCATTGAGGGATTTCTTTCTAAATAGTCCTTAAGTTTTCAATGTTAGTTGAACATGGCACTTTTTCTTTCTAAATGGTCCCTGGAGACCATTTTCACTATTTTTAACATGTAAAATGTTGAAATTACCTTTTCTTTGGTTCTTAATGATATGAAGTCTTAGAAACCCTTCCAATAGATCAATTTTACTCTCACTCCCTGAAGTCCTTCTTCCCAGTCTTCAATATGATCAAATCGATACAAGAAATGAGTTTTTAACACTATTTTTTATAAATATAATAGATTTATGACAAGATTCAAGTAAATAGATGATTTATAAAGGATTTACGATTCATCCATTTTGTTTTGTTTGTCATTTTGATGAAAATTTTGTATTGAAACTAAAATTACAAAATCAAACAAAAAATCAATTATAATCGTCGAGTTCATACTAAATAATATTATGAACTTGATGGTAATTTAATTACAGTTGAGTTTGGTACTAAAATAATATTATGAACTCGATGGTAATTAAATTATCGTCAAGTTCAATACTAAATAATATTAAAACTGTCAAAATCGATTCTAATTAATATAGATTTTTTATGCAACAGAACCTTCAATGAATGGTCACATCTCCTTTAAATTTTTAATGAAATAACAATTTACCTTAATTATTCAATTACATCTATTTACATGTTTGAAGACATGACAATTCACAAAGATCCAGTGAATGGTCACATCCACATTACTTAATTGCCTATATATACCTTTGGAATTCTCAACTCATAGTTGTCTTCTTCTTTACATAAAACACATTATCGACGATGTCTGGCGAAAAATCTTTGATTGTCATAATGATAAATCAGATGAAGAACACATAGCTAATGAATAATGAAGATATTTAGTTCGATGAATACTCAAGAAAACCATGTTATGACACGAGTAGCTTAGATGAAGTAGCTCATGACGATATAATCAAACCTCTTCAAACTATAGAGTCAATTAAAGATTATTTCAGTGAAGAAATAAATAGTGGCATTGGTTGGTTAGTGAAACTGAATATCTTAATATGAAGATGTATGAAATCAGAGGAAATTCCCCTGACATAATAAATATGTACACGAATAATACACCATCTGCATTTGATCAAGTTTTTGAACGCAAAACAAAGGAAAATGCACGAATGTGTCTTCAAAATGAACCATAAAAATTAATTTTTTAAGTAATTTAAGGAGCTCGTGCCCACAATACCTATAGACACCCAAATTTAAACAGACCCTCAACGCAAAATGTCCAAAAATGCAATAAAATTAGAATGAGCCCCAATGCCCGAACTTCTAAAAAACTTGTCTATTTTTAAAATAAATGGCCTAGGGCCCCTTTTGCTTGGCCCATGGGCTAAGAACTTCCTCCCCCCTCCCACCCCCTTTGTGTCATCACAAAATCATCTCTCAACCCAATCTAAAACCCAACTCAAAATCTAAGCCCAAATCGCAATCAATCACCAATAATCATCACAATGAGACACATGTTATCACCTTAACTCATTTTCATAATTCATCTACCAACTCCATCACCTTTCTCTAAAAAACCAATTTACCTACACCCATGTCATAACATACTCACATCATTCTCTTAAAATCTCTCATCACAAGCCACCCCTACACCCTTTCTCTCTAACTAACTCACCTAATACACACATCTCATACCTCTTTAACATATGTTACAATATCTTCCACCCTCTCTAAAAAATCAACAACTACCATCTTACACCCCTATTATTCTAATCAAAACCCACTACATTCAACTCACCTAACATTCAACCCAAATGGGTTGAAAAATACAATTCATTTGGATCACAAGTAACTTATTTACACCCCCTCCATAAATGCCTTTCCATCATACTTAATTTACACACACCCCATTCACAAACCTTACAGAAGCTCATCACTTGAAGATCAAAAAGAAAGTCAAAGAGGAAGAAGAATAATGTAGGATATGGACTAAAAATAAATAAATAACCTCTATTTTCTCCCCTCTACATTTTTTCTTATCTACTTCTCCCTCTCCTTTTATTTTTATTTAAAACAATCCTAAGATGTAGTGTGAACCCTTCTATGCTTCCGGTAGATTAGGTTCCGACTCAGTCGAAAAGATAAAGGTTGAAAACTTTTTTCAAAAATACTTCTTAAAAAATCCCTACACTTATGCACATAACACAAAAATATTTCAAGACTAAAGTCTTGGGCCCTATTCTTATGAAAATAAGCCCTTGAGCAAAATATTTATATTTTTCAAGATTTTCCAAGGTATAGACTATAGAAGAGCCCATTCCTCAATAAGAAAGCCCTTAATGGTTTAAACTAAAATTAAGGTCCCTCGTACTCGATGACACAAATTGGATTTTTTCGACTTTTTATTTTTTATTTTAAAAAATGACCGAATTCAAGATTACCACCAATGTTGGATGGATTAAGGTGCCTAACACCTTCCCTATTTCCTAACATGGACCCCCTTACCTAGGTCTTAGATGGATCAATGTCCCATATTTATATGAGAGTCACCACAAACAAAATGAATTTTCAAAACTACTTTCCAAATGCCTATTCACACCATTTTCTATAAAAAAAATTGTGACGACTCCAAATTTAAGTAATAGAGATCTTTGAACTCGAAAATCTTATGTCTACAATACCTTTTTCAATCATATCAATTTTATAAAATTTAAATTTGCATATCTAAAGTTACACTAATTTTATAAAGCTACAATTGAAATGTATAAAGGATATTGCCAATAACAAATTTAAATATAATATATAAGAAGGGTAAAATAAAAAAAATGAATAGTAGTAAAGATAGTTTAGATACTCCATAGATTTTCAAAATTGGAGACTCCAATTAGGGTTTCTAAGAGCATCTCGAACTAGTTTTCAAAAATCCAAATATAGAGATGGAGACATCTAAGCCTAACTCTTACCGGTCTTCATTTTCAAAGTTACCATTTTATATCATTATTTATGCCTTGAAATATAGATATGAGAGGGAAAATTTGAAGGGTCTCTCTAAATCACTATTCACGTTTTTAAATGAATAATGATTTTCTAATGTCTCTGTCTGACATATGCTCCCATACACTACCTAATGTTGCATGTGCTAGAATCATATATATATATATATTCCTTTGGATACACAATTGCACATATTTATGGGGATGTGCAGTTGGTATCCTGAGGAAAAAATCTATGGTTCTAGCCCATGCCATGTCGTGGATCGTATGTCAAAGGGGGCGTTAGAAAATCATAACTCTTTTTAAATACCTATTTTGTCCTTTTTTTTCTTTCATAAATGTTATTTTTGACATTTTTTTTCATAGAATATGTTTTAAATACCACTGTTATCCCCAATCAATTTCATTTTTCAAGTGAGTAAAATAATGATTTCAAGAGAGGGTTGGGCAGAATTCAAAGTGATTTTGAGGGAACCTCCATTTTCAAATTTGAAGATGTTAATTTGATGAGAATTTTTTTTTTTTTTGAAGATGTGGATTGGAGATGCTCTAAATCAGAGACCTATTTCAAAGCATGGTTGGAGTATTATTTTCAGTTGACAAGTCCCTATTTTAAAGATTAGTGCATAGTTGGAGATGACCTAAGTTGGTAAGAAAAGATTCATAACTGCCCATCCATATCGGATACAAAAATGTGATTAGATGTCATTGGAATATAAGTGTTTTTTAGCTCACAACACCACAATCATTTCACGTATGCGCAAAATTAAATAAATTTCAAGCTTGATCGAAGATGTTGAAAATGGACGACTGTTGAACTCTCAAATTTAAAATTAAAATTTAACGATGAAAAATATCTTTTTAATTTTTTTTTCAAAATTTATAGAATCTTGGATGACACAATGTGATGTAATTAAGAAATTTCCTTTTTTTGATGTAGGCAAGAGAGAAATTTTTTCTCTTTTTTTTTTTTTGGTTTTGACTTTTTCGCCACATGTCAAATGGCTGTGGCCCTGTGACCTGTGACCAAAATGTGGAGTCCAACTTTGAAGTAGACAGTCAGCTTCAAAATTTGAAAAACCCTCCCTGCTACAAGACATGGGGCATTTTAAATTTACTGTACACCCCTACATTTTCATTAAAATTAGAAATACCTCTTTGAAAATGCCATGTGTAATCCAATTGAGAGGGTATAAGAATTATTAAAAAGTAAAAAAAAAATAAAAAATAAAAAATAAAAAGTTAACTTTCAACGTTAGGTTTTTATGTTAAGTTCGAGAATTCAGATGCCAGTCCACGTGGCCTAACTATTATTTTATTAAGGGGCGTTTGGATGATTTGTTTAGAAATATTAGATTCTAAATTTTGATTGTCAAAATCAAAATGAGGAAAAACTGATTTCTAACATTCAAAATTGACTTTGGCTAATAATTTTTCCAAATGGATTTCGACAAAAGAAAAATAATATTATGCAACAAAATGCAAGAAACGAGAATCATCAGCTTCTGATTATAGCCAATTTATGATTATGTGTATAGGATAATTAATTGAAACAAACATATTATCGAATTTCTAAAGTCAAATTACGATTTAAAAAAAAATCGGATTCTAGAATCCATGTCAAACACCCCCTTAACATCCAACGAACGGCTGAGATGGTTTGAGTTTCCCTACCTGATCTGCGAGCCAAAACAGTGTCTCGTGGGGTTTCACCTCCTCGTCAAGAATCTCTTACGCAGACTCTGAAGTTATGCTTCGAAGCTTCAACAATGGAGGCTTTAAACTTCGAATCTCAGTTTTCGAACTCTCTTCACTGCTCGTGTTTTCGTTCACCTCGAAAGCGAGCTGAGCTTCATCACCAACGCGAGCACTGCAACTCCTCTCAGAATTTTTTTCTAAAGTGCGTCATTTCAGGTTATTAATCTTAGCCAAGAGGTTATTAATCTTAGATTCAGTTAGGGTTTCTGGGAAAATATGTTTCTCTCCAAATGTGTAGCAGTTAGGGTTTTTTTCTCTCCGATTTTCGCCCAGAAGTTCATCCGCTGCTCTTGTTTTTCTTCTCTACATTCGTTTATTCCCACAACATCAGTAGATGGAGGTTTTGATGATTTTAATTCAAAAGAGGTAGCTTTTTCGTTTAAAGAATGGTTCAAATGCAGACAACATACTTTACTAGATCGAATTTTCGAGATCTTAGCTCCCAAAGATGACGATTTGGCTTCTCAAAGAGCTGCGGAATTGGCGCTCTCTCGATTAGAGTTGCGGCTCTCGGAGGAATTCGTATTGAAGGTGTTAAATCATGGTGAAGATGTGTTGTCTTGTTTGAAGTTCTTTGATTGGGCTGGGAGGCAACCCGGTTTCAATCACACCCGTGCGACCTTTAATGCGATTTTTAAAATTTTATCGAGAGCAAAGTTGATGTCTTTGATGTTGGATTTTCTAAAGACTTACACGATTCAAAGGCACCTACACAAGGTCAGATTTTATGATACTCTTGTGATGGGGTATGCTGTTGCAGGGAAGCCCGATGTTGCTCTCCAATTGTTTGGTAAAATGCGGTTCCAAGGGCTTGATTTGGACACCTTTGCGTACCATGTGCTTCTGAATGCTTTGGTGGAAAAGAGTTGCTTGACGTTGTTGATGTAATCTCGAAGCAAATTACAAGGAGGGGTTTAGACAATGAGATAACTTCTTGCATAAGGGTGAAGAATCTTTGTAAGCAAAACAAGTTGAAAGAGGCGGAAGATTTGGTCCATGGGTTGGAGTGCAATGGGACTAAGAAATATGATCATGCCGTGGGCATTCTTGTTGATGCTTTATGTAAAAGGAATAAGTTTGAGGAGGCAAGTCGGTTGTTGGAGGAATTTTGGGGTCTTGAAAAGATTCCTATGTCACGTACTTACGGTATCTGGGTTAGGGATCTTGTTCAAGCTGGGAAAATGGATGGAGCTTTGGAATTCCTGCGGAGCAAGAAGTTCTTGGAAGGTTATGTGCCCGAAGTGTTCCGTTATAATATTTTGGTTTACAAGCTTTTGAGAGAAAATAGGCTCGAGGATGTGTATGATTTGTTGATGGAGATGAAAGAGGGGAGGATTTTTCCTGATAAGTTCACTATGAATGCAGCTCTATGCTTCTTTTGCAAGGCTGGAATGGTTGATGTCGCTCTTGAGTTGTATAATTCAAGGTCAGAGTTTGGGCTCTCTTTGAATAGTCTGGCTTACAACTATCTCATTAATACTCTTTGTGGAGATGGGAGTGTTGATGAAGCGTATCGGATTTTGAGAGATTCCATTGAGCAAGGTTACTTCCCTGGTAAAAGGACTTTTTCTATTCTGGCGGATGCTCTATTCAGGGAGGAAAAGCTGGATAAGATGAGGGACCTATTCCTTATGGCCCTAGAACAGAATATTATGCCAAGTGATGTTGTGTGTGTTAAATTTATCTCGGCCCTATGCAAGGCCAAGAAGGTAGAAGATGGTTACTTGATACATGGGGAGCTTAGCAAAATGAATAAAGTTACACATAGGAGTACTTACTTTGATTTGATACACGGTTTTAAAAGGTCAAATCGAGCAGATATGGCTTGTAGACTTCTGATTGAAATGCAAGAAAATGGTCACACCCCGACCCGTAAATTATACAGGGCTGTTATTTGTTGCCTGTGCACTACGCAAAATCCTGAAAACCAGTTTTTCAAACTGCTAGAGATGCAGTTGTCTCGTTATAAACCCGACCCTCGGGTTTACAACTTCTTCATTGATGGAGCTGGTCATGCTAGAAAACCCGAGCTGGCAAGGGAAGTATTTGAGATGATGGCTAGAAGTGGCTTTGAACCCAATTTGGGTACAAAAATTTTGATGCTTCAAAGCTTTCTAAAAAGTGAGCGGATTGCGGATGCTCTGAATTTCTATGGTGCTTTGTGCATGGGAAGACAACCTCCGAAGAAACTGTACAATACTATGATCATCGGTCTTTGCAAAGCCAACAAGCCAGGTCTAGCCATGGAGGTTTTGAAGGAGGTGAGGGGGATGGGATTGATTCCAAGTTTGGAGTGCTATGAGGAACTTGTACTGTCATTTTGCTCAATCAAGAATTATGATATTGTGGTAGAAGTTATTGATGAGTTAGACAAAGTTAGCCGTCCTGTTTCTTCCTTCATCGGTAACATACTTTTGCTTCATTCTTTGGATAATCAAGAACTTTTTCAGGCTTGGGTCCGTTCAGGAGCGGTGACTAGGAAAGCCTCTCCATCTGAAAGTTTGACTCTTAGAGAGGTAGTTGGTTTGTTTTCGGGTGGCATTAGAGTGAACCAACATATTGACAACATGGACGAAATGATTAAACAATGCTTCCCACTTAACATCTTCACGTACAATATGTTGTTGAGAAGACTAAGCATGGTTCAGACCATGGACCATGCGATAGAGTTGTTTGATAGGATATGCAAGAAAGGATATGAACCCAACCGATGGACTTATAACATTATTGTTGGTGGGCTGTGCAAACATGGTAGGAGAATGGAGATGAAGAGATGGGTTGATGAAATGCATCGAAAGGGGTTTGATCTTACTGCATATACAATACGACTCTTGTAACACCACTCTAAGAAAGTGGTGGCAGTGATTTGAATGATGATCTGATTCATGCATCCGGCACTTCCTTGTCACAAAATCCTGCTCATACTGTTTGCATAGAAGCAGGTAATACTGAAGTCACATACTTATGAGACTAAAATTTTGTCTTCGTTATTCATTGTAACATTGTCAAATAAAATTGATACTCATATTTGTGACAAATAAACTAGCTCGTCCATTATTTGGTGTCCAACTAATGCCATATCTACTGGATTTATGATGCATCAAGATTCCTTGGGGTATTCTTACTAGTTTTACAGGGGTCCATGGAGTGGCTATAAACAGCTCCTTGTGGGCATTCTTTGTGCCATCATGGTGCGCTTTTGACACTTACTGTTACTTCTAATAGAACCATTCTGATACTGTTTATTTATCTACTAGATTTTAGGGCATGGGCATCCTCTTTGGGGTTAAAGAGGTAAAAGGGGAAAGAGAGTAAAGGTAGAGAGTTATCATTGAAAAGGGAGGAGAAGAACGACAATAAAGTTAAGGGGGGGAAGAGGAAATTAGTGGAGTTCTCCATGTTTATAATCCACTCCACTGTAGTTGAGTGGATGTTTATACCCTACAAAACTATAGCTGAGCCAGGGTCCACTGTTGTGTTTTATTACATAGATTATAGAAATTACCCGGTACAAAACACCTTATACTCCAAACAGTAATCTTTATTAGTCTCAAACCTATCCAATAGGGTAAGGTATTTGTGAAAGACAAATATGGATGGCATCTGTGTCAAGGGATGCAACAGGAAGATGCTTTTTTTTTTTGATAAATATAAATTATATTAATGAAGAAAAAAGAGTAGAGGAGGCTGAGTTAGCCCCCACAAACAAGGAAAAACGAAAGAAAAGAAAAATACACTCCCATCAGGAGATGGAACTAATGACAAATTGCTTCCCAATTAAACACAAAATCTTGGAAGCTCACTCCCTCAAAATCTTTACTCATCTTCGACCAAAGGAAAAGAAAACCCATAATCTCTAAAATCACAGGAAGATGCTTTCTCCCCTACCTGTGCTTTATGCATGGGGAACTTACAGTGGATCTTGTAACAATCATGGTTGTCTCTGACCTAGGAGGATTCCTAGGCCTCAAATCACCATGATAAATGGACCTTCTGGACTGTTTACTTATCTTTTCTGACTTTCCAAAAGGACAGAATTGCAAATAGATAGGAATATCTGATTAGTTCATTTTGAGTCTTGAAGGTTTGTCTTGGAGTGGTGAAAAACCAAGACAAAGTGACAAACCATGCACAAAAACAAAAAATTCACGACATATGGAGAAAATCACATGACAAACTTAAACATTCTGAGATAGGCCTAAATTAATGCATTTTTATTGGTCCCAGATAATGCATAATAAGCTCTAAAAAGTTTTGTTGGAAGTGATTTAATGTTCTGTAGAACCATTTATCATAAAGAATCACTACACCAATACGGAAGAGACACTGAGCTACAATAAAGTAACATATGCATAATGCTTAACCTGCTAAATACCTGTGGACTAATCGATAAGGTGTTAAATATGGTTTGTTGGATGATTGTGGAGTTGACTTCCACTGAATGTGCTTTGCTATTTGTTTATTATACTCAAAGGATATGATGTTTAATTTGAAAGAGTTGGATTGGATGGGTGTTCCATGTGGCCTATGTCTCGTGGATGGGTGCTGTTACCAATGTCCAGCATAAGTAACCCAGAAAATAAGGATTCCTGGAGTTGGCATTATTTTTTAATAATTTAGAAAAATAATTGTTTTTATATAATAATAAGGATAATCTTACAATCTGTGTCATAGACAGAGATGACATATAGTTTAAGCTATTTTTACTACATTAAATCTTCAATTGGAAATGGTAGAAGCAATAATCTACAACGAATTGAATATCTTGCAATAGGGAAATAATTTTATTTTGGAAATGTTGCAGCAAAGTCCACAGAATTTTTTTGGACAGGTAAAGAAGTATATTGAAAGAAGAGAAAGGCAAGGAGGTTGAGGAGACCTAGCTACAGAACATGTCAAGAAGGCAACCAAAAATAGAAGCACAAAGCCAAGCATGCAACAAGGAAGAAAAGCTGAACTACATCCTAAGAAACGAGTCCCTTGTAAAAAGGAGGTCTTAGAAAAAGATCCCCTTATACTCCCCCTGCAGAAATTATTACTTCTCGTATCGAATGATCCTTTCCTTCAAATACTGTATTGTATCTTTTTTTACCCTAATCCACAGGCAAAACAACAATGGGAATAGTGGATCAAATTTTTTTTTTTCTTTCTGGCAAGGGCTTGTGGTCTTCCAACATTGGAAAATGGATAAAACCGATTTGGGAAACTGGGAATAGGGAGAGAAAGTTGATCATATTTCTTTTGCTAGAGAGCAATTAATAAGAAGGTTGATAATCTCTATTTGGGCTTAGAAGACCCCATTTATATAGCATTAAGAAGACTCTACATTGAGAACATACAATGGGTTGCTTTAATGGAGCATGGAAGGCCATTGGGCCACATTTTAGGATTAGGTTCTGTTTAGTTTTATCATTTCCCACTAGGGACCTATTTGTTATTTATTTTCCAGCCATAAGTTTATTTATTATTATGGATTAATTAGGGAGTTTTAGTTAATTACGTATTAGTTGGTCATATTATGTTTTAATCTTGGTTGTAGGATAGTTGTAATTGATTACATTTGTTTTAGGTTTTTTTTACATGTGTGGGTGGGTGTGTGTATGTGGAGGGGGGAGGGATTTGACTTGAATGTGGAAGGTAGATGTAATGTCCCAAAAAAAACAAAAAACAAAAAATGTTAACCAAGTCAACCATTGTTGATTCAAGTCAAGTCGACCTAGTCAAGCGTTGGTAAACCAATTTCGACTAAGTCAAATTGACCGAAGTCTATATACTTAGAAGATTCTAATAGAGTTAGATATTTTGGTAAATATCTAGATATTTTTTATTTATTTATTTATATGGGGTGAAGTTCTGATGTCTAACTTTTACATCAAAATTTTTGGGTATCTAATTAAATCCTTTAACAAAATAAGTTTAAAATCCAGCCCATCATCCTTCTCATTAGAGAAATCTAAGATTTGTGTTTCATTTTCTTTCTATTTACTAAGAGAAAGGAATGAAGGTAAGGAAAGGAAGTTACCTTACATTTTTATAATAGCTTAGGCTTTTCTTCAAGATCTTTTAAATTAAAGTAGTGAATTGATTGTTAAAATATGCATATGTATTTCACTGGTTTTTATTTTATTTTATATATCTTATATAAGTTTTAGTTGTTAAAAAGAATGTATAGAATTAGATATGTGTTAATATATTTAGAATTAGAAGTTGCTGATTTTTTTCATATGAATTACATATGTTCTGTACTCCACGTATTTTTCTACATTCTTTATATGTGTTTCATATGTATTTGATACATACTAAAAAGAAAATTCAGCAACTATATAAATGGTTTTCACATACAACTTACATATTTTGTACATATTTTATATGTGCTCTAATAATTCTAAGTACATGTATAGAATGTGTTTTTAATTCTTTATAAACTTGTTGTTTTATTTTAATTTTATATATTTTAAATATATGTATATTCTAATATTTCAAATACATATATAGAATTTTATTTACAAATTTTAACTTGCTGATTTTTATATATTGTAATTTTCAATTTAAAAAGGTAAGAAAAATATTTTATTTAAAATAAAATATGAGAACGAGTTCTCAATTGATTGTCATGTTTTTCAAATACTTAGTTAGTGAGATGTTTTGACTAAGTGTCGTGTAAGACACGAAGAGGGGAGATGCTTCAGTCATAGACTATATAAGTCACAAAGAGGGGAGATGCTTCAGTCATAAGACTATATAAGTCACAGAGAGGGGAGATACTTCAGTCATAGATTGTATAAGTCACGATGAGAGAGATGCTTCGGCGTATGTCGTGTAAGGCACGAAGGAGAGATGTTTCAGTTGATGGTCGTGTAAGACACGAAAGAATGAAGAGGAAAAGAGAGATGATGCTTTACATTTAAGAGTGGACTAGGTGTTTAAGACACGTGTATGTCTTACTTTCAATACATTTTGAAAAAAAAACAAGTACCTATATGTAGTATTTTAATGATTTATTAAAGAAATTGTGAAAACCTATAAAGAATAACGTATTGTGACATTTTCGGAACGATGCATTATTCTAGGATAACAGTTGCGTTGTTTGAGTTCTTTGTATTATGGGATGCATAAGAACACAACATCACTACAGGAATCCAGTAATTTCCTTTCTATCTTTAATAGAGAACAAGATGTAGGTAGTTATATAATTGATAGAGATTATCAAAGATCACATGTATGCCAGATTGGCATAAATGAAGGTGGCTACTTAATGATCATTAATAGTTTAGAGTAGTCAAAAAAGAATGACCTACTTGATTGCCCATTTCTTAAGGCCTTGGTCAACCTGAGTCGGAAAATAGTTACCTAAATGTGACAAAGGCTAGCCATAGAATCAGGAACTAACGGTGGGGTTCCACACTGGTGAAGTATTAGAATAATCATATCTTAAATGAGATATTCACATCAGTCGTAACCCTCAACTCTTTATTATAGTACTCTATTATTTGATGTTATATTATGAGCAGTTATTTTTTAGATTTTTAATTGTGTTTCAATTTCCTACTAGGTTTTATGATATCGGTGTTCAATTATTTTCAATTATGTGCTAAATATCAAACATGCATGATTTATGAATTCTTAGAATATTTAAATTGCATGTAGAATGCTATTATTTAGAATTGTTAGATTCCTTTATTGGGTAACTTCCTTGTTACTCACCCCTATAACAACACAAATTTCAAACACACCTGATTTAGATGATCCTTCAGAGGAAACTCAGGTTTAGGGCTACATAGATGATCAGTCCAAACTTCCGGGAGAGGATTATGGGTATTATTATTGAATTACTGAACTAGCGTTAGGTTTAAAAGTCTTTTGATGTTGTTTTCTCTTGTAGTTATGACACAGTATGTGTCGTTACTCTAATATGTAAATATGTTTAAGTGGGTCGAGGTTTGAGGATACTTTTGTGTTTTGTTAAACAATAATCAGGTATGATTTTTATTATAATATTTAAGTATCATTTGTGTCTTATATATGATTATCATGTTATGGGTTAAATATCATGTCTCTGGATTCAACTTAGGAATCATGGGGTTCAGGTTGAGTTTTTGGGCCGTGACAATAGACTTCCTTCGATTAGAGATTTTAGATGGTCTACCTGGGTCTTTTATGTGCGTGCGACTTTATTTTAGAGATTGGTGTAATCCCTAGCTTACACCAACCAAATCCACTCCAGCCACCTATAACCTTAACCAGAACATTCCCCAACATAACCCTCAACTCTAAACCCTAATTCAGCCCTAACTCATTTTCCAAGCCTTGTTCCAACTATTTTATTTTGATTGAATTAGAATGGTGCTATTGGAAAATTGTTTTCACTAAATCACAAGTTTTGTTATTTGGTGACGGAGTAGCATTTTTGTTTGGTTTTCTTTTGTGATGTGTCTTATTTGTTTTTGTAATCTATCAGGTGGTCACCCCGACCCCTGTATTTTAATAAACTTATTTTTACCTATCAATATAGCCATAATCCTTGCCAATGTAGCCACTTGAGCCCAATGTAGTCAAGACGATTGCTTTTGTGCGCCTCAAGCAAACCTCAAGGTAGGGCATACTATAGGTGCCTTAATACATGTGAGGCAAGGTAGTGTAAGTGAGGCACACCAAGGCACATGCCTTGACTGTGCCTCAGTCAAGGTGCAGGCGCATCAGGTGCTCTCCTCACTAAAAACTGAATTAAATAAATGTATGTTATTTTTTTATTGGTTGCTACAATTTAATAATAGACACCATGCTACATAGTCTTGTCTATAACCATTAGAGGTTAAATAAGACACCAGTTTCTTGATTGTATAAAACTTAAACAAAAGAAGAACTATTTGGAAAGTACAATTTTTTACCATTATAGATGTTAAGTTCACATTTTTAGTCATCTTTATTCGGCTTGAGCTTGTTAGGGCCAGGTTAGGCTTTAGTCGACTTACGTCATATAGGGGTATAAGGCAGAGCCCGCCATTTTAGGGATTAGGGCTCAACCAAGCCCGATTTGAACCCACCCATCAGCGACCGTAGTTGTATGTCATAGCTTCAACAACACATGTTGCTAGCCTGTTTCTTCTTCTTCTCCTCATTTTTCTATTAATGCTGTTTGTTGTTCTTTTTCGTCCTCTTGTTAAGTGTTGAATGCTTTAATTTATTTATAAAACTCATATCTATACATTTATATTTGTAAAATATCTAGAACCTATCTATCACTATTTAATTTTAATTTTAATTTTTATGGTTATTTGATAGTTTTATTATTATTTAATAGTTTTATTGTGCCTCGCTTCACTTAGGAGTGTGCCTCATGCACCAGGAGGCCTTTGTGCCTTAAGTACGTCTTTCGCCCTTAACCACACTGCTTGAGCCTAGACTCGAATGGATTAAGAGAAATCCAATTGCTATTTGTTCGGAACCCTAGACTAGTGGAAGTAAAAAAAAAAATGTCTTCCATTGGAAAACCCTCTATTTAATATTTTTAGGATCCTACATTGTGGGGCTGATTTACTTGTTATTCTCTTATTAGAATTTTTTGAATAATTTGTGGTGGATTTAGCTCTTATTTCATATTTAGAATTCTCTTGGTAATTGTAATTGATTTCAAACTTTCATAGTATTAGGTTAGTTTCATAGTCCTGCATCAAATGATTAATGGATTGATCACTTTACCCATACAAAATAAGTTAACAGAAGTGACACATCTAGATGTGATATGTTCAAATGTTAGAATCTTCTTTAGAGCTGAAATCCATATAAAAATTAATATCTTAGAAGAAACTTTTGGATCCGAACGGCAAGAGCCGAAAAAAGTCTTCGGAAGGAAAGGCAGAATGACTTGACTGAAAGTTTTCCATTCCGACTCGACACCCTTTGGTCCTCCTCCGAAGGAAACTTCCATTTGTGTGAATTCGTCCAGCAAGAAAATTTAGCTCATGGAGTTGCCATTGAAAAAAGCTAACAACTTTATGCTCTCCATCTGGGGAATGTTTGATTGAGGTCGATGTGACCCTTTGTCAGTTGCTTTGTATTGAGTTTAGTCCCACATCAGACTCTCATTGCCTTGTCTCTCTCCTTATAAGCTATTGGGTCTCTCCACATCAGACTCTCATTGCTTTGTATTGAGTTTATCATGGTATCAGAGTGGGCCTTTCTTTCCTCCACGCCACCCAGTTCATATTTCCACGTGTTTTGGCCCAGTCTGGTCTACAAGTGCGGGGGTGTGTCGAGTTTAGTCCCACATCGGACAAAATTTCTCTTGTCTCTCTCCTTATAAGCTCTTGGGCCTCTCCACTCATTGCCAATTGGTTCTGAGTTGGACCCCCAAATTTATCATGGTATCAGAGCGGGCTTTTCTCTCCTCCACATCACCCAGTTCATATCTCCATGTGCTTTGACCCAGTCCGGTCCACACGTGCGGGAGAGTGTTGAGTTTAGTCCCACATTGGACACAAATTGCCTTGTCTCACTCTTTATAAGATCCCCAACCTCTGACTCCCTCGCACGTGTGGGCCGGACTGGATAGAGATATGAATTGGGTGACGTGGAGGAGAGAAACGCCCCACTCTGATACCATGATAAATTTGAGGGTCCAACTCAGAACCAATTGGCAATGAGTGGAGAGGCCCAGGAGCTTATAAGGAGAGAGACAAGGCCATGGGTGTCCAATGTGGGACTAAACTCAACATGCCCCCGCACATGTGGGCCGGACTTGGTCAAAGCACGTGGAGATATGAATTGGGTGACGTGGAGGAGAGAAGGGCCCGCTCTGATACCATGATAAATATGGGGGTCCAACTTAGAACAGATTGGCGATGAGTGGAGAGGCCCAGGAGCTTATAAGGAGAGAGACAAGGCAATTTGTATCCGATGTGGGACTAAACTCAACACTTTGCTCATTTAGTTTGCCTTATTCACATTGATCCTTTATCTCTAAACTTGTTTTTATTCTTCATTCTCTTATTTGTTCTAGTAGAGGTTGTGCTCAAACCTTCATACTGTCTGGATGAATATATATTGTATATCTTCATCTACATCATCTTATCTAAGCCATATAATGATGGGGGAAGCTTTTCCCCACTAGTCGTAGAGCAAAGCCACAAGAAGATTTAAAGGCTCTTAAAAAGGGGGAAAAATGAGATATTATTTCTCTGTTAATCATGCAGATCAAATTGCAATTCCATGCTCCTATAGGATGTACTGACTAACAGAAGACATTTCTTGAGACATAATTGAATGGAGAAACAATAATTATTTAGTCTAACATAATTTTTTAAATTAAGCTTTGATGAAAATGATGCTTCGATCGAAATTATGGGGCGAGGGTAGTAACCAGAATTATTACCAACATTCTATAATGGGCAAAATTTGGTGTTAAAGTTCTGAGTTATTCCTGTTTCAATAGTTGACTATGCATCTCTAGTTTTACCTTCTTCATTGTTCTTGATTTCATTTGAGATGTAGTTGTTGCCTTCTCAAATGCAGTAACCTCCATTTTTTATTAACTTGAAGATCATTCTCACTGAAAAATAGCCTATTCTGAAAGTAGTTCTGCCTATCTTAAGTGGATTACAGGTGAGTCATTCTTGAGCGTCCATTTCACTGTTATCTTGGATTCCATTTTCCATTGGTTTATAAGTTTCAGAATCGATGGAATTTTTTTTTCTAAAAAATGATGTGCATGGTTTTGAACCCAGATTATGTCATCAAGGACTGTGTTCCATGTGACGCTGCGATGTGTTCAACTAAGTTTGGTTATGCAACATTCTTGGAAAGCTTTCATATTTGTAGCTGAAAAACTTTCTTTTTAATAACCATATCAGGACATTTTATCTGTGAAAAACATGGTATATCTGAATTATATATAGTTCAAAAGTAAAAGTTAAAAAAGTAGAAGTGCAGTGTCTTTTAAAAGCCTATTTAACTTTGAGAGCTTATATTGACATACCAACCATTACTTATAACACTCCAAACAACGGAATTAAATACAGTTCCTTGGGTGTGGCTAACAATTATAATTTTAATGACCACACTGGTGAATGAAAGATGCACATGTTTTATCAGAACAATGAATGTGCCCTTATTTAATTTTCCTAAATGACAGGATGCGTTGTTCACTGGTATGCTGTTTGAAATTCCACTCTCTGAGTATGTCAATTAAAATTTGGCTGTTCATGGGAACATGGATTTGATGCTCAATCAGAAGTCATGGATCCCCCCTTGAACACAGGAAGCTTTCGGTTTCAGAATTGCCTGTAGTTGTTGGATTTACTGGATGCTCAGACTCAGATGGGTCCCAAGTGGGGCCAGTTCAGGATGAGGGCAAAAAGATCTTGATTGCTAATTTGAAGGGGAGGTTTTATAAGCTCCTCAGGATGGGTAGGTCAAGTGTTTGAAATCCCACGATTAACCTTGTCAGTCTTGAGTTACCATCCCCATCCAGTTGATTTTCCCTTGAAGTGAAGGTGTTTTATGTTTAAATTCCAAGATAGGAACAGCTAAAGTTCAATAATCCTGCTATAACCAGTGTTGATTTGGTATTGTTTAATCCAAGTTAGATTCTTTGTTAGAACCATGGTGTCTATCACTGATTTTCACACGGAAAAGGTGGTCCGCCAAAGACAGCAAGGTAAGAAGATTACATGTATATTGTGTAAGTTCTTGTATTTCATTGATTATCAATCTGACAAATCTTTTATATTTTAGAACGCATTCATGCATTTTTGTTTTCCTTACAAGCAATGGAAATGAGTTAAGTAGGATTTGTTCTGTGAGGAGGTTGGCCATTATAGATTCATGTAGGTTTGATCAGCAAAATTTTATAGTTGTTATTTTCACACTAGTTTAGATTTAACATAGATATGTTTGGCTGCTAACATGTTTTTTTTCTTTCTCAAATTGGTTATAGTTGGTGAGGGGGGCCAGTTTTGCCATGCTTGCATTATCATCAAATAGTTAGTTGTGCTTATTAATGGCTAGCATCACTGAACCCTGTAGTAGAACAAATTCATATATGAAACTTCTTGAATTTCATCATCCATGGACCATCATCAATCATAACCGACCTGGGCATGTCAGGTGATTTGAGTGAAAAGGAATTCCACAGAAATCTCCCCCGTAATATACATTCTAATCTCCATTAATGGTGCTTCTTGAGGTTGCTTTTCAACCTCAACTTATTCATCCTATAAAGAAAAAAAGAAAAAATATATGTTTATCAATGAAAGCTGTTGTTGACAGAGACATTGCTAGAAGAATGTTTAAATTACATTAAACATTTTTAAACTTAGTTTTGATCACCGTTAAAAACCCAAACAAAATTTCTTGAATCCTCATTTGGTTGTGGATTGAAAGGGTCAATCAACTTCTTCTCAAAACAGGAACTCTCTGACCCATGGATAGCAATTCCTTCAATTGGGAAATTTGGTCCAGCACCTGATTAATCTTCTGCAAAAGTTAGAACATCAAATTTCAGCACAACTTAAGGAGCTTACAACATGAGAAATCAAATAGACAACAGAAACTATATGAAACACCACATATATCTGAAGTTGGTCCCCATTGGTTAATAATGAGCCTATTAATCGAGATTATATAGGTGTAAAATAGACCTGAAAATTGATTAACCATACAAGGTTTAAAATCTCGTTGCGAGGCAATGTCTCAATCATTCAAAGAAGAAACAAGAAATACTATGGACTGAGACATTTGAAACATTCCAAGACAAACCTCCAATATTTCAGGATTAGTATTTTGTAGAAATGACTCGACCAAAATAATTCAAGACATCTTTAAGCTCTCTCTCTCTCTCTCTCTTTATTTTTCTTCTCTTTAAAATGGTTTAATTTAAGAAAATAAGGTTAAATAGAGGTTTTCTTTGAAAAAAAAAAATAGGAGGAGAGCGCAGAGATTCAGAGCATAGTTATTATGCATTATTCTCCCCAAGAAATAGCATACATTTTCCATCGAAATATTTATTATCGAGACATAAAATCTCAATTGATCTGTGTAGAGCCCATTTTGCTATAATTTTGTGAGGGAAAACATCACCTCACTAAAGTGGGTGAGATCCACATTATTCACTTTATTGCTTTTCCCCTTTACCACTTTACTTTTAATTTTATTGTCTTTCTTCCCCCCCTCCATTTTTTCAATAATATCCCTCCAATTTTATTATCTTTCTTCTTTTACATCATTTTCAATAATACCCTATAATGTACTATCTTTTCTCTTTTACCTCTTTAACCAATTTTATTGTTTTTCCTCATCTCCCCCTTCCTTAATAAGATCTCTCCAACTTTATTATTTTTTCCTCTCTTACCCTCTTAAATACCCCCATAACCTTAAAGATGATGCCCATGTCGTAGGCATCCACAAACTCTAGTATATATAAGTTTGCATTAGGGGACAACCATTTATCTTATAAAATAGGGCTGACAACGGATCGGTTTGATATCGGATCTGTAGACACCCAAATTTGAGCGGGCCTCGACGCAAAATGCCCCAAAAATTGAAAAAAATCGAAATGGGTTCCGAAGCCTAAACCTACAAGAATCCAATAAATTTTGTCATATTAATTTCAATAAGCGGCCCAAGGCTTCTCACGTGGCCCACGGACCAAAAATTCCTCACTACCCTCTCAACCCAATATAAACCCAAATCCATCCTTATCCTACCCACTACCCAAGTCTATTCAATACAAACCCAAATCCATTCCTATTCAACCAACAACCTAAGCCCAATCAAAACTCAACCCAAGCCCAAATCATTTAACCCAAATCATTTAACCCAAACCCAATTCTCTACCCAAGCCCAACATCACAACCAATCACCCAATATGACACATGTTAGTACCCCATTCCACCTCCCTCATCCAATCAACCAACCAACTCTATTACTTCTCTCCAAAAATTAATTCAACCCATAACCCTACCCTAACCTATCCTACCCATTCTCTTAAATCAAACACTTATAACCTATCACCCTCCCCTAATCTACCCCCATCATTCCCTACAAACCTATCTCTACAACCTAAACCCATACCTATCCTCTCAAATCAAACACTCATCATTTCCTATCAACTCATCTCAGCCCTTCATTTCCACCCACTTTTACACATGTCATCATCTCCCTCACCCTCCCAAAATATCATCAACCACCTCATTAAATCATCCATTCTCTTAAACCAAACACCATTTAATCACAACTACCACCTTAAACTCACCTCACCAAACACTCCACCAAAATGGGTTGGGTTGGATCCAAACCATTTGGGTCAAAACTCACTCATTTAACCTTCTTACACAAATACCTCTCAAACCCCATCAATTTACACATACCCTTCTCTTAAACCCCACACCATTCTACCACTTCTCATCATTTCACCCAACTCTACCCCTCAAAATAACTCACAAATTCTATTAAAACTCCATCATTCTCAACTCTCAATCCCTAATGAAAATTGACAAAAAAAACTCTAAAAAATCACAACTCTCCTCAACTCTCTACTCTTACTCTACTCTCAACACCCAACTCTCAACTCATCTGACAACTCTCAACTCTCAACCTTCTCTCAAACAAATCAAGCAAAGGAAAAAAAGTCAAGGTGGGTTTGACAAAAGGAACACCCCCCTCAACTCCCCTCCTCTACTCTCCCCTTCTCTACACATTCGCACACACCACCATGATTTAAATCACCAAAGGGCCCCTTCTTCAATAAGGGTGCCCTCAATGATTTGGATCAATATCGAAAGCCCCTCATACTTGAGGGCATACATCGAATATTTTCGATTTTCTTTTCTTTTCTTTTTTACTTTGGAATACCGAATCCGAGGTTACCACCTATGGTGGATGGAGTAGGGTGCCTAACACCTTCCCTACTCCATAAATGGACCCCCTTACCTTGAATCAAAGGTTGGACCAAGCATGCTCTATCCATACGAGAGTCATCAAAAAAAAATGTCAAAATGACATGTTCTTTTAAAGAAATATAACTTCGGGTGACCATTCACACCCATCTCCGAAAATGAATGGTGGCGACTCCAAAACACCCCAAAGTGGAGGGATGTTTCAAAAATATCGAAAATCCCATGTCCACAAGATCAAAACGACTCCAATACTGATCTAATTTTTTTTAAACATGTATCCGATCCGATCTGAACGAATTAATATAAATGTGAACCAATTCCAATTCGATCCAAACATATGCCTTTTTCCAATTATCAATGTTGAAAAATAAATTAAAATTTAAAATCATATAAAATTGAAAAAAATCAACTTTTCAACTACAAATATAGAGGGAAATAAAAAAGACTACAACATGTTATCTATATATATTTGTATGAAATTAAGAATAATAATAAAAAACAAAGGGTCGTGTTGGAGTGACCTCAAGCTGGAACTTCATATCACACTTCTTGACGTGAAAGTAGATAGGAACCGTCAATGTTTTTTCACTCGTGTCTCGATGAAAAGCATATATGATTCTCATACACTTTCACGTCAAGAAGTGCAATATGAGGTTCCAACTTGAGGTCACTTCAACATTATTCTCAAAAAAAATATATATCAAAATATGTTGGGAACAGATTTTTTTTCAGTGGATTGGGGTATATCGAACCGAAATTATATCGGATTTAAGATTTCAATCCGAATCCGATTGTTTCATGTTTTTCGGATCGGGTCGATCCGGACCAGTTCAGACATCAGGTATATTTCGGATCATTGTCAACCCTATTATAAGATTTAGAAGTTTTGAATGCGAGGATGACTTTTACGGTAAGAGTATCATCCTCGGGGTTTTAAAAAATCGACCAAGTTGAACCGGTTTTTTCAATGTCATTGAGGTGGCCGATTCACAAAACACTCCAATATCTGACTCAGTGATTTGACTGACTCGTCCGATTTTTAAAAGCATGGTGGAGCCCTAGCATTTCATCAGTATGAATTTTGATAAGGTTCGGAATACGTGGCATTTCTCTCACGGGAATTTCTACAAACAGGTGGAATCAAATTCCCCAATTTAGTGGCATATAAGTTTGATCGAGAAATCAATCATTTTTTGACACGTACCTGACTTTGATCTTGTACGAGAAGGATCAAACGGTCCTTGTTCTGTTGCAGCAATCTTCGACGCCTCTGCCGCTGCCACTTCAAGTACAACAAAGACACCAACAACGCAGCTGCAACACCTGCAGCAGAGGCCAATGACCGATTTGCCCCTCTAGTAACAGTATAATAACGAGCAGAGGAAGAGATACGCATGAACTTTGAGCGTAAGATCTCAAACCCTAAACTCAACCTCTTCATCACAAAGTCTCCTGCGAGACTGAATCGTGAATCGGATGGATGATGTAGTGGGCCCACCTCTACATTGACATTGGATGGTGATGATGCTGGTTCTTGTGGGCCATATTCTACTTGATCATCTTGTTCATGTTGTGGTTGATGATGTAATGGAATGTGGAGACCTTCATGATTGCTAGGTGGAAAGATGGAGTAATCGTCGTAATCTCTCTGTCCGTCTCTTCTCCTTGAATGGGCCTGGGCTTCTTCGTGGGCCTGAGATGGGATAGATATCTGTTCCCAGTCAATCTCACTCTCGTCCTCCATTTCTTGCTTCTTAGTTCAATTGTGCATCGACGACATGACACAGTTACGACTCAGTTTTAAAATTAATATCTCTGTTGTGGACTGTCAGTGAAATCACAAAACTGCCCCTTTATTTGAGAAAAAGTGGTGATTAAAATGGGAAGTTTGTCGTCTCTAAATTTTATTTGGAGAGTTACTATTGGCACCCCAACTTCTAAAATAACTGAATGGTTGAGAATAAGTAAAAGTTGGGTGCGAATAAAAGATCTCTCTTTTGTTTTTTTCTTTTTTTTTTACTAGATTTAAATTTTTTGGATTTAAGATATAGTAACGATAATGTTGAGATAATAATTTGAGCCAAATCTTTTTAATGTTTGGACAGTACCTTTTAATCTTTAATTGCGATGTGATGAATAATTTAAGAAATTGGAATGTGATAAGTAAAATTTGGGGTGCCAATATTAACTCTCTGTATTTTAATGAATTTATTGGTCCACAAAAATTGGTGATTTAGACACTCTCCTACAAATTTAAATGATGTAATTGCCTTCATCTTCAATCTCTATCCAAAAGTTTCTTGATTTTCTCTCAAAATCAATCATCTTCAACATGTTTTTACCCTTATTTTAAATCTTTAGATTCTATTTTTTTTCAACCTTTATATTGGTAGAATGGTGGGACAAGTAGAATGATGGATTTTGGGGTAGAAAAATTAAGGATTTCTATAAGACATTGAAGATGACTTGAGTAATAATAATTTATTCTAGGGGTTAACAACTTTAAGATATTAGATTCTTAGGGTAAATTCATCTTCAATCTTACGATTCTATCTCGTTCAACCTTAATATCTTCATAACAAGATAGAAATTTTGGAGAAGCAGAATGATGGATCGTTGAAATAGAAAAAATCAAAGTATTTTTTACAAGACATTAATTACTATGGATTGAAGATGAGCCTGAGTGGATTAAAGATAGTTTACCCTAGGAGTTAATGGCTTGGATACAACAGATTTTCTTGGAGAAAAATCAACAAATTTTAGTTATAGGTTGAAGATAAGGGAATTTAGTTCGTAGGTCTTGTGTTCAATACTAAGTATGAGCATTAATTCCTCCGGGGTCAACTGCAAGGGCACACCCTCACTTACTCAATGCATGTGATGTGCGAACGTGCACATGCCTTGGGACTAGTCCTTGAACGGATTGGAAAAAATCTAGATATGGACCCAATCCGCTATTTACAGGAACACTTAAAGAAAAAAAAAAAAAAAAAAAAGAGCAACGGGTTTGCATTAGATGTAGCAAAGTCTATTCAAAAGCTAGTATTTGAAAATACATAATATGCACATGGTACTGAAGTTTTTGTGAACGTCAAATGATTTTACCTATAATCGGAGGGGAAGATGTAGTATATACAAAATATGTTGATATAAATGCACATTTTCATGATAAACAACTATTATTAATTCATCATCATCATACAAATCGTAATCTAAGGTAAAGAAGCATATCAAAATATACTAAAGACTAATGATAATCTGACTTGAAAATTTTCACTCAGACTGTACTCAAACCTTGGTTGACGTGGTAAGTGCACAAAATTTTAAATCTTTTTTTCTTGTGTATCCTAACGAAAAAGATCTCTTGTAATATGCACTGGCCACATCGATCATGTGACCAGTTTCGAGTCAGAATATCACGACTCTATATTAAATACAATAAGAAGAAGGTAAGTATTGTCATTTTAGGTTAGAATTGGTCAAAGTCAATAGTCAATGTGAAAAATTAAAAGTTTTTAATATACATGGAGGCATACCTAGCTTAACTTAATTAACGGGAGAGGTCATTGGAATTTTTTTGTTTTTGGTATTTTTGTTGTATTTCGAGATATTAATTCAGATGTTGCTTACGATCACAAAAGCCTCATCCCCAACAATGGAAAACAACAGGCGCATGATAGTGACCACTTTTATTCCTGAAGTGACGTGTTCTACTGCACATGACACCATATTAAATTTTGTATATTTTCCGCCAAAGTGGTTGTTGATATTTTGACATTTTGTTAGTGGAGGAGGTGAATTATGGGATGGCAATCTACTGTGGACAATAGTCCTTGCGATCATCAAAGGCATAGATCATTTTATGATTGGACGGTCAAGATGATCACTTGATGAGTCATGTGAGGCACTGTCCTACACTATTTCCTAGTTAAAAACCATGTTTTAAAACTCGTCGAGTCAAGGCATCAAGTGGTTTGACTCGTTTGAGTTTTGATTTGACTCAGCAGTAAAATTCATTTTTAATGATTTTTTATATAACAGAAAGCTGTTATTTCCACACCAAGTTTTACTAAAGCCACCCCAATTGTGTGTTTATTCTTCGATGATTTACTTATGAATTTGGTTGTCATTGGCAAAAGAATCTCGTAAAAAAAAAGGCAGTCAATGTTTTTTCTTAAAAATTCAACTCAAAACTTGATTGAGTCAACTCAAATAAATTTCATGATATCTCGACTCTTGACCCAAAAACTCGATGGAACCATGATCGAGCCAGCTCAAGAATGCACCTAACCAAGTTGGAAATGAGTAATGATAATCTGACTCCCCCACATGGCATATTCAAAATACTCTCCTGGTGTGGCATATGCCGGACCATAGATTTTCTTTCATCGGGATACACAACTACACATATTCATGAGGATGTATAATATTGTATTCCGACGCATGAAGCCTATGGTTCTAGCACATGTCATGTCAAGAGAGTATTTTGAGTGTGTCACATGAAGGAGTCAGATTATCAAGACTCATATAATAGAGAGAGATTTACTAGGCAGACCTATCTGCTGCAATTTTATTACAAAAACTCTCTTACTTTATCAAGTTTGTTACTTGAACAAACCTTACTTTATTAATCGAGCTACCATAACTTGCTTGGTAAGATTAGAAATTTTACCAAGGGTAAGTCACTGGGACCTCATGGTTATCAAATTAGCGATTCAACAACACGGCCTTTTAGATTTCATAAACAAACTCAGATTCAACCCGAAGAAAAAAAAAAAAAAACTTTTTGAACTTGACTGAAAGTGTTGAAATTGGACGGCTACCGAACTTCTCGATTTAAATCTACAAATCATCAGTGAAAATTAATTTTTTCTTTTGATTTTTTTTCAATAATTATTAGAATTTTATCCTTTATAATCCTATGGCATCATATCATATTTTTGAATGACACAAATTGATGTGTTAGAATCCACTCCAAAGTATGTTAAGTCACAAATTAACCCCTTAAGTTTGTTACAAATTAACCCGTAATCTAGTGGGTTTGTTTTATAACAAACTTGATAAAGTGAGGTTTGGTGGGTAACAAATTTCATAAAGTAAGATTCCCGTGATGTTGTCAGAACTCTAAGGGAGTTTTTGTAATAAAAAAGCAACAGTTAAGCGTGCAAGGTAAATCTTTCTAACTCCCGTTACCCTAATAAATAAATAAATAAATAAAACTTTAACCAAGTTGATAAGGGTTTATGAAATTTTGATACCACAACTTGGCTTCAAATTTCATGATTATCGAACCTGTCTTCTCCTGTATAGATTACTATAATCACCATATTGTCCAACTTATTGAAAAATTTATGACTCTTACGGATTTTATGATTAAATCATGATTTTTAATATTAAATTAAGAAAAATAAAAGATGATCTTTATGGACTAGTAAAAGGATATGAAATTTACGAATAAGTTGATGCGACCATTTTACCAATAAAGCATAAGATAATGATGATGGAAATGAGGATACCATTGATCTTTACTGGTACAATATAAACTTTAAATATGTTGTAGTCTTTTGAATTTTGTTTTTGCAGTGGACACATGGATGATATTAATATAGGATTCAATGATTCTTCATTGTAATTTAGTATGAAATTTGATGATATAATATAATAACTCCAACTATTAAGAATAAGAATAATTACACACAATTCTAACTTAATTTTCAATTTTATTTTTTTCTTGATTGTTTTTTTAATCTTTTTTCCTTGTTGACTTATTCCCAAATCTTGACTTGACCATTATGTTGGTCGCCAATCCTTGCTTGCCTAGTTTAAAAAATAATAATAATAAAATAAAATAAAATAAAAAATAATATGAAATGGAGAATTATATTTTTTATTTATTATAAAAATTTTAAAAATTTATTAGCTTTAATTTGACTTGATTACTTGTTGTCCATAACACTCGATTTGATGGACGTCCGACGGTTTTTAATTTTAGGGATGAGGGTAATCATGAGCGTGTAAATTTAAAACGTGGAGAAATCATTTTTCCAATCTATGGGAGAGAATTTGTTTTTTCCTCCCAAAGCAAATTGGTTTGTACATAAAATTCAATTCCGATGAAAATATATGATCAATATTTCATGGGCAAGACAGGTGCGTCAAATTTGACTATAAGGTTAGGTGGGCAACATATTAAAAATGTGAGAAGTAGGCTTCAAGGCGCTTCGCTTGACCACGGAAAGTCAATTTGGGAAAGGTCATCATTTTCAAAATTATCAAAAATTGTCTTTATTAGGACTAATTTATTGAATTTTCCTTGAAAGAATGTTAATTATTTTTTAACCAAAGAATACAAATAAAATAGTTTTTTTGAAAAAAAAAAAAAAATGCACTTGTTAGCTGGTATAACGTACTCCTGGCCCTGGCCGAGGCATCGAAGGATTAGAGGAACTCAGAGGATTCATGGCAGATCCTCATATAATGTGTTAGTAGGCAAGTAAGACTTGAACTTATGATCTCACACCATCCAACTTCTCCCCAAATCACTCAAATAAGGATTACTTTTCACTAATCATGGTTTAGTTAAGTTGGTTAGGGACTCGTGTAGCATTCTAAGGTAGTTATGCATGACCATGAGGACGAGGTTATTTACTTGAGTCGTGATAATATTGTTGTAGTATGTGGAGCTTGATAGTAGTCAACAAAGAGGTACTATAAATCAAGTCACACCTTTATGTCGAAAGAAATTTTTTCAAGAGTATTTTTGTAATTTCACTAATATTATGTAAAATTATAGTTAAGTTTTCTGGGATATTTATATTTCTCGTTTTTAGGTGAAAGGGCATAATTTGTAACTGCGAGTTTTCTCTTCATAGTGGAATTAGTGTAATCCGTGAACGACCTCAATTTAGAGGGAATCACTTAAAATCTATGTGTTTCTTTATATGATTGCTTATTTGTTTTTTGTTTTTTTTATTTGTATTCTTGTTTCGATTGCACCTATTTTCTTGACAAATATGACTCGCCAAGTGGCATACTCAAATGACTCCATGACGTGACACGTTCGGGTACCGTAGATCTGTATGCCTTAAGATACACGATTGCACTTCCCTATAAAAAAAATGTATCCTAAGGCATACAGATCTATGGTTCCTGAACTTATCTACATCATGGAGTCATTTGAGTATGCCACCTGGTGAGTCATATTATTAGGATTCTATTTAATTACACCCCTGTAAGTATGACTGTCAACCGATCGGTTCGATATTAGATCAGTGTCATTCCAATGATGATGCAATTTTTTTTTAAAGATGTACCAATCTGATCTGAACGAATTAATGAATATGTGAAACGAATCCGATCCATTTTATTTCATCCTTAATCTGAAATCGATTCGGTTTGATCCTAAAACATACCTTATTTTCAAATTATCGATGTTCAAAAAATTTAAAATATATAAAGTCAAATAAAATTTAAAAAAATTTACTTTCCTTCTACAAATATAGAGGGAAATAAAAAAGATTAAAATGTTTTATCTATATATACTTATAGGAAATTGAGAATAATAAAAAAAAAAATATTGAAATATGTCCGAATCAGATATTTCGAATTGAATTGGGGTACATCTGAATTTGATCTGAAACTATTTTAGATCTAAGATTTCAAAAATCCATTTTCATGTTTTCCAAGTTGGTTCGGATCTTAGGTATATTTCAGATCATTACCAGCCCTATTTATAGGCATTTAATTTGAACCTTAACAACCAAAAAATGGAGGAGATAAGGAATCGAAGCTTTTCTTCCCCCTTCTTCCAATGTTAAATTCATATAGCATCCATGGTCATAGAAATTTTATTTTGAAACACTAAACCAAACAAGCAAACACTTGAATCTTTTAGAAGATAATTAATTATCACAAAAATTAATCTTTTACATTCAACATATATACAACTATCAATTAAATGAACATAAAAATTAACATCAATTACATGGGTTCACAACCACACTTGCAAAAGTTGTTCCCATGCAACCAAAAAAGAACTTTTTTTGTGTATTTCCAATTTTTGATGAAGAAATCAAGTATGATCATCAAGATTGTATGTCTATATCGTAAAAGAATATCAACAACTCTGGGGGTGGTCTTGTTGTCGAATCTTGTCGAGTATAGAAATTATGTCCAAATTAACAATGCTTGTAGAAAATGAAGGTGGTGCATAAGCAACCCTATTAATATATATATATATGTACCAACATAATTCTTCCCATTCAATTGCAAACACCACTGCTTCTTCCCGGGATGTAAGTACATGTAGAAGGACCTGAGGGAGTCATGGGGCCTCTTTGGAGAGACTCGTACACGACGACAACCTCCTTCAACCAATCCTCCCCTTTGAAAGGCCTTATCGCCTCTGACGATCGAAAACTCGACATAAAGAATATGGAAAAAATGAATAATATTATACAAAGATTTCTCCTATAAAAAGCCATTTCTATGGGGAAAAAAATGAAATTTTTAGGGACAAAAGAGAATATTTGTGGATGAATTATGTTTTGAAATGGGTGATGAGAAGAGGAGCATAAAGGGTGCTTATATACCTTTAGAGTTGTAGATGTTGACTTTGGGCAACATTGGTGACTACTAGCTTGTATGAGAAGTTTGAACCGAGTAAGGTCTAAATCAAACATAAAGAACTTGAACATCAATTTGTCTAATCTTCAAGGTTGAGAGAGTCCATGAATGAGTTTTAAAAATCGAACCCATGATTGAACCAAAAAATTTATCAAATTGATTGAAATGTGGTTGGACCTTGACTCAATTTAATAGGATCGACTAACATTTAAAAAAAAAAAAAATTAACTTTAAATTAAAATATGCATGCTTTTCATTTTGTAGATTAATTTATTTTGAGGGTTCATTGATTGAACCTGTTTTATTATAAATTCGGTCGAAGCTGATTGGACCACTGGTTCGGTATATTTTTTTTTTAAACATTGGTTGTGAATTGTGATTGTCTCTCTCTAGTCTCTAGGTTTCCTATTGACGTATAGCATTACGTTTGGCAGAAAACAAAGTAAATCAAGTAATCTTTGACGGTCAATTTTCTTGTTATGAGATAGATATAAGACGTTCAACGTTGGACTTTTCTAATCTCAAACCACAGTTCACGCACAACGTCAAACATGTGGCTAAGATGGAAGGAAAATAAAAAAAATCATGTTTCCTAGGGATTGATAATTGGGTATCCCTAGGAGTAACCTCCCATCTAAGTCTTACGTCGTGGCTCAAACATGCAATAGGTAGAATGCATGTGTTTAATATATGTAACCCCTGGCACTATTAAGAAGATGGGGATATTTTTGTCATTTAATATATTGTGAAGAAAGGCCGATTCAATGAAATGTTCACTAAAAGTTGGGAAATTCTCGTTTCAACGTATTATTTATTTATTTTAATTTCAAAATTAAAAATTATGTAGCAAAAAAAATAAAAATCCAAGGTAAATTAAAAGAACTCATTCTCAAAAAAATGTGTTGTTTATTATAAAAAAACACAAACTATTTGAATTGAGAGAAACGAAGAGAAGTGAAGGGAAGAGGAGAGAAAAGAAGAGAACATAAAGCAAATTTCTCTTCACCTTGTTTAGATAGATCAGAGACAAAAAGAAGAGAAAATGATTGAATAGAAAGTAATTTATTCTATTTTTTCACTTCCTCTCTAAATCTCTTTGATTTGGGGGAGAATAAATTCAACAATTTTCTCTCCTCACTTTTCTTTCCAAATAAGAAAAAAATGGAGAGAAAATTGATTCCTTTCTTTTCACTTCTCTCTATTTCTCTCAATCCAAATAGAGTATAAGGGGTGTATTAATAATTTAAAATATGTTTTTCCTATTTAGTAAAATAATTTAATTTCAAAATTGATAATTTATTATTTTTTAAATTAAAATGAATAGTACAACAAAATTAGAATTTCATAATTTCCTCTACTTTTTGTGGTAATTTCCCCTAAGAGGAAAAGTCGGAATATTTCAAATGTATACTAAAACCCCTAAAAATTATCCTAATTTTTCTACTTTTTATTGTAGGCATATGACACTGTTAATTAGGTCAATGGCCTCTAATTGAATCATTTGAGGTAGGAAAAACAAGTAAAAGGATAGTGATCAGAATGAAATTGAAATCTTCTTCTTTATGTTATAGGTTAAGGCAAGCCCTACCAATGAGGAGGCGGAGCAGAGTGGAAATGTTCTACACTACTACGAATAAAAAAGAGTCTCAACCTATTTTATAAGTGTCCTATAGCAAAGTGCCAAGCTCAGCTTCGAAGAGTGACAGGAAGACCACCACTGTACATCTTTTTTTCAAAGAGATAAGAACACGTTCGCCAAGAGCAAGAGTGAAACTACGAGTTAAAATTAGGCGTGCTCTTATTAGATGATACCACCAGACGCGCCCCAACATCTCTCTCAATACAGGAGAATCTCTCTTGAATTTTTTTTTTTTCAATCAATCCATCATTCAAATGCTATCCTTGGATCATAATAGTACTTATCTAACTCTGAGAAGGCAATCCTCGACAAATTCCTTTCGATTTTTGAAGGTCTGAAAGGCTTCTTGCTTTTGCCAAAAAACATGAGAACGCAAGTGTCGAAATCAAACAAAACATATGGAACATCCGAAGACAAAACATGTTCCCGGGGAACTCGTTTCATGTTGGCATATTCGTGCCGATTAGACGTCAACCATAAAATCCATCACTATACTGAGCAGAAAATAGACATCTACATCTCTGTCAAACAATACTATGCACAATTCTCTCGTGAATCGCATTGGTTACTCACTCGGGGGGGGGGGGGGTATCCTAAGATAGGTGGAGTAAGGCAGACTTGAGTTCGATCGTGAGTTTAAGCCCCCTTGTTGGTTACCCACAGGAAATTTTCTCATCTTGCCTAATATGTGTGGTTAGTGGGGTATTACATGTACTCGGGGGATTTGAGCGAGATATGGTGCTCTAAGAGGTCAATTGTCTCGCCTCTACTTGTAGAGCCTCCGTATTAGAAATCCCTGTCATTATTACAAAAAAAAAAAAGAGTTAGACCGTGAGGATTAGCTTGAGCCATAAGGGGCACTAGGTAATGAAGGACTAGGTCCGTAACATGGTGCTTTGATCTTGAGCTTACATGTAGGTCCACTGATCCTTATTTGTACTAGTAAAGTGCACGTGCGTTGCACGTGAATATAAGTTTATTTTATACAAAATATAACTAATTATTTTTAAAAGAAAAAAAATGTAAATATTAACAATGAGAAACCATCGATATATTTATATATATATCCCAAAACAACTTGTAGGCCTTGAGGGCACTTTTAATATACTCTCACCTATTGAATAAGGTTTTTTTGTTTAATTGAGAAGTTGCAGCAGAAAAGGAAATGAACTAATGAATTATTTTAATTGAATAATATGAGGGGTTTTGTTTTTAAATAAGAGGAAAGTAAGTTTCTTAAGAAATACAGCCCAAAAACAAACTTCAAGAAGGAAGCAAGTTTGATAAAAATAATAATTAGATTAAACACCCACACACACACACACACAAGAGAGAACCAATATCTTGCAATATTCACTTTTCTTTGTTAAGAGGAATTTGTTGCCCTTTGACCCCTGAGATACACACTACATTTTGCTTGTGGATATAAAAGGCCCAAGGAGGGGATGGAATCATCAAGTCCTTTTTGGTTTGTATTAATTCTACAAGGGGGCAATAACATAAAACTCATTAAAATGTCTACAATCCGTATTTTTCAGATATGCAAACATTAAACTAAAACTCTAAACCTAAACAAAAACCTAATGAAAAAGAATTAAAATCAAAATCAAAAATAAAAAATTTTAGTTATTTGATAAGGCTAGAGGATAAATACCCCAATAACATGGTAAGGCCTTATTACAGTCTTCTCAATGGTTTCATAGAAATCTTAGTTCTTTCTGGAGTCATTAACAGGTCCAAAAACCATGTCGACGACAAGAAGGACTTGGGCGATTTCTTTGCTTCATTGTCTTCTTTGAGCACAACCCACTCTGAGTTACCCGTCAATGGGTTCGGTTTCAACTGGAAAATGCCCTGAGTTGAATCGAAATTGATGCTTTGGATGATTTTTCTGTTGCTGTAAATTAATGAATGACAGGGGGATTGGTTAGGGTGTGAACTTTCCCCCCTTTTTAATGATTCTCTGTAATTTGTTTTTACTATGAGAATAGAGCCTTTGTAAATGGATCTCAACTAATAACTATAAATGATGAATATGAATCTTACCTTGTCTAGAAGCGTTTCTCAAATCCCTTATTCTTAGTCACCTCCGCAATTGAATGAACTTGTATTTTTATTTCACCCTCGTTCACCACTCTTTTCCACAAGTTATTAGCAATTGCAGAATAAATAAGAAAAAAATTGTGAAGTTAAATAGTGGTATTTTTTTTTTTTTGAAAGGAAGTTAAACGGTGGTAAAAAATGAGTTCGGCCTCATCTTCTATCATAACCTCTTCAACTTCTCTCAAAACCCTAACCCTCATTTTAAGATGGCATGTTAGCAATCTGTATAAAGTAAACATACATGAAGCCATGTCACTTCTTCTCCTAAAATCTATGAATCACCTAGTCCTTTTTGTTATAGAAGTTACAACCAAAATATATAAGTAAATATAATATAAACCAACAAAAGAGTAATAACCTCACTTCTCTCAGCAACCATTCACTGTTTATCAGTATCTGAACATGACATAACAATAGATAGTTTAGTGTAGAATTGAAATTGTACAAGGCTGTCCAACAAAAAAAATGATATTAAAAAAGAAATTGGTGTCATAAAAAATCCCAGAAATAAAAGGTAATTATTAGTGAATGTGATTACACAATAAGCATTTAGAAAGAACATTGTTTACGCATCAATTCATTGTTCCACATACCCGATAATGGATAACTCATCATATCATGAAAATAGTTATGCCCAAACACTTATGTAACAGACACCATGTTTTTTCCATTTTTATACAACAATTAGCTTAATTGCTGTATACACATATTATGTTAGTAAAAGGGCATCTTGAATCAAATAACTTGAGAGCATTTTTAGTATTCTCTCACTTAATGAATAAGGCTTGTTTACGTTTAATTGAGAAACTGAGACAGAAAAGGATATGATGAACTAATGAAACAAATGCCTTGTTCGATAGAATGTGATCAAATATTAGCATAATTGCATGATATCCTATCAAAATCGTAGGATGTCTGAATAATAAAACTTAGATAGTAAAATAAAATTTACTTCTAGCAGAATTGGATTTTAAATTTTCAAGAGTTCCATACATCTCCTTTGGATTCTAAACCCCACCCCAATGACAAAAGATTATGAATGAAGAGTCACAAAGCATTGTTTCAACAGGTCCCAATCTTCAAACCAATTTCTATATTTCCATTTCTTTCACCTTTTTTTTTTATTTATAAAACAAATAAAAATCTATAGTTTAACTTTATATGCTACTCACCAGTCATCAATAACTTTGTTTGCCAAGAAGATAAGTGATGCACAGGTCCCCCACACAGCCTTCCCCTTTTCAACAAAGTCGTGTAGAACAGGAAACTGAAATTAGATTACAACAAGTTAGTTAATATTGTTGTTTCTTCAAATTCTAGCCTAACCAACAACAACTCATTTCATCAAATTACGTATTTGTTATAAAATTTCTTCTGCGTAGTTTGGATGGATTAGATTAAATGGGTATCGCAATAAATTAAACTCAAATTTTCCTTTTTGAACCTACCTCTGTCCCCATAGATTCATCAATTGCTTTTTGCCAGGCAACAAAAGATCTCTGAACCCACAGCCCTCTCACGGCGCAGCATAAAAAACCCACCAAACACTGAGAGAAGATGAGATGGATCAATAATTCTAATTGCTGAGAGAGAGGGGGAGAGAGAGAGTGAGAGAGAGACCGGTGATATGTTCATTGAAATATCCCTGTAAAGCAAGGACACTCACGACCATTGTCGAAGAAGCTCGCCCTACCATTGCCAAGTTTTCTTCGTTTCTTATAGTCGATTCAACCCCTGCATGTGAAAAAATAGAATGAAGAATACGTTGAGAAGATTTTGAGAGAGAAGTTTTGATAAGAAAATCAAGGGTTTCTTCAACCTGATCATGGAGTTGATTGTTCAAAGAGATCATTGCAATAATGATTCTTTGCTTTCAAGAATATTCGCTAAATAAAGTTATTTGGAGAGAAGGTGAAGAGGTAGAGACAGAGAGGATGAGGATTTGGGTTCAGAGAAGGTGAAGAGGTAAAGAGAAATATCTTTTAGGAAAAGTGATTAATGAACCCAAGCAACGGTTAGGTTCCTTAGACAACGTTGCAAAGAGTCCTTAGAAATTAATTACTGTCGGATGTAAAAGGAAATATAAAACTTATTAAGGATATTTTAGTCAAACAAAAAAGTCGTACCATCAATCCTCTTTTAATATAAGTAATAGATTTGCAATTATAGGGCTACATAAATATCATGTGTATGGTCAACATAAATTGTTAACGTGCCGAGAGGCAAGAGGAAAACCCGTTCACGGTTAGTGGACCAACACCATTCGAAGGTGGGTGACTCGTCGTACCTGCAAAACTACCATATCCTATTAAAATTGAGAGCTGCTATTAGCACAACAACTTTTATTTATAGCACACCAATTCATATGTAAACACATACGCTTAATTTCATGTAGAGCTATTGACAAGCAGTAGGTTTTAGCCAATCATCTAATGATCATTAGCCCCAAGTTCAAGTTACAAAATTCAATCGTTTAGGAGATCAAATCGAATGATTCGGTAAAAGTTTCCTTTTTAGAGGTTTTAGCGAGTTCTTGGATTCTATTTTTTTTTCTTCTTTTGGAGTGTCTTTATTAGTAATTTTAGTATATTAGAATTTCTTTAGCTGAATTAGGAGTTTTTACTATTTTTGAAAATATTTCTATTATGGATAAATTTTGGATTTTGGGTCTATAAATTGATGAATGTAGTTTAGAAAGTACTTTTGATTAATAAAATTTTTGTTCTTAGAGAAATTTCTCTTTGTTTTTTCAATTCTGTTATTCTTTGTGAATCAACAAGTTTTTTATGCTGAATTGTTCAATATTTTTTTTAGAATCAATGAACTAATATGAAGATTGTTCTTCGTTTTGTATCAATTGATGTGTAGTTAATAAAAGTGGGTGCGACGGTAAAATCTCTTTTAAAATTTCAATGCTTCAATTCATTCTTTCACAAATGTAAACTTTGAAATTGAAAATTTGAATTTTTTTTATACAAATAATGATGTGAGAATGAATATTTTACAATGATCATTATTGTGAGATTGACTTACCTTGTTATATGACTCCTTAAGTGGAAGGAAAAAAAATGCTATAGTCATCTTTATCAAATTTGAAATCTAGTTTGAGCTTTGGCCAAGGCGGTAAGCCTTAGCAAATCAAGGCCATGTAGCAAGGACAGATTTACCGTGGAGGCACTTGCGCCCACAAGAATTTTCAAAATCTAAAAGATTATGAAGTTATTGGGACAGATAAATAAATTCGCAATTATTATCCCCACAAAAATTCCTTTCCCTCTTAGTTGCTCCACAATTATTATTTTTCACTCTTAGGGGTTCAACTCAAAACCAATTGGCGATGGGTGGAGAGCCCTAAGAACTTATAAGGACAGATACAAGGCAATGAGTGTCCAATGTGGGACTAAACTCAACATACCCCCTCACGTGTGGGCCGGACTGGGTCAAATCACATGGAGATATGAACTGGGTGACGTGAAGAAGAGAAAAGCCCACTCGATACGATGATAAATTTTCGGGGTTTAACTCAAAACCAATAGCTTGTAAGGAGAGACAAGGCAATGACTGTCCAATGTGGGACTAAACTCAATAGCCTTGCCACATAACCTTTGGCTAAGGCTCAACCCACCATAACACGATGGTTCCACCTTTGGATAAAATAAATTCTACTTTTAGAGAGAGAGAGAGTAAATTAGCCCGAAAGGAGTTGGGTCGGGCTAGAAACAGATTGGGCTTTGACTAAAACTAACACAGCCCATTAATAGTGGATCAATCATGGGCTAAAACTTTTAGGCCTAAATAAATCTATCCATTTAAGACGCAGCCCAGTAAATTAACAACCCTAACATTAAAAAATAAAACACTCTCGAGTCAACTGAGTCAACTCAGTAGTTGCTTGGATCAGACTTACATGTAAAAATACAATAGAGAGAAACAAAGCAAATAAACCACATGATATTATCATCTGTACTTTGGTGTTTGGAAGGAGAGACTTCTCTTTATTTGGACGGTTGCCGTTCTTAGCCGAATAGAGGATCGGCCTCTCTATCCCCTCTTAACAACTCACTTCCAACGTTATGGCTACAAAATTATAATCATCTTTTTAATAATGTATCAAAGATGATATTTAATAATAAATTATAAAATATTGAAAAGATGATGCATTAATATAAAAATGTAGTTGGTTTTAGAGTAGCAATTTAGCAGGGTTAGATCAAATTTGGATCATATTGGGTCGATTTGGCACCAATTCGATAAGGATCAGATCTAAATTTGAATCAATAAATATTGGATCAAACTCTTATTGGATTTTTAATATTTGGATTCAAACCCATTCCAATAACAATCGGGTCAAGGTCCTGATTGAATTCAAATCGGGACATAATTGATCTAAAACCAATCTGATAAGATATTGGATTGGATCCTTATTGAAATCCAAATCGTCGATCTAGACCTAATGTTTTTGAATCAGATTGGATCGGATTTTAGGTCTGATTTGATCCATTGATAATCCTACACTTCAGCATACGACAACCTCAATAGATGTTCTTTGGAGCCTTTTTTTTTTTTCTCACTCTTTTAAAATCTTCAATTTGCATATTATTCTTAATTGTGATTTTAAACACCTTTGTTGAATGTGAACAATAAAATTTTTTAACAACCTTAACGATTGGATTCATAATTTGCTGTTGCTTAATAAGGTTCACGAATCCATCTCAGTTGTACCATAAATTAGTGTGCTTGTATCATTTCATGGTTCTCCATGTAAGTAAGGTTTAGGTTACTTTTTTTCTTACTTTACCATGTAATTACTTTTAAGATCAATGATAAATTGACTAGAAAAAAGTCACTCGAAATTCACTTCTTGATGTGAAACCATAGATCATTTTCCTTGTGTATCCCAAAGAAAAAGATCTATGGCTCTGTGCACATGCCACGTCAACGAATGAATTTTGATTGGACTTTTTTTGAGCTAATTTATTGCGACTCAACTTTTAAGGACGAAATGAATATGTTGAATTTAAATATGGTAAAATTTAGATTTATTATGATTGAAGTACTAATAGATACTACTATGTGATACTTGCCAAGAACAAGTTCCACAACAAAGGTACATTTGCCCTTCGAAATATTTATTGGCCATTATGGTTTTAAAAGTCATTCAAGATCAATTACTTGACGGAGCCATCTTTGTCTTATAGGATATTGGGCAAGATAGTTTATGTGAGTCATCCATCACATTGACTCATATGAGCTCGGAGATGATTTCGTTCAATATTTGAAAATATTGATCAATTTCTAGGTTATGATTTTTTTTTGTTGATGTAAAATAATTACTTTTTTCTAGTCTCCGGCTCTCTACCCACATTGTATTAGAAATATATAATTATTTAAATATAAATATCTATTAATAAATAATTTGATTCGTCCAAGTTGAGATGACTCGAACGTTTGTTCTGATTTCGCTCGATTGGCCATCTTGTCTGATTTCACTTTTTTCTTATTAATGAAAATTTTTACTTACATAAAGACATGGGCTCGATATGACTTGCTGATTAGGGGTGTCAGTGAGTCAGTTCCAATTCGATTCTTAAGGTTTTTAGAACCAGAACTATCATATTTTTTATTTCGATTCTTGTCAGTATCAATTTTAAAATTAATGGAATCAGAACGGCCAAAAACAATGGGTACTCATCGATTTCGATTCTTAATAAACTGATAAGAAAAATATATATTTATATTATATAAAGACATTTTTTTCTGGAGTACAATATATCAACAATAAAAACATTAATAGAAAATTACAAATATTATAACAAAAATATAAGTTATTTTCTTTTCAAAAACGAAAATTCTTCCTTCTTACCATTAATAAACTTATAAGAAAGATAAGACATTTTACAAGCATTAAGAAAGATAAACATAATTTATATTAATTTATTTAAAAAATTATGTAATATTGATTAAAAATGTATAAAAATTGAAAACCTTCAATCATTTATACGATGAAAAGAAAGGGTAAAACAATTTGGTTTGGGGTACACAAACATACTAATCGGGTAAAACCTATCGGTCTCGATTCTATTTGGTTCGATTCCTTCTAGACCCGAGAAATTCGATTTTGGTTCCGGTTATATGGGTACCCATTAACACCCGTTTAAGCATAAGGAGGTATTATTAATATTAGATATGTTCAAGGTGGTATTACAAAAAAATCGTACATAACAAAACAATGTCTTGTTGACTAGTAAATTACTTTTAACTAATAACAGGCGTGGGAAGGTTTTGCTGTTGAGCTATTTTTTTTCGAGAATCAAATGCTGACAGGGAGAGAGAGAGAGATTCGTTCGTTTAAAAATCTAGAGAGAGAAAGAGAGAACACGTCTTCGAATGTCGTCCGTGTAAAAATGGAGGACGTAGGGAAGAACACCAAGCAGTCTTCGAATTCCTCCTCAATTGGTTTCTCTAACTCTCTCTTTCGAACTTCTTCTTGTAGTTAGGGTTTCTGCAACTAATTCGAAGTCTTTCTCCATCTATCTTTAATGGCGAACCAAGGTTATTCGTCGTCTGGAGAAAGCTCGAACGGATTCGAAGATGTCGAAGAGTTCATCTGGGTGAGATTTTCTTCTCTTCTGATAGGTTTTCTATTTTTTAGAAGATTTTTATGTAATTTGTGTGTTTGAAGAGAGAATTGAAACGCAGGCAGATGAAGCAGTGACGAACATGCCATGGGATCGATTTAGTGAGGTTTTCGATCTCATGCAGAAGGGGAACCGAGCTTTTCGAGAGAATAGGATAGAAGAGGTGAAGTTCTGAGCTTTTTTTTTTTGAAGCTTTTTAATGAAATTGATTAAATTCTCTATCTCTTTAATTGAAATTTAATAGATTTTCGTTTCTCGTTGTTTGGTGAAGTTCTTGTTGAAAATTTAGAATTTTGTGCAATAGGGGAAGAAGCAAATATTGCAACTCAAGTGAAGTGAAGTAATCTCTTAAAAGGAAAAAAAAATCAGTCATTAATTTAGCCAAAAAAAAAAAAAAAACTAGGGAGAGAGCTTAAACTAAATAAAAAACCACAAAAAAAAAAAGTATTTAACGTGTAAAAATTGGGAAATGTTCTTGAAATGTGTTAAACTATGCTATTTAACAATGTATTATTCATTATTTTGCATTCGAAATCCATTGGAGTCTTTACCTGGCTTTCCAACCAAGAGTACACAACAGGGGCGTGCAATTTATTTTATTTTTTAATTTTTCTAGTTTTGAAAAAGCTTAGCTTGTTAGCAAACAGCTTGGTCCCTTCGGCAACCTTTTAGGGGCATTTAGGAAATCTTGAGTTACAACTCATATTTTCTTTGATGAACCACTAATGCTTGGTATAGTTTGGAATGCAACGAAATTTGTTTCACATGGTTTTCTTCATTGTTGAGAAGTTTTGAATTTTCTCCTTCGATTTTGGTGAATTCTAGGGAGTCTGATGTGTTCAGTGGAGGCCGGTCACTGTTGTAATTGTAAACTTCATATGGTGGCACTTGAGTGAATGAGTGCTAGATTAAGTTGTACAACCATTTATCAGGTACGAGAAATGGGTCAGTTTGTGTTTGCTGGAAACAAGAGGTTGGAAGTGTCCGTGCCTTATATCAATGTTTGAGGTAAATATAGTACATAGACATGAAACAATTTGCATATGATATTAGTTAGCAATTTTGAAGTCAAAACTGTTCATCAGTTAAGAGCTAGATAGTCGTAGTCACTTCTATGTTCCACGGTGAGCTTACTTCTTAACTGATCGGAAAGGCCAAATTGAAAAAAACTTTCATTTAGTAAAACTCACGATTAGATACACTGACATAAAGGTCTGAGTTACCCACGGTTTTCTCCTTTCGTGTTTGGGCCACATTGTATGTTGGAACAAACCTACTCTTTCACAATCCATACTAACGAAGCAAACTTGTCGTTACTTTTTTATGACATCTTTATTCTTTTGTGTCCAATGATTGGTATTACATGCTACTTTCTGTTCCTAGAACACAATTCTCAAGATTGCCTCCTACAGTGAAGCGTTTTTATGGGATCTTTCTGTTATTCATCATCTGGAGCTTATGTATTTGTCTATTTCCATATAATTTGAACATGATACTGAAATAGCAAAAGAAGTTATTTTAATTTGTTACTCAGATCGTCTTGAATGGGTTTTTGTATCCCCATTCTTTGCTTTTGGTAAGCAACCTGCTCAAAAAACATATGCTATGAATTCAATTTGTTCTATTGTCTCTTTAGGTTGAAATACCGTGTTTAATAGCATACATGAGATTATTATGGTGAGTTCAAATGACAAATTTATTTCTGAGCTAGTAATACTTTTGCTTGGTAATCAGTTGATAATATCCATGATTTTTGTAAGTAGACACTGCCTTTGAAATTCCTTTATTCTTGAAGCCAAAGGGTGTCTATCCTGCTTGCGAACCTCGCTTATTACTACCTTAGACGTATCATTAACAGTAAAAATGTTTAGAAAGTTGAGCAAAAGCAATGTCATGGATTCGAATGTTGCCGGTATGATTAGTTATGATTTATGAAGCAAAATGTTGGACAATCAAGAAAAAATATCTTCTTAGGAAGAGTGGAGTGAAGATGAAGATTTTGAGATGGATAAGTGGGAAGACTAGGAAACAAAATCAGAAAGTGAACACTATTCAGATTTGTTCAACAAAGCCAACGATGGCACAATTGAGCAACAATATTTTGGTGCAGGTTTGAGGCTTTAAAAGGATGAAATATTGTTTCAATTTACCGCATTTGCAGTTTTTTTTGGGCTGTCTCATTCAGTTGCTAGCCCCAACTTTATAGACTAAGGAAAGATTTGGTATTTCCCCCATGATAGTTCATTCTTCCATGTGCTTAATATGAAAAATATCCAAGAAAAAACCCGATGCTCTTTTAAATGCAATTGGTCGTCTTTCTTCAAAGTGGATTACTTTTCCATGAGTTTGCCCATTTGTTCACAGAAACAATAAAAAGCCACTAAATAGATTTTGCAGTAGATGCAAGTATAAGGACGTAGACAAGTCAAATTGAAAAAGAAAAAAAAAAAAGACAAGTAGAGGAACAATAAAACTAAAATCATTCTAACAGGCCAAGTCACAGTGAGTGAAAGTTTCACCTTGAACGGTTAAAGTTTAAAATGATTATCCCCATTTTGTGGCAACTTCCTGACAATGAAAAAGATACAACAGTGTTAAAAAAGAGGATTTATATTTTTAGTATCTTTAGCTGGTAAAACTACAAATTTAAAGATCCAAGACACTCCATGAGAAGAATTTCCTATCTATTAAATACAAGTACCTGATAAATAACCTGTCAGAGAAGGTATCAGGAAAGTGTGCTTATCTATACATTTATTTATTTGTTCTTAGCTATGTTTTTCTCTTTCATGCATCCCCAACAAAGTGAGGTTTCTTATTCAGGCAATCATTTGCTACTCTAAAGCTCATAACTTTAAGCCAGGCGATTCTGTTATTCTCAGCAACCGAAGTGCTGCTTTTGGCAGGTGAATATTGTCTTCTATTTTTGTCCACATATTTTTATTATTTTCATGGCCCCCCATTTTTGTTCATTTGTTTCAATTCTCTCTATGCATTATTTTCTGAAAGATTGAATATCCAATTGCTCTGATTATGAATATTAAGGAAACATAGAAACAGTTTAATGCTTTGGTGATGATTTAACATTTTTAATTTACCAGGATAAGCCGATTTATGAAAAACAGACCGGCATCTGATTCTGAATTTCAACCGATGAATGGGTTGGATCCTACAACACATGCTGAAGTATGCGTCGTTGCCTCATTCTCTGCTTGTATGTTAAAGAAACTATTCTTTAATATTTTTTAAATCCTATAACAGAAATTATTTTTCCTTTTTTTCAACCATCATTTTAGCTTGCGTTGAAGGATGCTGAGAAGGTCTTGAGCTCTCAGAGTAATTCAGCAAAATCATATTATCTGAAAGCCAGTGCTCTCATGTTGGTAAGAATTAATTTAGTCACTATTTTTTTAATCTACTTTTTATGCACGTATAAGATAATCAAATAGAGACCTGTCTGATTCCCTTTCTGAAAATAGTTTTTTACTCAGAAAATTGTTTGCTGTTCAAAAGTGATTTTCAAGCACAACAGCTTCATCTCCTGAAAATCATTAATAAAACTAACCTCAAAAATTTGTTCCCCAAAGAATGCAAGTTGGACCTGTTATATATATATATAACGAATATATGTAAATAAATATCATAATGCAGAAATTGATGAATTTGAATATAAGTGAAAATAAAATGTGGTACTCAACGAGTCCAACAAACATGAAAACTAAATCCCTTTCTTTGAGGTGTCATCCAATCAATTTCAGTCTTCTTTTTTTTAAAGTTTAGATAATCATTTCCTAATCAACCTAAACTCGTTATCCAAATATTGAGGTCAGCATCAGAATTTTTTTCTCTGAATAACATCTTTTTGGTTATCATGATATAAAACTTGGTTTGTTCTTTTTCAGCAAAATTCCCTTGTTTTTGTTGTATCTTGGGTTATTTTTAAATTATTATGATGCTAGTTGTAGTATATATGTTGCTTTTTTTATTTGATTCTATTAAAGCAGGTTGGATGTTCTTTATTAAATACTTAACTAAAACTTAAGTAGTAATACATCTTTCAACGTTACAGTAGATAATTTTAGGATGTGTCACCATGTTGATTTGCCAGTTTCCCTTCTCTGACATCACTTGTTCATGTCAAACTCACGTCTTCTCTCCATTATGAGTTTTCTCCGTACAGCTTTTAGTGTTCAAATTGTATGCAGGATGCATATTTAAGACCAAAGGAAGTCACTCAAGATGTCTTCATAGAAATAGCTTTAACTTGACAAAAGAATATTATTTAGATGTTTCCAAGATGGATACGATCTTCTTTAGACTAATATCCACCTTTCCTATTAATTCTCAGCTAGAACGATATGAGGAGGCACGGGAAACTCTTCTTTCAGGCCTTCAGGTTGATCCTCTTAGGTAATGTTCCGATAGACTCACCAGTTTTTTGAACTATATATGGATCTTCATGTTTCTTTAATTGTCATTGGTTGGTTATAACAATATCCAATTTAAAATTTGTGAAGTTTATAGCTTGTTTTTCTGGGAAAATGCAGCAATCCCCTTCAAGTCTCACTTCAGAATTTGGAGAAGACGTCAGTTAGCATGACCAGAAGTGGAAAACATGGAAAACCCCAACGTACTGATGAATTTGATTGTACACTTTGTTTAAAGTTGTTATATGAACCAATAACAACTCCTTGTGGGCATTCTTTTTGCCGTTCATGTCTATTTCAGTCCATGGACCATGGTGAGTGTTTGACATTTTTTTTTAATCCTTCTCAACAAAAATATGTATTACTCTTATTATCTGATTTATAAAAATTGACAGGTAACAAATGTCCTATGTGCCGTACCGTACTCTTTATTAGTCCCAAAACATATTCAGTAAGGTAACGTATTTCTTTTTTTGATAATTTTAGAAGTTTTTGTGTCAGTAGGATGCAACAGGAAGATGCCTTCTACCCCTACCTGTGCCCTATGCATGTCTGGGAATACTGTGGAGGTCTCCTAGGCCCCAAATTGTCTTGAGTGCATGACCCAGACCATCTGATGTGTAGATTTGTGTTTATCCTATCTTATTTCCAAAAAGGCTAAGAAATCTCCTAATTGGGGTCCACAGAGTTAGTGCCACATACTTCCTTGTTATGTGCACCATGCATATGACACAGATAGAGAGGATGGCAACCTTCCATCCTGCTACCCCGACTCAAGCTGATCTTCCTCAATGTTTTCTCTCATCTCTTTAAGGTTTCCTAGTCATGTATATTAAAATTCTTGTTTGCCTTTTCTTGGCTTTCATCAGCGTGACACTGATGAACATAATACAAAAGAACTTTCCAGAGGAATATGCTGAAAGGAAGGCAGAGCATGATAGTTTGACAAATTTAGGTGTTGATTTCATGCCTCTTTTTGTCATGGATGTGGTCCTACCTTGCCAGAAATTGTCACTCAACATATTTGAGCCTCGCTACAGACTTATGGTGAGTTGGTCAATTGCTTCCTAATGTTGACACTTGGCTGTTTTAGATATGTATTTTTAATAAGATAAGAAAATGTGTATTCTGGCAGAGTACCTTTCAACCGTGTCCTAGGCATGGTATATACATTTAGCAGATGGCTTGTTAATGTAGACCATCCAAATGTTTGCCCGCTCCTTGGATTGATGATTGCGTAAATGTTCTCTAACTTAAAAATCCTAACCTTAATATATTAATATTTCCCAATTGATAATTTTTTTTAATATGGCCCATCTAGTGGGTAACGAAACATTTTGACTATACGATTGCTGGACTACTGTACCATGTAAGGAAACAGATTCCTCAATAAGAGCCACTTTCCACCCAAACACTCAGGTTTGGCATGTAAGTTAAAGTTTCTCGCTGGTGTTAGCAATTGATTGAACCCCTTGGAAATTCTTGGTACATTTATTTGTCACCGATGACGACCAGTGTATAGGTCCAGTATGTCAATGGGGAGTAGGGTTCCTTTCTTGGATTCCATTTGGTGCAAGCTTTGGTAAAAGTTCTAGTGGACAGTAGTTAATTGTTTAGTAGCAATGCAATTCAGTACACTGTGTATTGCTTTGCACTGTCTTAAGGAATTTATAGGCACAGTACAATAAACTATTAGGATGCTGATGTATCTTATCAGTAGATTCTGTAATACTGGTGTAATGAGTTCTTGATACCCTTTGGGCATGTGATTTAGGAGTGTTGAACAGGAAATTTATGGTTTAAATGAGTTCAATTAAAGGGTCTAGGGTGCTGAACTTTAAGGTTATAGAAACTCACTTAATTATACTCCTCGTTCTTTAATCTAGATGACCGAACATAGGCTCCACATGAGCTAGGTGGGTCCTATGTTGTTCTGTCTCATGTTTGTTCCACTGTAGACTAGATATCAAAACCTTCATATCCTCTGAGTATATTTTGAATAGATCCTGTAATCAGATCCAAGCCATATGGTGATGGTGGAAGCTTTTTTCCATTAATTCCAAGGAAAAATTCGTTGAAGATTTGATCGGTCTCAATGGGGAAAGCATGTGACACTGTTTCTTCCTCTGTTGTTAACCAAACCAGTGCTACTATAAGCAGTATGAGGCCAGGGAAGTGGCTAGAACTAAAACCTGAGAATAGACTAAGAGGTTAAAGCCAGCTGCTCTGTCAATGGAAAAGTTTGTCTTTGTCATAGTTGTGATTTATTAATAAAGTTTTGAGTTGTTTCTGATCCTGTAGTTGACCATGCATCTCTATTTTATGTTCTCTCCATTGTTCTTTATCTTATTTGTGAGATTATTAGTTGCTTTTTTCTCTAACAACAGCAACCTATAATGCTCAAATTGGTAGTGTTTGAAACCTGTAAATTGCTAAAAGACAAGCAGCTGTATTCAGGGTTACAGAACCTACCCTGCGTCTTTCAATCTCTATGTTTTGTTCTGTAGGTACAAACATATTAGCCTGACTCTCCTTTTTATTTCAAAACAGGTGAGAAGGATAATGGAAGGAAATCATCGCATGGGAATGGTAGAATATTGATTCATCCTCTTCTCTCTTTTTCTTCCTTTAAGTATATACTTGAGGTTCCCATATTAACTTTTTCTTGTGTTCAATGTAGGTTGTCATTGATTCTGCAACAGGTTCCATAGCTGATTTTGCTTGTGAAGTGGAAATTACTGAGTGAGTGTTGCTTTTATATCTTCCTGGTCATGTTTTTGTTAATTTTATACTCCGCTTTTTTTTTTTTTTTTTTTTTATTTTAACTTTACCTTCGGTTTTTGACAAATAATCATTTCATTTCTATAGATGTGAGCCACTACCAGATGGACGTTTCTACTTAGAGGTGAAATTCTATTTCCCGTCTTCTCTCAGTGACAATGCTGTTACATAAACACTTATGAATGCCGTAGTCACAGTACTTACACATTTTACTCACTTAAGGCAACTTGTCTTGCATCTTTTTTGGAGCCTTTGATATGATAACAATACTGGTGCCAAATACTGCATGGATATTTATAGGTTACAGTTTTCCAATTTCATTTTGCAAGTTTGGAAAGAATTCTTTACAGTTTCCTAGTTTCTTTTTTATCAACAAAAATATCAAAGTTATTTAGTGTAGCAATTCTTATTATAAAAGCATGGCAGTATTAGAAATTCCATTACATCTAGCATACGTAGATACTAAAAAAGATGATACGTGGATTAATAAAAAATAAAAATAAAATTAAAGCATGACACCAACATACTGGATGGCATACCAGCATTCCTATTCGTGTTCTGGATTTTGAGAGATGGAGTGAAATTCTCGTTTCCTATATTAGTGTCTTTATTCGTTTCCATATCATTTCTGGACATCTTAGGTTGCGCATGGACAAACCATCTCAATTTCCCCTCCTTTATCTTATTACCTATTGTAGCTACTTCCTTTCCCCTGTTCTACTCTTTTATGGTTCTTACTTTCCTAATCTTGCTTCATTTCTCTCTCAACATCTTCATCTTAACAATGTTCCTTCTGTCTCTTTATTGTTTCCGGACTGGATAAAGTTACGCTTCATAAAGCATTTCTGCTCTTTTTAACATCTACTCAATTGGCTTTTATTAAGTGACTTAGCACTCCATAAACACATCTCCGTTTCCATCACCTTGCCTTATTTCTTTGGAACATCTTCCATCCCCTTGCATCTTATGGATAATAGAATTGAGATATTTTAAAACCCTTGGATTCTATGGCACCCTCCATGGTTCTACTTTTGCACATATCTGCTTTCTGATATTATCAACCAACAGTACATCGTTCATGAAAAATATTCACCAAGGCACCTCCTCTGAAATATGATTTTTAATAGTAATCTGATGTAGGTTGAAGGTCGCCGAAGATTTCGTATCCTCAGATCTCGAGATCAAGACGGGTTAGTTTTTTTTTGGTCCCTTGGCATCAATCTGTGGGGATTTCCAGTCATATTTTCACAGTGATTAGGTTTCATTGACTAGCATAACACATTTCTTGTTTATAAAGGTATCGCATTGCAGAGGTTGAATGGATTCAAGATATTTATCCACTGGAAGGGACAATAGAGAGAGAAGGCGTAAGCATATTACAATTGTTTGCATCCAATCTACTTTATTTTATTCTATTCCCATAATGCAATGGAAAGTCTTGAAGTACAGTAGGGTTCTTTGGACATTATTAGGTGCTGAAAATAAGGTAGTGTGTATGCTACTCATAATTGATGTTTTAACATAGGTTCTATACTTTAAAATGCTTCCCGTGAGCTGCATGTTTAATTTGAATGAAGGTCATCTACTCACCTCTAACAGCTTAATTTCAACCCATGAAAGGCTATGAGGTGGGTTGGGAACATACACATGACATGAATCAGCTCTACATGGGGCCTTAAGCTCATATCATTCTCGTTGGATCATCAACTACGTGCTAAATATTATTGGCTATGGCCGAACAAATTGCATAAACATGTTCTTTCCTGATAGTGATACTGTTCAGTTTCTCTGTACATTTGCAGTTGCAGGAAATGACTAGGGAGGCAGCAGAGCTTGCTCGCGCATGGATAAGGAGAGCGGGAGAAGCAGCACGGACAGGTACAGGACCAAGGAAAGGAGAATAAAGAAGCATTATTCTACATGCTAATGAAGGAATTTTTTTTTTTTTTTTTTTTTGGCGAGATATTTCTATTTCTAATACATTGTCATGGAGCTGTTTTTCATGGTCCCATTGTGCAATGTGGGATTTTCCCCCACCAAACAAGGAGGAAGCTTGAGAGTTCTGGAAGGATCTAGAAAGCTCTAAAATGTTGTAGAAAAAAATAAGAGTAATCTAGAAAAGTTAGGAAGAATCTAGGAGACTCTATGTGCCATTAGAATGACCTAGAGTAATGGTGTTTTATAGTAGGTCCAAGATAATTTTAGATGTCTCTTAAGAAGATTTTGGGATTGTAATCATAGAGTTCTTTAAAAAATCCTCCCAAAACTCTATATAAAAGTGTTCATTTGTAACCATCCCTTCTGGGATCACCTAAACATGAAGAGTGAGTAAACCTTCCAAGTTAAGCACAAACACGCGTGCATTATGTTGTGTGAGTGCCTTGATAGTTGAGAAAACTTCTAAGACACTTCCGGTTAAGGCTGACTTGAGCCACGTCGAAGGGATTAGCTTGAGTGTCATATGGGCACCACATGACATATTCTCATATTAAGTGTGTTTGTTATAGGGTTTTGATTATCAAATGGACCAACATTTGGTGGGTCACAACTCACACCTAGGAGATTCTTGAGGACAAAAATTAACTTGGTTGGATGATTTTAACCATATGAGCGTTGACCGCATCTTGGATTTTCCAAAAAGAAATGATGAATGGTCCTGAAAAATGTAAAGATTTGGTACGATCATCTGATCGGGTCAGTTTTTGCTCTTCCGTGGGTGATCCTCCCTGCTATCCTCAACATCTGTATCAAACACATTGAGCTCATGATGGAAAACGAAATATGCAGATAGGAGGTCAAGACATATGGAACTTGTTCAAGCCCAAGGAATGCCTCAGCCTCAAGATCCCGAGCGCTTCAGTTTCTGGGTATCATTTTATCACTAACCTTTGATACATTGATTGCCAAACTGTTTTCTATAATCAAGATTGCTGATGCATACATGTTCGCAGCTTGTTAATCTATTGAAACTCAGACCATCAGAGAGATTGGAACTCCTGCGCTTACGAGATACACGAGAGGTATTTTATCAATAAATAATTAATCCACTTTAGTTACACTCCCTTTCGGCACTTTTTACGTCTTGCGTACATTTCAATTCTGCAGCGAATAAAACGCGGGCTTTATTATTTGAAAGCTGAAGGACAGGGCTGTCGAGTCCAATGAGAAGTGACAACAGGTTTCGGTGCTTCATAACTGTAGATAAATATCATAAAGTTCAATTTATTTTCAAGAAATTCATATTCTTTTTGATCCACTCAATCAAGATTGTTTGTTGATGTCCTTGTTATAACAACGAATGAAACCAACTCCATTAATATCAAGAAGACATTTCTGAATTTGGCTTCCTCTGATGATCGTAAGAGCCACACAGCTTGGGGAACATGAATTCTGATTGAAACTTCGACAAAATCTAATTGAGAATTAAATTATGATCCAAGATAGGAAATCTCGTTTATAGGATTATTATGTAAACTTGGGATGATCATTCAAGTCATGGTTGTTTGTTTAGCTGTGATGCCTTTTGGATGGTCTCCTCAACCTCTATTTTGGCTCTCTTTTTTTCCTTGGTTCTCCAGTTTCTTTTGATTAATGGATTGATTTGCTTATAAAAATAATGTACGATGTGATTCTTGCTTCAAGTAATTCTTGTTAATCAATTCTCTTGTGCAGAAAATTTCATGATTTTATTGGATGATTCACTAGTCAAGTTTACCTTCTAAATGAGATTATAATCGATTGGTTCATATGGATCTGTTTGACTGGTGAAAAAACACGAAATTTCGATTATAACATGAAATGTAATGTAATGGTATGGATTTATCCTAATGATACGTGATATATCCTTGGGATATGTTTTTAATCCTGATAGTTGGATTTCATGTTTAATAGTTTTTCATCATTCGTCGATCTTCAAAGTATACTAATCAATGAATTGAGATATGGTGATTCGAAAAAAAAAAAAAAAAATGAAATCCAGAATGTTAAGATACTAAACCCAGCCAATAAATTATGATCTCGATGATACTTGTATTCCTAAGATTAATCCCAAACATTGAATTTTTCAGTCACATATCTCAACACCCTCATCAATGCTACACTCAATCTATATCTTATTTCTATCTCTAATATGTATTTTGTAACAACAAAGACATTGAAGTCCTTATGGTGGATCAGCAATGAGACAGATTTCGAGTGTATCTCGAGGAATGTTTTAAGTTAGACCTATGGACAAACTAAACTTTTGAGTAATTTCTCTTGATTTACTCTATGCCTGCCACGTGTCATTAAAAAATAAAAACCAACTTACAGATATTATCTTCTGTCTGAAACAGTATTTCCTAGTCCAGCTCCTGTATAGGAGGAAGGGTGATCCAATTCCAGAATTGGATTTTGGACAGAAACAGCTTTGTTGGTGGGCCCACCGCAGAACTTGGTATTGGTCAAAGAATTTAAGACATTAAATTAGTTGACCAAGTCAACTCATATTAATAGGTCTCAACTGTCACACAGTTCCAACCAACTTTTAAATCAAAACATTTCTCCCTCTAAAACATCCGTTTTTTCTGCTTAGACATACAAATTCCTCAACCAAACAATCCAACCCATCAATCTGAGTTACTGTTACCAAACTGAAATGCCTCCTCTCCACCCCCATCATGACCACCATTTTCATCTACAATGATGTTCTCCTAATAGAAACCACGACTGATAAATAATATATCGAGGCTGGCTACACGATAATGGGAGGAGAGAAACATGGGGCATGGCTGCCTCGACCCATCTCCTCCCTTCTTATTCTCCTCCTCTTATTGCTTTTTATCACAAGACCAAGTTCCGCTAAAGACGATTCTTCTTCTTCAGCGGTGAAATACACTCCCGAAGTCAATTACCTTATTGATTGTGGTGCACCCAAAAGTACCGTACTTGATGATGGTCGAACTTTCCGCTCGGATCCTCAATCCACTTCTTTGCTATCTACCGATGAAGACATACAAGCATCTATTGATTCCATCACCAACAATGTTTCTTCTTCTTCATTTTTATCATTGTCACCTTTGTATCTTAATGCACTGGTGTTTCCCGATGAATCGACTTACAGCTTCTTTATATCCCACCAAGGCCGACATTGGGTCCGACTCTACTTCTATCCGGTACCTCACCCATTATATAATTTAACGGGTGCAATGTTCTCCGTCTACACTGATGATTTAGTCCTCTTACATGATTTCTCTATGGCTGATAACACTTCCATAGTGTTCAAGGAGTATCTCATTAACATAACTTCAGATAGGTTCTCATTAAAATTCTCACCCAAGAAGAATTCAATTGCATTCATTAACGCCATTGAGGTTGTTTCTGCCCCAAACTCACTCATCTCTGATTCAGCCTCGGCTGTATTTCCTGATGGTGATTTCATGGGCTTATCTACTTATGCACTCGAAGTGACACACAGATTGAATGTTGGTGGCCCATTGATAACATCAAAGAACGATACATTGGGAAGGACATGGCTCCCCGACATTGGGTTTATGAAGTTTCCGGAAGCAGCGCAGAATGTGTCGGTCGCTCTAAAGACGGTCAAATACCCAGAGAACGGTGCCACCCCTCTCATTGCCCCGAAATGGGTTTATGCTACAGCAGAAAACATGGCTGATTCTGGTACTGCTGACCCAAATTTCAATCTCACTTGGGAGATGAGAGTCGACCCAAGCTTCTCGTACTTAATTCGGATGCACTTCTGTGATATTGTGAGCAAGAGACTCAATGATCTCTACTTCAATGTTTATGTCAATGAGATGATGGGTGTCTCAAATCTCGACCTTTCGACGCTCACCTCCGACCTTTCTGTTGCTTATTACAAGGATTTTGTGCTCAATTCCTCTGCTGTTTCCAATGGTACTATTCGGGTTCAAGTTGGTCCCGCTTCAAGCGTTGAATCAGGGCTTCCGAATGCCATTCTCAATGGCCTTGAAGTTATGAAGATGAGCAATGAGGCTGGAAGCTTGGATGGTTTGTTCTCCGTTGATGGGTCGTATCGAGGACCAAGTAATGGATCCCGTAAGATGAAAATCATTGCTGCCGTGGGTCTGGTCATGGGAATAACTGCAATGTTGTTGCTCGGGTCGGTTTTCATTCGTTGGCAAAAGAGGCCTCAAGATTGGGAGAAGTGTAACAGTTTCTCTTCATGGCTTCTTCCACTCCATGCCGGCCATAGCTTCTCACGTGGATTCAGCTCACACAAGAGCAAGAGCGGTTACTCGAGCTTCTTCTCCTCTGCACTTGGACTCGGCCGATTCTTCACCTTTGCCGAACTCCAAGAAGCAACACTTAATTTCGACGAAAAGGCAGTGATAGGTGTTGGTGGGTTTGGTAAGGTGTACCTTGGTGAGCTCGAAGATGGGACTAAACTTGCTATTAAGCGCGGGAGTGGAAGTTCTGAACAGGGGATAAACGAATTCCAGACCGAGATACAAATGCTGTCCAAGCTCCGTCACCGTCACCTCGTATCACTTATTGGATATTGTGACGAACAATCAGAGATGATCCTTGTTTATGAGTACATGGCGAATGGTCCTCTTCGAGACCATCTCTATGGCTCTAACCTTCCTCATCTATCATGGAAACAACGGCTTGAGATTTGTATTGGCTCAGCCCGTGGACTACACTATCTTCATACGGGTGCAGCTCAGGGTATAATCCACCGTGATGTCAAGACCACTAATATCCTCCTTGATGAGAATTTCGTCGCTAAGGTCTCCGACTTCGGGCTTTCTAAAGCTGCACCCACATTGGAACAAACCCATGTTAGTACTGCCGTAAAGGGTAGCTTTGGGTACCTAGACCCAGAATACTTTAGGAGACAACAACTAACGGAGAAGTCGGATGTCTACTCGTTTGGGGTAGTACTTTTCGAGGTGTTATGTGCGAGGCCTGCCATTAACCCAGCATTGCCGAGGGAACAAGTTAACTTGGCTGAGTGGGCAAGGCAGTGGCACCGAAAGGGCTTGCTTGAGAAGATAATCGATCCTCATATTGTTGGAACTATAAGCTCGGGATCATTGAAGAAGTTTGTCGAAGCAGCAGAGAAGTGTTTGGCAGAGTACGGTGTTGATAGGCCATCAATGGGAGATGTGTTGTGGAATCTTGAGTATGCTTTGCAGCTACAAGAGGCTTCTTCACAACCTGATCCCACCGAAGACAACTGCTCTAAACTCTTAACTTTGGAACGACCGAGCGATAAAGAATCCAAAAATGTTCCGATTGTCGCAGTTGATGATGACTCTGAAGTGACAGTTGGCTCTCCTTTGTTCTCTCAGATAGGGGGATTTCAAGGAAGGTGAAACCAATGAAATGTTCTTGATTATGAGAAGATGATAATGTTGATCAATTCTGACCGTTTGATTATAACATTTATCATGCATTTGTGTGGGAATGTATACTGCATTGTGTAGCTCCATTTTTTCTTTAACTCTTTTAAGAATCTTGATTATAACTGATAGTGATTGAGAATATAAGTTGTGGTTAATAATGAAAAAATCGATATGATATCGACACATATATAGAAAATTACTTAATCTAGGATTTTTTTTCTAAATGTTCCCAATTTTTCTGTGACACTTTATAATCCAGTTATTTTCAAGTTTCAACTAACTTTTATGTATAATCTTCACATTCACAACTGTCTTTCTTTTGTTAGGATTCCATCAACTAGTGTAATACTAACAATTTGTAACAATGAACCATGCATCACAAATCACAATTAACATTCTTAAAAAATGTCACATTGTATACCACAAAGCTAGCCTAACTCAACCATGAATCAACAATGATTTTGTTATTTAATAAACTTCAAACAACATTTTCACGATTTATTTCGGTTGATTTCTTCAGTATACACGACAACATTACTATAAAATATACAAATTCTCTGCTTTAAAATAGATCACTGAAACAAACTTCAAAAATAGGTGAATATGTTGATTTTCAAAGAACAACAAATTCATTGGTTGCTTTATTTCAAAAAAGCCAATTTGTTTTAAAACGATAAATTCGCTACTCATTACTTAATCGAAAGACACATTGTTTTAAAGTTTCAACAACTATAAATACCTAAGACGTACTCCATCACAACATGCCTTGACTATTAAAGCCACAATGTAATCGAAAAGCTCTCTAGACTTCACATACTCCATCACAACATAAATATCTGCTTGTGTCTCTATAACTTCATAAAGTCGTATAATATGAGAATGCATGATTTCTAATCTCAATTCAAGCGTCAAGCACTATTTGTTTGTAGATCGCGTAACTGAGGATAACAATCAACAACGCAACCATATATCTGTCAGATTTACCCATCAAGTATTAACCGAGATGGTAAGGGTGATTGGGTTTACTCCCAAGGTCACACTTTCGAGTCTCTATATGCCCCTCCTCATAAAGTGGTATTTCATGTGCAGGTGGATGGTACATGCAGCCCCCCTAAGCCAATATATATATATATATATATATATATATATATATATATGGGGACGTATATATGGGGACGGTTCGACGGATGTCTTGAAAACCATATGAGAAACTGAAGTTTCTCAGACGTTGGATGGTGAGAAACAGACGGTGCATACGCGTTGAAACGTCAGTTCCAACTAAGAAACAGAGTTTCTTATATTTTAAAAAAACTCCCTAGCTTTTCTGTTTTTGTTATTTAAAAAAAAAAAAACTAACTCTCATTCTCTCCCTTCGTCTCAAAAGAACGACTGAAAAACATCAGTTTTCATTTTCGTCTCCATCGAAAACCTCTCTCTCTCTCTCCCTTGACTTTGGATGAAGCTGTTCGAAGTGGGAAGGTGAAATCAGGCCAAACAATTTCCACCGCAGGTTTTGGGGCTGGCCTTACATGGGGTTCCGCCATTGTGAGATGGGGATAAGATGATTATACTTCTCCGACCAATGACTAGTTCAAGAAAGATAGAAAAAAAGAACGAAAAAAAAACTTCAATTTTCGTTTTTCCCAATTTACATTTCATATGTATTAAGGAGAGGGAGGTGGCCATCATGCTGCTTTTACATCCAACATTTGTTCTTATGGATTTTGCAACTGTTCAGCTTTGGGCATCCTAATAATATGGTTTTTTTTTTGTCTCTAATCTCTTAGAAGTTCTTCATTTTCAAGTTGAATTGAGGTATTTATCGAATGGACAACTTTATTCAGGGGATTTGATCAAACCCATTGAGGCTCCTTGTCTCCTGTAAATAATTCTTGGCATCAACTCAAGTACATTCTCTCTCATCCTCCTAACTTCATTCTTTGGAATCGCCATTAGCACATTGACGATCCTCAGCCCTTTCAACACCACCTCCTCCTTCGGTATAAACACCGAGAATTCCTCATATTGCTCTTCAGGCAAATGGGTTTTCTGTCGAGACTCGAGAGAGAGAGAGAGACGAAGGTTTTCGATGGAGACGAAAACGAAAACTGATGTTTTTCAGTGTTCTGTCGAGACGAAGGGAGAGAATGAGAGTTAGTTTTAAAAAAAAAACGAGAAAACAGAAAAGTTAGGGAGTTTTTTTAAAATATAAGAAACTCCATTTCTTAGTTGGAATAAACGTTTCAACGCATATGCACCGTCCGTTTCTCACCATCCAACTTCAGTTTCTCATATGGTTTTCAAGACGTCCGTCGAACCATCCCCTCTATATATATCTGTGAGATTTCAGTAATGCATTCTACAATGCTTGCAATTTATAAAACATCAAAATATACTACTCAAATTATTAAATAATATATCTAATAAAACACAACGGTGAGACCCACTTGAGGGGGATAAGCATCTCATTAGTTACAGTGACCTCAATATTGATTTTTTCCCTCCCCTTTAATTTTAGAGTCGTGCTGGATTGACCTTAGGCTATCTCGATGAAAAACATCTCTGGTTCCTATCCACTTTCATGTCAAGAAGTGCAATACGAGGTTCTAACTTGAGGTCACTTCAACATTATTCTTAATTTTATTGTCTTTACTCTCTTTCTCATTCACTCTCTTTCCTTTTTCAATAATACCTTTCTAACTTTACTCTCTTTACTTTTTTACCCTTTCAACCCCAAAAATTTTTTAATAATACCCCTCTAATTTTATTATTTTACCTCTTTTAACCCTTTAACCCCCAAAGAGGATGCCTGTGCTATAGGCACAAGTCAAGTTTACACTCTAGTCTATATAACAGAACACAAGTATGGAGTCACCTTTTTATGTGAAATAAATTACCATCTAATTAGGATAAATATCTCATCCAACAATAATTTATAAGACCCATTTTATCGTATTTCCTCTTCACCGTCTCTAACTTTACTATATTTTCTCTTTTAATCTTTGATCCCACTTCATTATTTTTCATCTTTTACCCTCTTAATCTCAAATAAATTTAATGATACCTCCTAATTTTTTTTTCACTTTACCCCCTTAATCCCAAAGAGAATGGGACGGACGAACTCTAGTAGAAATATATGGAAGGATCAAGGCTTTTAGTAAGTTTGTCAAAATAAAATACTAAAAATACAAACTTGAAAGTAGAGAATTTTATAGCAAATCTTGTTTGTTACCAACTGTTAGAAATTCCTATATATGATGTGTAAGTTTTTCAAGGTGTAAATGTAACGTGAAAACTAATGTATTTTGTTAGATAATTGGGGTGTTTTCCTTATAAATAAAAATGTTGAATTGGCATAAGTAAATAGCTAAAACACTTCTGTAAGACGACAATGTGCTCTTCATATCCAAAACACAACCCTGAATTTTGGAGTTTATTCTCATCTTGGGATACATGGTGCTTTGTATCATAGCATACTACATTCCATTAAGGGCCTTCTCCCAGAATAATGGTTCCTCCAAAGTCAGCTACTTTACTCCACTCAGATGCACATACAAATCGAGCTGAGCTGAGTTGAGTTTTAATACTTCAATTACAATTTTCTGTTCAAAGCTATTGACCCAATCAATATCAATCGATCAAGGTTTAAAATGTTGTATCAATTGAATGTTTTGATCAAGCTTTGATTATCGGCTGACACATTCAATACAAACCGATACATATTCCAAAAGAGTCCTGATAAAATGACTCGCCAAGTGGCATACATACTCAATCGACTCACTGACGTGGGCAAGTTTGGAAGCCATAGATCTTTCCACCTCAGGATACACTTCTATTATATCGGGAAGTGCAATCGTGTATATCGAGGAAGAAAGATCTATTGTGCCCAGACTTGTAATGTCAGTGAGTCGATTGAGTATGCCATCCGGTGAGTCATTTTATCATGACTCATTCCAGAAACATTCAATGTTCTGTATCGGTCTCGGCCGATACCGATACACATTGGCTGATGCATTCCGATATTTTAAACAATGCACCACAGTACCTATGATGAAATAATGCGAGCATCAAGAGTTCCATTGTTTAAGGGCAAAACATCTCCAATCTGCAGAACTTCAGACTCCTGAGTAGAAACAGATATAGCAGAGTGGTTCACTTGAGACTAGTTTAATTCTGACAGACAAACTTGAGGAACTTAAAAAACTGAGGTGTCTTTAAGATATTGACACACAAGTCCAGTAACATCCAGCCTGGACACTACTGCACGAATTAGCCAAAAGTACCTTCTTGGGTAAGTGCTGGAGATTGGCTCAACCCAGGACAGAGCATATAACCCAAAAAAGGAGGGCGATGTAGGTGAAACCACGAGTCTTGGAATATACAGCAGAAGTGTTAAAGGCATTCTTTATTAACAGGTATCGTGAGAGATTCATAGTTATGGCTTCTCTAGGGATCCTAACACTAAAGGACCCGAAGCTGCGCAAGGAAAGCTGCACAAAGATCCAAGAAGATGAATTGGGGTCCACTGACCCTCTGTAGATCAAGCAGGTACTTCTCCTCGCGAGTCTTGTACAACTGTAAATTAGATGATAGACCAATATCAGTATAGTATATTAGTGTCGTAATTGGGTGAACTGCTGAAACCATCAACAGATACAAACTGAGCATTCTGAGTAGCCTCAAACAAAGTTATTACCATTGTTAGTAATAATGGTACCATATCGTGAACAGATAAATATGAACAAGCGAACCAAGCTTGCGAACCGATCATGGAAACCAAAGCGAACCAAGAAATGAATTCTCTCTACCTATTCCTAGTAGTGAACCATGAACCCGAATTCGAACCTAACAAACTGACAAACCAGGTAACAAAGGCCCCAAATGCAAGGATTTCAAATCACCACAATGTCCTGAAGAGAATGAGTAGACAGTAGTGCAGCAATTGCAGTAAATGTAACACATAAGCAAGATTGATGGGTTCCTTGGCCATGAATGGTTCCAATTGGAGATCCAAACCATCCGAGATTTCCTTGTTTTTTTTCTCTTTTTCTAAAATGATGATCATATTTAAACCACCTATAGAAAAAAGATTGATATGGTTGATAGGCAAGGATCAATAGATCAAGTTGAAATTAGTACAGATTTTCTTGCTGGGGAGAGAGAGACTGAGAAGCATGAGGCCACTACTCAATTATTGGAAGAGAAGTTGGCCACGGAGAACAGCAAAGTCACTCAAGCTGTTACCAGAGCTGATTGGAAAAAATTAAGGGTAGATACATAAAGCGATATCTCACATCCTTGCATTTGCGATAGGAGTTCTTTCAACTTATCAAAAAAAAAAAAAAAAAATTCTTCAGTATTGCATTCCCCACAAAGAATTCTCATAAATATAGAATTTTCAATTAAAAAAAAAAAAAAAACTTGACGGAAGAATGAGAAGGTTCCCATACCTGCACTTCAAACTTGACCACATTCAATAGTGTGATGCCAACACCATCATTCTCAACAATGGAAGATTCATCCCCAAAATAATTGTTCTCGTGCACAGAATTGTTAACCATGCCTTCAGTGCAGCCAGGAAACCATCTGCATTTCATGTTGTAGTGCCCAATTTTCTTCCAAGCCACATTCAGTTCTTGCAGAGCTTTGAGAACTTCTGTCATTACCTCTCGAGGATGGGCTCGAGACTGCAAAAGAAATCATACAGAAATATCAACAATGAACTATAGAAAAGGGAACCACTGACTTCCACATTGGAAAATGACATGAAGCCGGCTTCCCCGCCACTGCCGTACCCATGGCAGAACCTAACTGTTGGGAACCCATAATTCAATAATTCAGTTGTTCATACCAATGATAACTCTAGAGACAATGAGGGACCTAAACAGAGGTGTCAATGGGTCGGTTCCTGTTCAGTTCCTAAGGCACTTAGAACCATAACCATTATTTTTTTTTTTTTCAGTTCTGGTTCCAAAATAAATGGAACGGGCTGCCAAAAAAGACAGGTACCCATCGGTCTTGGTTCTCAAGAATTAAATGAGAAAAAAAGTATTTCAAATCATTGTACAAAAATTTAAATAAAAAAGAATTCCTTTCAACAAATTAATGTATTATCTACAAAAATTTTTACTTAGGGCATGTTTGATTGCATGGCAAATCATTTGCCACGCAAAACTCTTATTTTTGACAACAAAACAAACTAAAAAAGACAGATAACACGATTTGCCTCACTCTTGAGAGTTGCCACTTCAAGTGGAAAATCTTTTCTCATTCCTCGCTCCCATAGTAACAAAAATTGGCGATTTTTTGAAAAAAAAAAAAAAGCAAATTGCATCCCTGACGATTAAAACAGTAGAAAAACGCGACTTTTTCATGTGTAACAAAAGTTGCTGTTTTTTTCACAGGGACAAAATTTTAAGCATTTTCTCTCGTTTTTTAAATGTGGGATTTGATACATAATAGAATTTGGTAATTTATAAACGTAAAAAATATGGGATTTGATGATAATAACTTGATTTTATGAATTTTCATTAGATATATATTTTTTCATAACTTTAATATATTTTTTTATCTTTTATTTTCATCGCTTCGTTTTTTTTTTTTTTCCCATTTTTAACATTTTTCCTAAGTTTTCCCTTGCTGACTTAAACCTGTACTCTTTGTGACTATGAGTCCCTCCTAAGAAAACGATTTGCCACAGTTAATTAAAAAAAAACACTATTAATTTAAAAAAAGGATAACGCTAAAGTAACATTGTGGGGGACATTTCTGATGTGGAAGTGTCTAGGAACCATAGATGCTTTTCATCGACACACTTCCATGTCAGAAATGTCCCCCATAATGTTACTCCAGCACGACTCTTGAAAAAAATACCAAGAAAAAAAAAAAAAAAAACTGTTCAACCTAAATCACTGTCTCACTGCAAGTTCTCTCTTTCTCTGTCTCTCTGTTTAGAATTTAAATGTTTCTTGTTGTAAGTTGTTGATGTAATTTTCTAACTTTACATGTTACTCTAGGTTTTTTTGATTGGTTGTTGTATGTTGTTGGTAACTATGATCGAAATCACCTCTGGCCTCCAACACCACAGTCCTCTAGGTGATTGTATGTTGTTGGCAAGTAAGGTTGAACTCACCTTGTGGCATCCAACACCACAGTCCTCTAGGTTTAGACATTGTCGTGGGTTGATTGAAAAACACTTTCCATACTAACTTAGTAAGATTTCAAGTCATACTAGGATTGCTTAGCTCTAATGGATTACCACATTGGCAATCCAACACCAGTCCTCTAGATTTCATGGAAAAACTTAGATCCAGCTTCTTTTTTTCAAAAGGCTAGTATATTTTGGGCTTGATCCAAGGTGTTGAAAATGGATGGCTACCAAACTCAGAAATTTAAAATTAAAATTCAATGGTGAAAATCAACTTTTTTTTTTTTTAATTCTTTTTTATTTTAAAGTCCATAGAATTTTGTCCTCTACAACCATGTAGCCTCGGACCATGTAGTTGGATACCACAAGGTGAGCTCAACTACCCTTAAGTTAGATTTGAAATCTCACTAAGTTAATCAGGCCAGTCTTACTTTGGTTAATTTTCTTGGTGACCATCTTCAGCCATGTGTCAGGTTTTTTTTATGTTGATTTCTTGATTACCTTTTTTTTTTATCAGCCATGTGTTAGGACTTCAAATTTTCTGTGAAATTTTCCATGATGTGCTCAAACAGTGGAAATGGATTTGTCTGTGCAAATCATTTGCTTGGCAAGTGATTTGCAAGGCAATATTTTCTCTGCAATCAAGCACGCCCTTAGTTATAATTTGCAACACTAAAGATAAAAGTTAATGATTTTTTCAAAAATAAAAATTTATCTTCTTTAAAAGTAAAAAAATTTTAGAAGAGAAAGCTCATTTTAAGCTACAATCCATATTTTATATGAAAAATTGAAGAATTTTATATAATATGCATTAATTTTAAAATAAAAGAATACCTTAATTATCTATAGTATAAAAAGAAATGACAAAATAAATTGATTCCAGGTACCCATCAGATAGAACCTAACGGTTCCCGTTCCTTACGATCCGGTTCCATTTTAGAGCCGGCTCTAATCGGTTCCAATAAAAAGGGAACCAGACCGGGGTTTTCGGTTCCAGTTTGGTTTCAATTAAATGGGTACCCATCGACACCCCTAGACAACCAATTGAATTGTTTTTTAATAGCCAAAAAAATAAATCACAGTGTTAGAAAAAGTGCAGATCTGGGATAGTCAAAGTTCATTGAATCGGAAAAACCTTTAAAGATCGCGGTGAGTTAGACCACTCTAGAACAGTAACTCATGTATGGGGAAAGCAGCGAGACGGTTTGGTTTGCATCAATGAAACTAAATTACCTGAAGTCCAAGAGCCCATTTCCTCTCAACTGGGAACTGGGGTCTTAGGCCGATTCCCTGATGATCCATATATCCTGGAAGGTGAAGCCCAACAGCCGGAGATGCAGCTTCGCTTGGATGCATACGGGTGATACCACACTCCTGGAGAAATATTCGGAAACACATAACAGCAGATGATATTAAGTTAATACATTAAGGACTAAGAACATCTACAGTATGTTGGTACCCATCAAACAGATTGCACGAACCGATCTACAGATGGTATAATTACACACAAGGTGCACATGAGGGAGGATGGGGCACACCATTCAATGGGTTCTGCCTAGTAGATTTCCTATCAAAAGAAATCAACTCCAGCTTAATGATTTATTTAACAGATTCTTTCGATGGCAATTAAAGAAATGGCACAAACCAAAATAAATTCCAGAAAAGAGGGAAAAAATGATTGTTGATCAGGTTGACTTTCAGGTGGGAGATTTAATTTCCTAAGTGGGACCCACCAGATGGTGATTTCCATAACCATGCACGGTGTACCTCCGCACTGATATACCTTTTTAGACTGTAAGAGAAACCAACCCAAAGTGTTTCCTCATAATGAAAATAGAAACCCTATACAATGTAGAGTAACATTTAATAACTCCAGAAAGCAAACACACCATTGATTCCTGAAACTCAGCTCCTAAATACCCGCTGGTAGCTCGGAACCGGTTGTCCAACAGCAAATAATATGCAACGGTTGCCTGAAAAAGTTGTAACAAGTTATAAAAAAAAGGACTAAATTTCAAATTATTTATCCAAAAAAAAAAAAATTATATTTTTCAAATTACAACAAATGACTTAAATCGCTAGACTGTCCTGCATTTTACCGACTTGCCAGACAGTAAAAGGGCATTTTTGGTATTTTTATTCAAAATACAATGTTGGACTGTCTAGCGAGTTATTAAAACGTTGGACAGTCAACATTTTAATTTGGTTTTAGTAAAATTTAAAAATTAGTATTTTTTGATAATTAATGAGAAATTGGGCCCGTTATGGTAATTTTCCCCCCAAAAAATGTAGAAGGCTACCACTAAAGGAAAAGTAGAGAGCAAATACTTCAGTCAAAATATCAGGTATTGGGTACCTCATTTTGTATTCTGTTGCGAAGAGATTCAACCAGATGATTCCTGTCAAATCTCATTTTAATCACTTCCTGAAGAATGTCTTCATCAATCTGAAAGAATGGCAGCATAAATAATAGTTGAGTAATAATTTTAATGAGCAACAATAAAACAGAGAATAATCCTGAATTATGACATGGCAAAAGAATAACAATGGGAAGATCACATGGACACAAATAGAACACACCTAAATCCATCAATTAGTTGAGGATCTCTCAACAAACCTTCTAGATACACATTATTTCAAAGAACCTGCAGATGATAATACATGTGTGTAACACATATGAAGTAAAATAAAGGCTATTAGCATCTTGTAAGTTAAATAACCTGAGAGGAGGTTCTACACTATATATAATATTAAAAGTAATATGTTTGATCATTTGTCCTTCGTTACGAAGCATAAAAGAAAAGAACATAAAAACTTAAATGATCCTTTTAGAACTACCAGGAAATCACAAGTTCAAATGCATTAAATGGATGTATCTCTCCAAATATCACATATCTGTGTCTTAAGACCAGAAGGTCTTCGTGCATGATGTGTTAAACAACCAACTACTGCGAAAGACCAATCTGTTGGAGAGGGGCAGAACTATGAATATAAGAGGGCCACGAGACTTAACTGGGGTATGACACACCCAAGAGTGGAAGAAAATATACACCCAACACTCCTCCTCACCCATAAGGATGTATAGCATCGAAACCGTGACTTATACTAACCTAGCACTCTGATACCATGTTAACCAACCAACTACTCCAAAAGACTGATCTATTGGAGAGGGGGAAAACTATGAATATAAGAGGGTCACAAGACTTAACTGGGGTATGACACACCCAAGAGTGGAGGAAAATATACACTCAACATGATGCACGGGCCGAAAGAAGAAGAAAAAAAAAACTCACACATTTTAGTGAATTCCATGAAAACATAAGCTACTTTGCCAGCATCAGATCAAAAATAAAAATTACTCAGAATATTCTAAGAAATTCAATGCATATATACCTTTTTTGCCTGTTGCGTTGTATCTGGTGGAGGCACAGCTAAATAGCGTGGAAGATGAGCTTGGAACCATGGGTGCTGACGGATCTCAGGAATTGTCATTCGCTTCATAGGATCAACCACAAGCATCCTTGGAATCAAATCCCTTGCTCCAGGTGATAAATGGCTTGGAAGAGTATAGATTCCACCCTGATGTGGAGGATGGTGCAAATCCAAGGAAGGGTAATATCAATCTCTAAGCAAAAAAAAAAAAAAAAAGAATACAAATTGACAGAATAAATCTCCAACCCAATGCATGTGAGGGAACCTACCATCTAAAATATTTAGGTCAATATTTAGATTTTAGACATTGTGATGTGTGCGGAAGTGAAATTGAAGTAGTTATGAAAAGATACCTTTATCTTCTTGAACAGGTTGGGAATGTTTTCATCATCAAAAGGAAGAGTACCACAGAGAAGAGCATACAAGATAACTCCACAGCTCCAAACATCTACCTCAGGCCCAGCATATAGCTTTCCAGAAATAACCTGTAAACGAGACTACTGGTCATAACCTATGGACTTCGAACATTGGCCTAGACAGTCTCTCATAATTCATTCTGCAATATCCAAAAATACAAAGCAAGATTTCTAGATTTTGATGGTATTCCCTCCATACCTCAGGAGCAGCATAGTTTGGGCTTCCACAACTTGTCTTCAAGAAATGGCCATCCCGCATGATATTGCTCAAACCAAAATCAGCAATCTTGACATTGCACTTTGAATCCAAAAGAAGGTTCTCTGGCTTAAGGTCCCGATGAACCACCATGTTTCTGTGGCAATACTCAACACCAGAAATAATCTGTTTCCAGAAAGACATTGCACTATATTAAAACTATAGAGAGTTTAAGAAAATGTCTCTTTTAAATCATTCAAGATATAAAACATCAGAGAGAAATGTTACAGCCAAGAGAACAGATATTTCTACCTGCTGGAAAAAGTTACGAGCTTCATCCTCCTGTAGCCTACCCTTCTCTACAATGTAATCAAAAAGCTCTCCAGACTTCACATACTCCATCACTACATAAATATCTGCTTGTGTCTCTATAACTTCATAAAGTCGTATGATATGAGGATGCATGAATAGTCTCAGTATTTTGATTTCTCGTCTCACTGCAAGCATCAAGACACAAATCTCTCAGAATTATGGCAGTAAAACTCTTTCAGAATTATAATATTCAAATTATTTGCATTTCCATGGATTAAGTCCCTTGGGGTGTTGAAGCTACTTTACACAGATAATGTAGTGTTGGTTTTTTTTTTTTTTTTTTTGTGTGTGGGGGTGTGTAAGTTAAGAGATTATTGATAGTAAAAATGATTACAAACAAAGGAAACCTACCCAAGAAGTCTAAAAGAGAGCACCTACAAACTGACCTAAGAATAGGTGCACAGCCATCTCAACTACCCTAATCCCATCTAAACAAAGAAATCCTCGAAGAACACCCCCTTTTGGATGATGATACCAAAGACCTGGGTTCAAATTCCACCAGCACCGAGTTACTTAACTCATTAAAAACCGGCTTACCAATCCCCCCCCCAAAAAAAAAAAAAATAGAGTAGCTTTAACAGCCAGAATGATGTCTTGATCTTGAAGACTCCTCGGACCCCTCATATTGCAAGAGTAACCTCCTTCAAATAATCCTACCTCTACTCTAGTAATTAAAGCACGATTGAATTAATTACTGAATAGGGTGGACACCCAATGATGTCTCACCTTACAAATACACCAGCATACTGCAAAGGTAACTTCTCCCAAATAATCCTATCTATAGTAATAGAATCCAAACCAACCACTGAATAGGGTCGATACAGAATGGAGATGGGTCCAATATCCGTAAAATAGAGAGAAAAGGGAGACCAGATCTTAATAGGCCCATACAGTGAATCAAGAGGTAGTCAACCTTTTTGCCACTAGCTTCACACATGACAGAAAAATCAACAATAATTTGTCTATAGGTATTCATATAGCCAACCTGTTAAAGAGTTATAACTTATCAAAAGCAATGAACCATCCCTTCATTGGTTCCTTTATTTGTGGGTCAAAAATCTTGCCTAGAGTGGTTTTTTTCCTTTTTATTTATTTTTGTTTTTATTAGATTAATACCTTTCTTAAACTATTCCATCCCATTCTAGATTCCTCTCCAAAATCCACAACCATAGGGGGTTCTAACCCCTTTTGCTTCCCCACCAAAAAACTCTTATAGTATCATTAACATCCAACAACTACATTGCTATTTCTTGAATCTCCTTGACCACTTTTCAAGAAGGTTTGATTCATCATCCTTAATCTTCTAATGCTCAGATCACCTTTTTCCTTAGGAGTGCAAGAATTTTTTTTTGATCGATAAAGATAAATGTATTGATAGTCAAAGAAAACGAGGGGGGCAAAGGGACCACCCCAAAACAAAGGAAAGCGATACAACAAAGAAGAACGGAAAAACAACAAAGAAACACGAGCAACAAGCTATTCTCACAGCAAAGAACAAACCCTATCCCATCTTAATGGATATCCTTGGCAAAGCCCCCTCGAGCTTCTAAAATACCCAGATGGAGATCCGTTAACCAAGATCAAGAAAGTAGAAGTAGAAATGCATTTCTTAACCCACCATTCACCAAATCCCATCCTCCTCAACAGGTACTTCACCGGATTCCAATTCACATGATCATATTAGGCTTTCTCTAGATTAACTTTGCAAACTAACCCCGGAACTTTGAATTTTCTATGCGAGTCAATACATTCATTTGTTTTTAGGACCCCATCCAAAATTTGTCTCCTTGCTATAAAAGCTCCTTGAGCCGAATCAATGATATTACCTAGCACAGTCTTAAGCCTAGAAACCAAGACTTTCGAAATGATTTTATAGACCGAACTCACCAGACTAATCGATCTAAGATCTGTCATGTCTTCTATACTTGAAACTTTTGGAATCAATGCAAGGAAAGTGCAGTTAGAACCCAGATCTAGGAAACCTTCTTTGAAAAAGTCCTCGATAGTCACCATCACATTGTCTCTCACTGTCACCCAACAAGATTTAAAGATTCCCAAAGACAAACCATCCGGCCCCGTGGCCTTATCACTAATCAAACCACTAATCACTCACAACACTTCGTCTGCATCAAACAGTCTTTCAAGCCATCTATGCTGATCTAGGGAAATACTATCAAAATGCAAGAAATCTAAGGTAGGCATGTTCACGTGCTCCTCCGTATACAAATTGTAATAGAATTGCACCACCCCCTTGCACACCTCCTCCTCACCCACCTTCCACGAACCATTAACTTTAAGCTTCGAAATCAAATTAACCCGACTATGGAAATTCGCTATACAGTGGAAAAAGGATGTGTTCCTATGCCCCTCCTTGAGCCAATGAACTCTCGACTTTTGTTTCTAACTGATTTCCTTCATTGCAGCTAGCTTTTGAAATTCAACTTTAAGATTCACTTGTCTCAAACTCTCCCCAATGCCCAAACACCCTCTCTCCTCCTTACCATCAAGTTTTTGTAACTCCAACAGTGCAGCATTCTTCTTCTCAACCACAGACCCAAAGCTTTCCTTATTCCAAAATTTTCAATTTCTCTTTGATCGCTTTCAGTTTCAGCCTCAACACTTTTCCCGGCCTACCCTCAAACAAAAGATCATTCCACCAAGTATGAATCAACTCAGCAAAGTCTTGGTGCACTAGCCACATATTCTCAAATCTAAAGGGCCTAGGACGATTCCTCGTCTCTCCCGCCACCAAAGAGATAAGACAATGGTCTGAAATAGGATTCAGCAATTTTTCCTGAGGGAGGCCATTGCCCCCACCACCTTCTGCATATAGAATTCCACTCCGTTGCTAGTCTTTAGGGCCACATTAATCAGCAACTGAGACACATTACCTTCATTTCTGATGGACATTCATACCTTTAGTCCAAATTCCAGCATATTGGCCAAGATATGCTCTGAGAGATTCATTAAGTTACTCTGATAATCCTTATTGCTGATCTCCATCATTGTCGAAGGAACTGTCTTATTAGACATTGCAAGAACCCTTGCCTGTCGTTGTAATCACCCCAAAGCATCTCCCTCCTTATCAGAATTAGAGGAGGCCCCTCTTTCCCAACTTAATTGGTGACAGCGCCTAAGATCATGTTGGGATACTGTAGATTGATCCATCCTACCATAAAAAAAATTCCTAAAAATAGTTTTAATGTTTTTCACTGCTGATGTTGGCATGAAGAATAAGAACATAAATAATAGCACAATACCCGACAGATAACTTCTTATCACGATCATCCTCCATCCTTTAGACAAGTATGTGATCTTCCGCGAGTATAATCTCCACCTAACCTTCTCACTCACTAAATCCCAAATGACATTGGATATTCTCCCAAAGAAAGACATAGATGTGAAGTTGGCAAACTGCTCACCTTCTTCCACAATATGGGCGACATCTTCATAATTTACATGCCCTCCACAAATACCATCCCCTTATCCACATTATTATCATCATCATCATTTGTCTGTTGATGAGGATTTCACTGTCTCATTAATAACACATGTGTCCAGTTTTTAGTGTTGCATTGCAAATCCCAAGATCCTCCCAGATGGAGGGGTGTCAATTGGGTTCTCCCTCTTAACAGGCAAAGACAAAAGTAAGTAGTCTCATCTTTCTACGCAAAATTCCAGAAGGTCGGCATTCAATGTAAAATTATTGCCAAATGAATACTGGCATGTTATTGAAAGCATATACTAGAGCGTAAAATTCAGGTATATTTGAAGGAAAAAAAAGAGAGAATAGAATAGTCAAATAGCTGAGATAAGGAACTAAAGCAAATGGTAAATGATTCAATCAATCTGGTTCGCATCTGATTTATAATCCACTTCAATTCTGAAACATTGTGTAGTGGTCTGAGACAGAAAAAAATGGGGCTATATACTATGAAGCCATGAAGATGACGGACAATCACATTTTTCGTAAGTAAAGATACACCATAATTTATATGTATAATAAAATGAAATAACATAAAGTAAGAAGTAATATAATCACTAACGGATAAAAAGAATATCAGAAGATGAAACTGAGTGCGTGATTTACAACTTAGGCTACATATTTCAGATGAAAAAAGTGCAATATCCCTTTGAGCATCCATGTCAAAAATAAAAGCATGAATTAGTTAACCAGCTAAGAATCTACATTTCCATAACATTGTAAACAATTGCAAAGTTTGCAAGATAAATGGAGTCGACATCCAGGGGTAGTCATCACACCTTTTTCTTCCATGTCCATGTTCTTTATCTTACGACGATTAAGGATTTTGATAGCAACTTTGTGACCTGTCAGTGCATGCTCTGCAATTTTCACCTTACCAAATGAACCTATGCCAAGAGTCTTTCCAAGTTTATAATTTGGTAAAACTGTATCCGTGTTGCCTACTTTTCCACTTCCATCCATTTTCCTGTTATAATGCATGCTAACTGACAGTTAGAACAAGCATGTTTAGAAGAATATCATCATCATCAAAGTTCAACAAAAAATTTGGGGGCCGGAATAATGACTTGTATTCCTCCATTCGGAAGGGGTAGTCCTTGTCCCATTTTAAAAGGAGGTGGTGGCTCATAAATGGGTAAAAATCAAAAGGAAATAATATAACTTGAAATAAAAGCAAGTTAGCCACTTTGTACTAAGAGAACCTAGTATAAGCACTAATGCCCTAAATAAATCCCCATTACAGCCCTACTTGACGACTTCTAGGTGTCCTTGAGCAATATTGAGCCTTAAAAACATTGAGGCCCTGCTTGGTACTATGCAAATAATTTGCAAATGCAAAAGCTTTGCACCACAAATGATTTGCAGTGTTTTTTGCGCTGCAAACTATTTGCTGAATTTTGTAAAGGGTTTAAGAGGATCATGCAAATAATTTGCAACGCAAAAAAAATTCAGAATGTAACCAAGCATCTGTTAATTTGATTCCAACAAATTATTTGCATTTGCAAATGATTTGCTTCATACCAAGCAAGGTCTGCAGTGCGAATGTTTTGCAAAACACCGGACATAGAGTACTTGCAATCAACTGTTCTCGGAAAACCTATTCAATCAGAATCAAGTAAAAATAATAATTAAAAATAAAAACATTTCCATATTTAAGGGTGACCCCATCGGTTTTTCTTACTAAATACTAAGCCCACAAAAAAAAAATCCGTCAAATATACTATTCTCTCGTTTCTTTTGCCAATTTTTTGCTATTTGTAAATAAAATTTAATAAAATACGGAGAAATTGAGCTCCAGTGAGATAATATGGGCAAAAAACACAACAAAATTTCTAGCTTCTACAATCTAAAAGACCTGAATTTACGATAATTGTCTAATACAAGGTTCCAGCACAAGAGAACATAGAAATTTCTCGAAAAAAAATGCACAGAAAGGGAAATAGTCAAGGGGTTCAGACAGCACGATTCGAAACAGAAGAAAACCCTAGCTACCGAACAACATCAGAGAAATTTTTTTTATTTTTTTATTTTTTTTAAAAAGCTCAATCTAGACATAACTTACAGCAGAGAAATGGAGAATTAAAGATGAATCTAATGAGATCCGAGATCCTTAATTACACCGCTAACAATTGAGGAATTAGGGTTGCACAGATCCAAATGAAATTCAGTCTCCCTCTCGCTCTCCCTCTGCTTACCCCTTTGTTTGATTTCTTTCCCCAAAATTGTCTAGATACTCCTATCTTAAACCTCAGCGCGCATTACGCACCCAATGTTCTCAATAGATAAATCTAACTTCTGCTACACTTTTAACGCAACAGAGACAGACAGAGACAGAGAAAGAGAATCTGTGGGAGTTCTTCCGCAGGTGTGATGCGCAACAACCTCATCTTAACCAGACTCAAGTTTACACGTATTGATTCCATGACGACGTGATGACTCAGTAATTTTATCTTTCTTTCTACTAATACGTAACGAAATGATTTCCTGACGCACCATACGCCCCATGACGTGGCATGTGCTAAAACCATAGATATTTTCCTAGAGATACACAACTGAACATATTATGCGGATGTACAGTTTTGTATCCCGAGAATAAAAATCTTGTGATTCTAATCAATACCACGTCATAGGGCGTATAGGAGTGTATCTGAGAGAGCGCGTAAGTAAATCACGACTCTCCTGCTAATCCAGCCATATTTTCAAACTGATGACGTATCCCTTGACCATCGTCTTCCGTAATAGACCAACAGATAACGATCATACATGCCAGCCTTATCTGTTTTTAGAGAGGGTATATTGCCACAGAACTTCACTAAAAGCACGCTAATTGGCACAGATCTTGGGGTGCTCTTTAGTAAGAATTGATGTGGCAGTTGAACTTCTCCTTTTTATTAGAAAATTACTTGAATAGGATTTCCTCTCTAAAGTCTAAATCCTCCCAATTTTTCTGTGAGACTTAATAATCCAATCTTAATTCAATAGGACTAGCTTAGTTTTTTTTTTTTTTTTTTTTAAGAATAATTATGTATTATGTACTATTTGTTCCAAAACAATGTATACGCACTAATTTATTTATTTTTCAATATCCACTGAAACCTAATCAAAAGGCCTATCGTTGCAGATCCATTGACAATAAAAACCAAATTGAAATATAACCCATCGTTTCCTCGATTTGAGAACAGGATTTGTTCCGACTGAAAAATTTTGGAACAAAAAAGAAGCGGTGATCCCAGAATGAACATTGCACATTGGCAACATATCTATCAAAAACTGCAAATTTGATTGGACAAAAGGCCATCCATGGCTTGTAATAAAAACAACTACTTTTGAAGATCTGCGTGTTCAAGACAAGTATTATCATCCACTCTCATGTATATTAACAAATATTACAAAGATTCATGGATCATTCTAAAGTGATTGGTTCTAGTTCGAGTGAAGAAATAACAGAAAGCTCGGGATGAAAGTCAGTGGTAACATGGCTGATGCCGTACTAAAGAGATCCCCATCTCAATAACCAGGAATAGAGCCGAATCGATATCCTTTGGCACCTCTCCATGAATAGTAAGCTATCCGGGTCTCATAAAAGCCTGCAAACATGTATCGGAGTGAGTCCAAAATCTATTTCTTGACATCTATATTATGTAATTGACTCTTAAATAAACTGTAATAATGTTCTACAATTTTTGCAACTCCTTGTGATACCTTTTACTAACTGTGAAACAATGAAATCGAACTAATCTGGTACTGACAAAAATATATAATTTGATGATTAAAACAGTCGAATCTATAACATTTCTTTCACTAGATCATCTACCAGATTTTTCTACTTTTAAAAAAATAAAATAAATATCTTACTTCAGATTTCCATGTGACAACAAATGTGTGGGTAAATATTGAGATACATTATTATTGAACTATTATCCATAATAAAATGATTCCTGGTCCTAGATAATATCCAAGGTATTACCATGCTTAAATATTCGGACAATGTCTCGTAGACTGATAAACAAAAAATACATCAAAACTTTATATAAATACTTATTCATCAACAGGGTGAACAGGAAAAACCCAAGACCCTGTTGTATGTCTTTATGTTCATCACACCGAACTTCTTTGTTGAATAAGATTATCCTTGTTGTATAGTTACAAATCAAAAAACATACAAGAAACGATCATATGTTTTTTGAAGGCTGAGTCAGGTTAAACTGCTTAATTTTAACGCATCTTTTCTTTGCTGAAGAGAGATGGTTAAACATGCAGACAGGGTGACCCGCTCAATCAACTAAAGCCCTTGAAGCAGGACTAGTTTCTACACTATTTTTCTCATATCAGTCCACCAGACATGCTACAATTCCCCTAAAATGGGGAGATGGCAAGTTCCAAACTCTGTGGAGACCATCCATCTCTTAAAAACAAAACAAATAAGCAATAATTAAAATTGAAGGACAAAGAAATGATCAACATTTCAATTCAGTCACCAGAAATGTATTCTAGGCCAAAAATTGTTCTTATTTATTGGATAATCATAATTGTCATACTTATTGACATACCAAGAAGATCTTCTAGACTACAGTTGATCCTTGTTGGATAATCCTATTTTTCATACAAATTGATATATTCTGAACTATTCACCATGTTCTGTATGAATGTCCAAAGGACTGCAACAGGAATGATCATCCAATTGAGTGAATTTTGGAGTAGGACAATTCATCACCTTAGTCATACACTCTTAAAAATTAGCTGTCACTACAAGAAAGGTTTGTAACTTATAATAATGAAAAATATAAAAATAAAATAGAGGGATGTACAATAACAAGTACCCCATGAATTATCAACTTCTACTAAGGGAAAATATAAAGGCCTGTGTGGATTGACTTTTCTAAGTGCTTCTAACTCTTGCAAGGAGTCAGAAACACTTTAAAGGTGTTTGGATAAATACCTCCAGGAGAGAACTACTTTACTTTGGAATCATTGTTGTGCTTTTTCACGAAGTACCGATAGTGCTACTTCTCTAAACTACTCTTGCGCGAAGTCACAAAACACAGTCAAAATGATGGGATTGGGACAAGTATACCCTTCATAATTTTGAAAATTACAAGCATACCCTCAAAAAGGCAATTGGAATAATATTATATTACTATCCATTGATGTGATGGTAGCCTTTTGGTGTGGCATTTGGGACAAATATGCCTCTCATAAATTTTAAAAATTACCAGCATACCCTCAAAAATGCAATTGCAATAATATTATATTATTATCCTTTGATGTGGTGGTAGCCTTTTGGTGTAACATTTGGGACAAGTATGCCCCTCATAAATTTTGAAAATTACAAACATACCTTCAAAAATGCAATTGAATAATATTACATTACTATGCATTGATGTAGTAGTAACATTTTAGTGTAGCATTTGGATTTGGATTTCTAACTCCCCCAATTGTTCACTCAATGATTTATCCATGAGGATTCCAACCATGATTAAAAGTTTCTTCTTGCAAGATTGATGTGAACAATTACACACAAATTTACTATCTATTGATGTGGTGAAAGCTTTTTCATATTTTTAGTGGTTGTATAATTGTTGGGTGTTTATATAAGTTTTTATGGATATAATTAGTAACTATTTTTATTTCTTTTGGAGTATAATTTGTTGAGTTTTAATGTTAAAAATAGTAACTAATACTAAGGGTATTATGGTCATTTTAACATAATCCAAAATAGTTCCCAAACACAAAATTCTATCAAAAGTACTTCTAACAGTACTTCTCGAAACATGCATCCAAACACACAACAGTTATCCACCTACTTCAGACAGTACTTAAAAAAGTACTTTTACCAGTACTTATGTTTTAAGTACTTCTGGCTCATGTATCCACACAGGCCCTAAGTTTCTTGAGCTTGAAACAGAAAAAATTCCCCTTTGAAATTAATAATAACATTTTGAGAAAAGGACCCAAAAGGCCCAAGAAATCCATTTCCAAGGAAGAAAAACCTACTACATGCGAATGAGGGAGGCACTCTTTTTAAGGGCTGGGGTGGCAGCCGGAGCTGATCAATTCCAGGAAACCACATGCCTGTCGCATCCCCAGGCCCGAAATCCGGAGGAGTATGGAGACCTCGAACTTCTTCATTTGCTTAGAGACCGGGATATGAAAGGGGTGAAGGAAGTAGCTACGCCCATTCCCATGTGTTGTTTCTTTATCCCCGGCCCAATCAAATCCTTTTAAGATGGAGAGCGGACGACTTTTTTAGCCTTTTAACATCTCAGATAAGTAATACTTTTAAAATAAAATAAAAAAAGGTTTGAGTACCGATGCACGGATTGGCAATTACTATGAGACCCAGATGCCAAGTACTGGTGGAATTCCCCAAAGAAACATTTCTTTGATGTATAAAAATGATTTAATAATATAAAAAAGTATTAAAATGATAACCCAATGGCCCCTTGTAACCTACAAATTCAATACCCTAATCTACCAAGCTAGCCATAAGAAATAAAGCTTTGATAAGTTTCTGAACTTGGTTTAACGATTATTGGTCTAGCACTCACTAAGGTCTTGAATGTGTGTAGGTAGAATCTATGGTTTCTAGAGTGATATTTGGTTTCTCTTCTATGAAAATCCATAAAAACTTTACCTTTCTTCTCAAGCATAAACCATTCCTTATTGTAAATTAATCAATCCTTCTCCACTTGAAAACATATGTGGTTCAATCTATGGAGATGTTTCCATTTTGAATAAAAGGTTTCAATGAAACCACAAGAAAAAGAAACCAAAGATCATGTTTCAAGAACATACAAAATAAGTGTGAGATACATGTACAGAGAAAAACTACACTATGAACCTCCACATTTAGCATTCAACATTCATCAAATGGTCTACTATTTAAATTTAATTAATATATCCAAAATGGGAAATGTTCAGCACCAAACATTTTGGCAAAACATGGGTTAGAAGTTTTGGAATGGGCTGATTTTTGGTGAGGATGATCTCTACGGTGAGGAGATCATCATCACCAAAAATCAGCCCATTCCAAAACTTCTAACCCCATCAAAAATGGTTTACAAAAAATGGACGGTCCACGATTTTTCAACTTGTAAACATGGGGCTAGAAGTTTTGGAATGGACTGATTTTTGGTGAGGATGATCTCCTCACCGTAGAGATCATCCTCACCAAAAATCAGCCCATTCCAAAACTTCTAACCCATGTAGGACAAAAATGGTTGGCTAAAATGTTGGCCAAAATGTTTGGTGCTGAACGGGGACCCATCCAAAATAGTTAGATAAAGAAAAGGAAAGAGAGAGAGTATTTTCCATACCCGGAAGGAAAGCAAGGACTCCAAGCATCAAGAGACCATAAGCTTGGGATCGGTCACCACCCATGTGTCCTGTGAAGAGGAAAAAGGAGAGAAAGAGAAGCAATGATCCTAGAAAGAGGAGGAAGAGTGCAAGAGCAATAGACTTCCAGGGGACCTTATCAAAGGACTTGGGCGTGTAGGCAAACCGAGGATCGCCTTCAGTTCCATTGTAATCCCTCTCATCCTCTGTAGAAAGAGGATTGTAACGAACCTGACGTCGAGATGACATATCTATTTTTAAACCCAAATCTTTCTTACTCGGAAGTATGCATCCACAGACACATGGAACCTTCACTTTCAAGCTCAATCAAGCTGCTCCAAACATCAAATAAACAAAACATATAATAATTTTTTATGAGAAAAAAAAATGAGATTACCAAAAAGTATATAGGTCCAAAGATATCACCATAGAGAGTAGTTAAAAGAACCACAATAATCCAATGTCAAAGATGATAAAACAAGGGCAAAGCTAGTAAGGAGGCAGTGGGGGCAATTGTCCCTACAAAACTTTTTCGGATAATTTTAGACACCCTTGCATTTATGGTTTAATTTGAGATACTCTTGTATTTTCAACTAATTGCGTGTCCCCGGTATTAAATAAATAAATAAATAAAATAAACTAATTACGAGCCCATTAGCCCCCACTCCTTCACCTCCCCCAATTCCTCACCCCCACAACTCAATTTTTTGAAGATGATATGCCTCTTGACTTTGGACTTTCTCTCATAGACTAATTGGAAATGACCTAAATATCATTCTCTTCAACTTCTAACCAAAAACCTTCGAATTTCTCCCCAAAAACCTTTAAATATAATTAACATAGTTTACCCCCACTAGAAGAAAATCCTGGCTTCGCCCGTGATAGAACCCACAAAAGCTTTGTCTCGAAATTTAAAAAAAAAAACCCATCAACCAAAGTAAACAAAACTAATTAAAGAACCAACACTCATAACTGTTAAACCGGATAGAATATCAGATCTACAACGTTTGAAGCATTCCAAGATAGGCCGAAGTCTTGTATTTTAGACGTTGGTTTGAGAATTCAGGTAAATTTGTTCAATGGGTTATGGAAAAAAAGATTAAATTCTTTCATATTTATTTAGAATCATCTATTCATCTATATTCGATGGGTTCACACTGTATGGTGAAACAGGGGAGCAAGATTGAAGAATTGCCAGACAAGATTTTATTTAACTATCTCCCCTTTAACCTCATGGATTCTATAGTCTTCAATCTTAATCTCAAGAACAACATAGGGTTTTTAGGTAGGTTAAAGTTGATGGGTTTTGGGAAGAAATCCAAATATATAATCTCCCTATATCAATAGGTTGGGAATTGGGATTGATTCATTTTCATGGCTTCACAACTCGGATCGACAAGAAAATTTCAGAGATTTTGAAGATTGAAGTTGATTGGTTTGATCTTTGTATTTTATTTTATTTTTCAAAGATTCATAAGAGAGAATACAAGCAATCTAGGTTGAAGAAGAATGATGAAGATGAAGACGTACCTTGAGATCGTTCGTTGGAGGACTTGTTCAACAGAAATTGATTCGAGAATGAGATCGTCGAGGACAAAGAAGAGTTGTACTATATCATGTTTGAAAACTCGGTTTGTCGTCTCGTCCATGGACGAGACTGAGTTGTCTCGGACGAGATAGATCATTTAACTCGTTTGGTACTTATTTATTCTTATATTCTATTATAATCTACAGTCGTGACAATCGACTTCATGACGTGACAAGTTTGGGTATGGTAGATCTGTATGCGTTGGGATACACAATTGCACTTCCCCATAATAAAAAATAGATATATCTCTAGGGAATCGTGTAATCCGAGGCATACAGATCTATAATTCTCAAACTTGTCCACATCATGAAATTAATTGAGTATGCCATCTCTTCACCATAGAGATCATCCTCACAAAAAATATGACATTTTGTTTATCTCAACACCTTAAAAACCAATCGAGTCAAAGTCATTCATATGAGAAAATTTGTGTGTGAAATCTTTAATTTGGTATGTCAGTGCCAAATCACCTTTCTCCCCTCTTTTAACTTTCTCAAGTTTTTCAACAGTGATTGATATTAATTTCAAGGATTTGTAACTTTGATGAGCAAAGAATGACATACTAATAATTTCAAAGATTTAGATGTACTTCGATCCGAGTGTACGTTTCACTATTATTGAATATGCATTTTGGGATTTTGTAAAAAAAGAAAAAAAATCAACTCCAACCATATAAACACGAACCCAAGGTTTGAGATTTACACTCAACATAAGTATCAATAATATCTTTCTTGTTTTTTTCTCAGCATATAAAGGATTAGAGATCAACAGAAGTGAATGTGGGTTGAATGAGATTTAAACCTAATCAACATTCTTCAAGCCTTCACCAACTTAAAGAGTCACGATAACCTGACTCAAAGAAAGCTACTCGCTTGAAGTTGTATGTTCACATGATCATAGATTTTTTTCTTCGGGATACACAAGGGAAAAGATCTATGACTCTACGTGTATACCACATCAAGTTACTTTTTTTCAAGTCAGGTTATTGTTAGTCTTTTTTAAATTCCTAACAAGTACTCATATTTTTCTTTAATCGGACCAATATTTTTAATTTATTAGCCTAAAAAATAACTCCAATCATGTAATGTGAGTCTCATATGTTACTAATCACAACATCTCTCTCCCACATATGCCCCCAGTATTGGAAATCACCTCACACATCTTTTCTGCAGTGCCTGAAGGGGGTCTCGATTTTTAAAAGCAAAATTATAATTGGGTCGGGATCCGTCGTCTCATGAAGAATGACGCAAGGAAAAAAACACATAATCCCAACCATTTAAACACAAAATCCAATGGTTGAGATTTATCCTCTGTGTAAGTATCTTCGAGATATGTGTTGTCAAGATATGAATAAATCTCACATGTTGGATATAGTATCTAAACAGTTTGGATCATGAGTTTTCTCACAAGACATTCTTCATGAGTCAACGGATCCCAATCCGTTACAAATATTGGGGATTTAAAATTTTCAAAGCACAATACTAAATTTTTGACCATGAAGAAAAGAAGAGCAAAATAGTTTTTTTTGTTTTTTAAAGTCATGCTACAGTGACTTCATTGGACACTGTGCTGATGTGGCAGTGCACAGACAACCATAGATTTCATCCCTCAAGATACAAGTTAAAAAATCAACAGTTCTCTGTGCACTACCACGTCAGTACATTGTTGAACGCAGTGTCCAACGAAGTCAGTCCAGCATTTTCCAAAAAAATAAAAAAAAACCTAGAATTCATCAAAAACACATTATTCCATCATCTCATTGATGGGAATCAACAATACAAAAAATTCGAACCCAGAAGACATAACAACATAACTACCTCGCATTGTCAAAATAGATAGACAAAGAACATAAGGAGGGCCAAACAACAAAGAATCACATAAGACCATTTCAAGCTTCCATGTTCGTGTACAATTGACGTGGGCGTTTGTAGATACACTTATTACTCTTTGCTTCTTTTCTTAGTGAGCCATGTTGCTTGATAACTTATTCAGCTGGTTGGAACGTCCGTAATGAATGGTGGTGTCAAACCACTTATATCCTTTCAATTGAAGGTTGCAATCTTCCCACTGTGCGCTTGCCCCAGAAATGAAGTTCATTTGGAAGGTCATACCTATCATTGTGACATCAAATTAGCAAATTTGTATATAAGAAACATAGTAACAGACACCACAAACATGTGAACACTTAAAAAAATAAGAGTATCAAAAGAACTATGAAATTCAGAATACCCATCATCCAATTCTTAATTTTTCAGTTCAAGCAAGATAGAAATAAATGTGCATAACTAAATATGCAATTAAATGTATCCTTCATATGGTAAAGTAGAATTTCAAGATATAAAGAAGCTAATTAAGCAGAATTAAATAATTCCTCTACATAAGAAGAGCTCATTTTATTAGGTGAACAAAGACTACATCAGATGTACAGAATTTATCAGAAAAAGTATAGATTCCCTAAGCCCCCAAAGAAATGACAAGTTACAAATCGGTTAAGAAAAGTCAAAAGAAAAGAGTAAATATGCAAGCTTAGGTCCAAATCTACAAAAAATTTTGTTCACTTTTGGAGAAATGAAATGTTGGACCTTTCGAGGATGAGTAAGGGTCCAATGGTTGTGGTTTGCCGCGTCTGTGAAACGAAAGAATGCTCATGTGTTCGAACGAAAGGAGAAATTGGGTCAGGAGCTTATAATTAGCTATTGGGTATTTTATTCTTTCTCAAAGACCTATTGGGTATTTTATAACTCGCTATTGTGAATGAAGAATTCAAGGGTATCTTTCTCAAAGACCTATTCAGATGAGATTCAGTTTGTAGGCCAAAGGGCCAACCTGATGTTTTTGTTTCTGATTAATGATCACATTGACCATTATTTTCTAATTCAAAATAATTTGAAACATTGAATCAAATGTAACCAAGATTGCCTGCCTTTAGATGCATCTATTATGTCCAGATTATGATTTACCTTTAGTGTAGAACCAAGGTGATCTAATGGTGTTTAGCTTCCTTATCTTCCCTATTTAATTAGTAAACTTTTTTTATGTAAGAGAGAATATCCAAATCCACCTATATAGCAACAAAATGAGTAAAAGGAATGTCTACTGAAAACCCCAAACATTCAGTAGTATGTTTCCACAAAGCTGACAGAGGGGAAATATGGCATAACCATGATATTACAGGAAAATAAATATATATAAAAAAAAAAGGTTGGCTCAAAGTGGCTAATCTTAATTACTCGATGGACAATTGGAATTTGAAGCCCCTGAAATTTAATAAAATAAGCACATAAGATATGGTAAAAAAAAAAAAAAATTACATATACAAGATATATGTAGATCTCTGTATACAGAAGAAAAAAAAAAAAAGGAAAGAACACCACCTTGTACTTACAGTTATTCATAAATGACTTAAATAATATATCATATAAACTCTCTTTTTTTCCAATAACTATATATCATATGAACTCTAATACAAGGAGATGTTCAAAATGGAATAAAATGAGTGCATCACAGTGGACCAAGAAGAAAAACAATGTCTTTGACAACCAAATATTTCCATTATTTTTATGTCTCTTCTTTTAATTTTTGAAACAAGTGAGATGTCAAATATTAAAAAATAAATAAAAATTGTAGAGGTCAATTTTGTGAGAAACCGACCTCGATCACGATCCCATCCCATCATTAAACTAACAAAAGGAACAGAAAAATATAAAAAAAGAAAATAACACAAGGGTTTTTTACGTGATTCGACAAATGTGCCTACGTCTACGGGATCGGGGAACCGTTCCCCTATACTCTGAATTTGTTACATGACGACCTCTCCTCCTCGATCTCCCTCCTTCCTCCTCCTTTCCTTCCCTTTTAAATAGAAAAAACCTAATAAAGAAATCTTAATCCTAGTTAAATTATAATTGACCCTTTTATCCCTTATCCAAATGAACAATTATTTAAAATGGGAGTAATCTTCTTAAATTGTGATTCTTCCCTAATTAAATAGAGTCATCTTCAAACGATGCCAAAGATCCGGATAAAAAAGGATTTTATCCCTCCACAATAGCCACCTTTCAAAGGTGGAGATTGGTGTACCAAAATCCGCCTCCAAGAACTTTGTAATTTCTGACAATCCTTCCTGAATGAGCATCATCCCTGATTTCCGAACTAGTATGATTCATAAACTCCCGAGCTTATCTTCTTCCCTGTAGATTAGGTTTGGATCCTATAATGATCCAAGACTTTCCATCTAATAAACTGACAGACCTGGGGATCGGGCCTAGTTTCTTGGGAGGAACCAAGTCTTTTTTATGTGCCGACCGACTAAGAAAAAGGTCGGATTCCGTTTTATGTACAACCGACCGACCAACTAACAACAAAGTCGGATTCCCTTGATGAACCGAGCCTTAACCTTCTTGAACCTACTCAACCTCAAGAGTAGCGCTCGGTTCCCTCAATGAACCGAGTCTTAACCTACTCAACCGCAAGAGTAGGGTTCAGTTCCCTAGATGAACATAGCCTTCTTGAACCTACTCAACCTCAAGAGTAGGGCTCAATTCCCTCAATGAACCGAGTCTTAACATTCTTTAATTACTTTAATCATACAAAAGTGAATCAAAAGATAAACCACATTTTTTTAATAAATATTTTGAATAACAAGGGTTTAATAACACTGACCATAACAACTTCCATTTATCTTATTAAAAACATAAATAGCACATGTGGAGGGATAAAATCATCTCCCATTTGAATCCCTAAACTCAATCGAGTTGACCATAGATATTAGTCCCCAAGTTTTCCTTATGTCGACCAATCCAAGCAAAGCAACTTGGATCACATGAGATCCATTTTACGGGGTCGAACATTAGCTCACACGTTACTTTTTTGTCGATCGATAAATTAACAAATTAGGTCATGTAGAACCCCTAATTATGGGTATGGATTCAACCCCTGAATCATTAATGGACTCGGTATAATTTTTAACTCGTTTGAGTCAATAATTAGTAAATAAAATGATATTAATTAGTAAGAAAAGTTATACCTTTTTGAAGATTGCAAATAATGAATTATAGAATATCCATTTACAAAATAACCTACCTCAATGTGTGCCTTCGTTATGCTTTCCACAATAAAGAAATCCACATTGATCGTGGTTATAGTGAAGTTGATCGTGGTTGTAGTAAGGTTGATGATTCTGATGCCGAGCCATAATAGGTTAGAAATAAACGTGGACCCAAGGTCCTTATGTTAAGAGTTGACCACAGTCTTTGAGTCATGATATTCCAGAGGACAAGTCATTGTGTCCAACTCGAGTGCTTCTCACTGCCCATTCACATAGCATGTTCCTTCATAAACCTTTCATTTATGAAAAAACAAAGTCCCCCATAAAGTTGGTAATATCAAAGCAAACCTACATATATTATATAAGTTGTCATCTTGCTGTGAAACACTCACATCAATCCATCCCTAATAATTGTAAACCTGACAATATCGTGACAATGGAATGGACTTTAGATTTGACGATTTGTTGCCTTGCTACATAAAACTTAATGTACCCAACAATATCATTGCCAACAAATCTTACCTTACCTTTACCTCCACCATAGTCGTCATCCACATTGTTGTCGTTATTAATGCAACACCAATCTTGCTCCGAAGCCAAACCTGGCGCATAACAGTGGCTTCTTAAATTTTTTGGTAGACCCCCTCCACAATTCCTTTAAACCTCAACAATTCCTTCATTTTCATATTATATGTGCACCCTCATCACAGTCTACACAACCCACATGTTACCTATACTGTCACTACCATCCATGCCATTCTTATTTTATTAATATTTTTTTCTTCTTTTCTCCCCCCGAAACACAACTCTTCATAGCCCCTCCTAAACATGTGTCCTACACACATGTAACCTTGTACCCTACTCCTTTTTGCATATGTCTCTCCTTCACACACTTGCAATCTCAGACTCTACCCGTACGTGCACAATTATTTTACCTTCTCTCTTTTTCACCTTTGCATGAGGCCTTCCATACAAATAGCCGACAGCTAGAACTGCCATTAATGGCTTACCCCATGGTTGGTTCGAACCCACCACTACATGATGAAAAACAACCTCGCATCAACACAATTAGGTTGAACGATTGTTGCAAACCTTCCCAAAGGAGTTTATGTTCATCTAAATCGAAGATCGATCGTACACACACCTTGCGATCAAGTAATCCCATCCAGTCAACCTTGATCTTTCTTGGCAAAGCGAGATTGGAACCCCGCCAAGATCAATCTTGGGTTAGTCTCCATTCTTAAATGAGATCGGACCCTCCACGTGGTTTTTTATGGTTCTCTATTCGATCCCCAAGGATAGCACCAATTGTAGAAGCCAATTTTGTTATAAACCGACTTCAATCACAATTCTCTCATTAAACTAACAAAAAAACAGAAAAATGAAGAAAGAGAAAAAAACATAAGGATTTTTTACGTGGTTCGCCAAGCGTACCTGCGTCCACAGGGTCGGGGAGCCATTCCATTATACTCTAAATTTGTTATATGACCTCTCATCCTCGGTCTCTCCCCTTCCTCCTCCTTTCCTCCCTTTTTACAATGGCCTTTAGCCTCCCTTTTTACAATGGCCTTTAGCCCTTTAAATAGAAAAAACTTAGGAAAGAAATCCTAATCCTAGTTAAATTACAATTGACCATTTTACCCCTTATTAAAATTAATAGTTATCTAAAAGGGGAGGAATCCTCTTAAATTGTGATTCTTCCCTAATTAGATAGAGTCCTCTTTAAACGATATCACGCCCTCTTCTAAACAGGCAAGACTCAATCCAAAAACATAGATTTTTCGAGTATTAAAATCAGATATTCGTTCATTCATCATTTTTCTTTTCTTTACTCTCTCAAAAGGGTTTTGGGGTTTTTTTGGTGTAAGATGAAGGACCACAATCCACTAATGCAAAACAACCTTGAAAACACGAGAAATGTTGACAAAACAGATGGGTTTGATGCCACTTCTTCAATCTCTTGTGGGTTTTGAAGTGTGAAAAACGAAGTGTTAGCCATGTCCTCTTACCAGTATTGGCAGAAATAATTCTGGGTTTTTTTTTCACTGAACTTTTTTGCGTTGATGTGTTCAAACAGAAACTCGCATCTCTTGCAACAGACAAACATCATAAAATCCACCAAAAGAGATAGCTCAAGGCCAGGAAAGCGCCATTTTTCAATCAAGTGATGAAGAGAAGTGGAAAGGGGTGTGATGCCAATGGTGAACAGTGGCAGAGGTGTTGGTAATGGGCCCTTCTCAATGGACTCCCTCAAGAACAATCTCAAAATCTCTCCTCTTTGATTTATTGGGTTTCCATTTTCCAACTCTCCAAAGAGAGTTTAACTCTCTAAAACAATGAGTTCGAACTCCCAGTTAGATAGGTGAAAGTCATAACTCCAAATGAGTTGAGACTTGAGAGACTTGATGGAGTTATAACTAATGGGAGTTGGCTAGTCCAAATATGTGGGGTTAGCACAACTCTTCATAACCATTTGCCAAGCAGAGCCACATTTATTTGCATAAGGTTTATAATGTCCAAACAGCCTCCATTCTTTGGAGAATAAATGAGTTTCCAATTCACAAGGTGGAATTATGTTTCCCATACTCGTCATTCCAAAAAGAAGTCCAAAAAAAAAAAAAACCTTCTTAAAACGATATTCAACTCTCCATGGAAATAAATTGGGACATTAACTAAAGTAATCTTGATTAAATTTAACACCCCCCCCCCCCTACTCACCTTCTAAGAGCTTAAACTATTCCCAACGCTTTCAATGATCAGATCCCAAATCCCTGAAGTTTTATAGGGGGCTCCAAGGAAAGAAGTTGGGAATGACTCCTCTTGGGGAGTCCAAACAACCCGTTAACACTTAGATATTGGAAACTAACCCTACTCTGAAAATTTTACTTTATGAATATTGATGCTCAACCATGAGACCACCACAAAGCAGATAAGAAAGCCGCTCACGAAACAAACATGTTCCAATGATGCATCCAAGTAAAAAACGGTCATCCACAAACTGCAGATAAGACTAGAACCCTGACTACTAGCCTCAATAGAAGAAATCTACTCATTTTCACCGCTCTTCACATTAACTTACCAAAATCTTCAGCTACAATATTGAACAAAAAAGGGGAAAGTCGATCGCCTTCTCTTAATCCACTGGAACCCTTAACCCTTCCAAACTCTTATTGATCAATATTGAGAATGATGTTGACCACACAATTTCTTTAGATCTTTGCCTCATTCTCGAATCTACACACTCGTTTGTGACTAGAACACCATAGAGAATTTGGTGACTCCTAATGAAATTTCCTTGTTCAACCCTAGTTACTTCATGAACAACCTCCTTAAACCTGGCAATAACACTTTTGCCATCACTTTGTACGTTGAACCTACTAGCCTAATCAGGCTAAAATCTGAAATATTCTCTCCCCCAACCTTCTTCAGTATCAAAACAACCAAAGTGCTATTGGGCCAATAGTCCAAGAATCTTTCTTCTTGGAAAATTTTGATGACAAGTATGAAATCACTCTTTATATATCCCAACACACATTAAAAAAAAGCCTTTGAAATCCATCCGTCCTACCAATCAAAAAAAAAATCCATCCGTCCTAAGAGCTTTATTCCCACCCATTCTTGCAATTGACTGAAATACTTCGTACTCATTTATTGGTCTTTCTAACCACGCTTGCTATTTCTCTGAGATGCAATCAAAGCCCAAGTCATCCAGTACTGTGAAATAGAAGAATCTCATTCCAAACCTTCAAAATCAATGGAAATAGAAATGCCCATCTCAAGCTTTGTCTCCTATTGACTTCATATCCCTGAGCAAAACACAACACTACCCTCAGCTATGTTAACATTGCATATGATATTTATGTAAGGTACCGCTCATAATTAGCTTGTTTTCAGTCAATTATTTATTCTTCCATGCAATCTGAGTCTGATGACATGATTCTCTGCATAAGAGGGAAATAGTTTAAATTGCCAACCAGATAGCTCTAAGAGGTTAACAACTTTTTAAAACCCAATTGGCGAAACTTAAAAGGAAGCAATCACAACATATTCAAGCTCACTTTTTTCCATGCTATCAGAAGTTAAAACAATATAAATAGCTAATGTGACACAAAAAATTCAAGTTATCTTTATGGTGTTCACATCTTCAATTATATAAAAAGAGAGCACATTTATAGAAATAAACAAATATATCAATTATACGACCACATACCCTTCAAGGTTGGACAACGGAAACAACATGAGGAATCTTCTCCTCATCGAATGGCAAACTCACATACTCCCGTGCGAACTCCTCCGCAATTTCCCCTGCGAGTTCCCCATGCAAAGCCTTACAATACATGTACAAAACAGTATTAGACGCCACACTATAAAGCAATAGCATCATCACCATTGCTGAACCCAAAACAGTCTGAACCACAAACATCAAATTTCCGAAAACTCCAGAACCAACAGCCAATTCCCAACTTCCCCACACCATGAACCACATCACTCCTACAAAAAACAACAACAGAGAGACAGCCACACCTCTCATCCTCCTCACTAGATACACACTCCGCCGTAATGGCTCCAATCCCCAACTCGATTCCACCACTACAATCACACAAGCTAAAGCCCAATGCACCTGTAAATACATCAACCCTAACCCCCAAACCACCAAACCAATCAAATAATCGATCGTATAGTAATTCACAGAATACGACCCTTGAAACCCTAGAAACCCAATTCCTCTAAAAACCAAAAATCCAACCAGACCCACACCAACAGCAATCGTCAAGATGATAATTTGAGCACATAGAACTGTAACGAAAAGGGGTAAGAAAGAATTCCATAGAGATTTAATGGCCGATACGAGTTTTACAGGTCGACCGAAGAATCCATGATAGGCACTGTAGGTTATGGTTCCTGTGGCGCAGAGATAGAGAGAGAGGATGGTGAATGGGTAGAGGATTGAGAAGATTATCGTTTTGAGGCTGATATGTTGTTGTTGAAGAGGAATGTAACGGAGGAGGGTTTCGGTTCGTTTTGTATCGGAATCAGTGATTGAAACTTGGAGAGTTGGGAAGGAGACGAGGGAGAAGGAGATAGGGAGGAGGAAGAGTACAGAGAGAGCTAAGAAATGGCGGGAATGAGATTTCATAATTTTCTTCGATTCTGATAAAACGCCACAGAAACCCAAAGTTGGTGTCGCCATGGCTGATTTGTGTGTGTGTGTTGGGTGTGAGAGAGAGATATGATGATGAAGGCAGACTAGCAGAGAGAGAGAGAGACGCGGTGACTCGAAGCCGTATGGGAATCAACGGGTCGGTTTCAGTTCCTTTCGGTTTTCACCCGTTTAGGGAAATCTCACTCAACTAAAACGGTTACATTTCTATAATTCTATCCCGTTAAGTCAACAGGAGATGTGTATACTATTTTTATTTTATTTTTAAAGGAAATTACTTCTCTACGTTTTTTGCTGTAGTTGGCAGGACATTTAGCAAACTTTTTCTTTCTAAATGGTTCTTGGACCACATTTCTCACTATTGAATGTCCTAACAGATCGAATTCATTATTTTTATTAAAAAATTGAATTTTTAACATCTCAATCGAATTTTAAAGATTATGTTGCATCGGCAAGGATTTTTTTTTTTTTTTTAAAAATGTTTTTTCAAAATGTACATAAAAAATTAGGAGTTTTTCTTCTTCTTAATTTTTGACTAAAAATCGATCAAGAGTGATTCTTTTGGATTGAAATCATCTAAACAAATCGTTATCTGAAGTTTTTAGTCAATCTTTTCATGTATTGTAGTTGAAAAAACTCGAAAATTGAAAATGAGTGGATTTTATTTGTGTCAAGTTGTGAATTGACAATAAATAGTGGTGAGTTCGACAATAAAAATTGTAAACTCAACACTAAATAAAAAAGTGTCGAGTTCAACAGTAATAAAGAGTGGTGAACTCGACGTTAAATAAAAAAAATGGTGAGTTCACTAGTAACAAGGGGCCATTAAGAAAGAAAAAAATTTACTAAATATCCTATCAAGTTATTGTGCAAAACTTGTGGACTATTTAGAAAGAAACATTTATGTGAGGATCCTTTAACTAATTTTTTTCTTTAAAAAAAGGGATGTGTATTATTAATATTAAAATACAATTCATTTCAAATTTTACCATTTTGATAAAATAACTAAAAATGATAATTTGCCTCATTTTTTTTATTTTAAATGAATAGTCCATCATATTGATAATTTTTTTATGCACCTTTTGAAGAAAAATAATATTGAATGACTTCAGATGATTCTAGGAAGCGAGTGAATTTAATTTTTTATAAAATCCAAAAATCAATATGAACCGACTTTGGTTCATCATGGTCAGACTAGGGATAGTTAACGTACGTCGGATTGGAGAATAAGGTTGGTTTAATGTATAACCCTATTAGAGTAATAATTATGTTGTAATCTTTTAAGATATATTAAGATGCGAATCATCTTTAGGATTAGATCAAGTGGTTAGGGTGGTTACGACTCTTTAAAAGAGTACAACATAACTACCATTGACCAATCAAAGAATTGTTCGCGCTATCAAACCTTTGAAATGAAATAACTTCAAGGTATATTTACTTCAAACTACCTTATTGGTTAATATCTAATGGGACTACTTGATATCTATACGTTAAGATAAAAGGGGCTTACAATTGATGAACGATGTTTTTGTTTTGCAACTTGTTTATTGTCACCTATCATGAGTTGAGTTGCAAGAATTTGAAGAATAATATTTAGAATATTGTCGAAGTGACCTCTAGATTGTATTTCATATCGCACATCCTGATGTGAAAGTGTGTAACCACTCTAATATGTAATAGGGTGATTTAGATATGTCCCCTCACTTTTTGATTAATATTAGAGATGCCCCTATATTTTCAACCTAATGACATGCCCCCTTACCAAGATTTTGTGTCAAAGACTAACCCCCACCCCTCCCCCACCAAATATATATATATATATTATCTTCAATTTAGGAAAACGTTTTGTACCTATGTTTCTAACCTTGATTTTATCTTCTTCCTCAACCTCCAAACCTCAGGAACAAGATAGAGTTTTTGGGAAAAGTTTACAATGGATTTTTGAATATCTTCTTTGTCATCCCTAAACAAACATTTAAATTACAAAAAGATCCTTATGATACATGTTTGTTTGCATATACCCCCGGCTAGTCCTTACAAATAAGTTAGAATTAAAACAAATCCACTATTGAGTCCTTAGAGCAACTCCAACGCAAATAGGCATCTCTGCTAGGCATTTTATTGTGGAGAGTCCTTCTATCTATTGAAAAGATCTTCAATTCTCTAACCATATTAGCAAAAACCACTCTCTACAAATTCAACTACAATAAGTTGTCACAATTGCCATCAATAGGTAGAGAGAAATTCACTCTCTTCTTTTGTCTCTCACACTTACTTTTTCTCCAGAAAATTTTGAAAGTGGAGATCCAAAGTCCAAGTGCATTAGAGGTCGTTCGGGGGGCTTTGGCTCTACAAATCAACAATTGGGAGGGGATGCCTAGCCCGAGCCCAATTGCATTGGAGTTGCTCTTAATATGACTACTTAAAACCAAAACAAAAAAACTAATCGGATCGATGATGGTATACCCAAAACCAAATAATCTATTTAGTATACATCAAGTAATTGGATACCCATTGACACGCTTATTCATGGGTCCTCAAAACAGATTGCTCCCATGATGAATGCCTAGCCCACTCATTGGTGGATCTACAAACTCATTTAATGGTCATTGCAACATTATTTAAGTAAACAAAAACCTTTCTTCCTACTTTTAGCATCTGTTAGTTTTTTTTTTTTTACCTTGTAAATTTACCGACTTCCAAAGATGATGTACATAGAACCTGCAAAGCTTTTGCTTTCTCTCAATTTTCAATCTGCTGTGCAACCAACCATACTTGTAAAAATGGCAAAAATGTGAGAAAAACTCAAGAGAACAATAACCGAATGCGAAACAAACAAAAGATGACCAAAGTAACATGTCACTCAAATCAATTTCAATTTTAGAAGTTCAACATGAAGGTGAATAATTTCCATTTGAACCAGAAATTGCCACGGGGATTTTTTAAGCATTAAAGTATCATTCTGATTACTCTTGATGGCATGGACCTAAAACAACGAAGTTCAATCATATACAATGAGTGTTTTCTCCATTCAATTCAGATTCCACAGTAACTTGAAAGACCTCTCGCCATCGAAATCCAGTAACCATTCTAGTAGACAAAGATGGGATTGGTTATGGGGGGGTCTTCAAGAGTAATGGAACCCCTTGTACCACAAATGAAAGAATTTTAAATCTTCACCTTCAATTTTTGGAGATCAAAAAACACCCAAACTTCATTGGTTCTAGTTGGCCAACTCAAAGTTTTATGTTGTTTGGCTCCATGAAGATGATCCCATAGAGCTGAAAAGGCTACTCCAGTTTGTTGACCTATGAGTAGTTCTGGAGGGGACCCGATCACTATCTTCTCCTCCTGATGCCTCATATCCGTCGCTCGTAGACCTTGACAGCAAAATTCCCTTCTGAGCACCAGAATCTGAAAGAGCTGTGAGCCTTCGTGCCTCTTCTGCTCCTGATGATGAAACACGGAATGGGTGGAGATCGGGTGAGTCTAGACTGCTCTCAGGAGAAGATGACATTGTTTGGCTTACCCGAAATGCATTCCGTGCTTCATGTTGTAGAGGAGCCAAACTGGTTGATGTCTCTGAAACAAGATCATCAGTAGTTTTAGCTGCCAAGGGTTCAAGGGGAAGGTCTGCCGGGAGACGGACACGCTTACTATGTCTCCGACGATTCTCATGCCTTGGTACCATCCAGCCACTGTTGTCTGTTTCTAGCCCCAAAGGCACGTCCCGCCTCACCACGGGCTGAAGGACTTTAGACTTCTTCCTTGCCTCCGCAGCAACCTTGGAGACTTCTTCTGCATTCAAGCGTGCCAGCGCCCATGGATTGATCTTTATAGTCCCGTTGTTCTTTTTCCTAATCGGTTCCTCTCCCACAATCCTCTTCCCTGACGAACTTACGGACATTCTTGCATCGGGTGGAACTACGTCAAACTGGAGAAAACAATACCCTTAGTTTTCAGAACTTGAAGGAAAGAAAAAAAAAAAAAACTCATCAGGAAAAGTATACTGATCGGTTGTATCATAGTTAGGGATGGCAATGGGTCGGATGATATCTGATTACCCAACTTATTCGGGAATTCGGGGTAAATTTATCCGTAATTATTTTATCTGAATTTTTTTAGGGTCGGATGTGGATAAGCGTCCTATCCGATCCGAATAACCATTTATCCAAGCTTAATACAGTAAATTCACGATAAGACATGTATAATCCAAAATTAAGGTTCTTCAAAATGATATACATGCTCAGATATCCTCTTGAAATTTTTTGTTTTTGAAAAGTATAATATATTGATCAAAGAGGGCAAACAAGATATCCTCTTGAAATTTGGGTACAAGTTGGATACGGATATCCTTTTAAAAATTGGATACAAATAATCGGATGTAGAGTTGGATAAGGATACGGATAGGTGCTTCATCTGACCCACACCCGACTCATTGCCAGCACTAATCATTGTCAGGCTAGGTTTTGAGCAACAACTTTTGCTAAGAGGGGTGTCATGTGCCCTGATATAACTATGCTGCAAGAAACAGCCAGAACATAGACTTTTTTTCGATAAGTAATTAATGAAGGACAAATTAGGAGAGACAGCGAGGTGCACTTCTCACCTACTTAGAGGTATTAAGTTTGTCCGGGAATCACCCAACGACTCCGTCCCTGGGTTTTCACCATTTCTAAGCATGTTTCTGTTGGAGGGTGGGTTGGGGATGTGGATTTATAAAACCTTCAAGAGAAGAAGAGAGATTTGACCCTTACCTGATCTTCGAGAAACAACCGTGGAGGAGTACACCATGCCCCTCGATGAAATGTATTCAAAGAGCTCGCACTGCTTAACCCTGTAAGGGAGCTGGCAAGAGACATCTGAGGACTTTGCTGGCCTCCTCCAACTAATTGTTCTTGCTCCCTCAAGGCTATGATGTAATCGTAAGTGCTGATTCCCTGTGAAACAGAAGAGCGGGAATATGAAAATAGGAAGAAAAGAAAAAGAAAAAAAAAACTCCTAAGCTATAGGTGGGTCACAGAGGATAGTGCACTGATTCTGTTCTTTAACGCATTTAGGATGCATTAAATATTTCTTCAACTATCAAAATGCTGCCAATCAACACTGTCGATTTGGTACCAATCCAATAAGTATCGGATCTGGGACTGATCCAATAAGTATCAAATCGGATACTTATCGGGTCGGTATTTATCAGATCTTAATATTGAAACCCAGATCGGATCCATTAACATCGATCCAAACCAGAATTACGGATCAGAGCGGATCATATTTTGGGTCTGATCTGATCCATTGACAGCCCTACTATGTGGAGCTAAAAAGAGTAGTGAACTTGCCTTTTTTATGAGGAGAACATGAAAGAAGAAAAGCTGAGCGAGTGGCAGAGTGGCAATCATAGCCAAAATAGTGCAAGAAGCCTGTTCAAATAATTATGTAATTCGACATCCTGTTAGTGAACAACTAAATGCAGAAATCTATATTTTACATTTGCTGGTTTGATTCTTATGTGTGATCAATAGCTTAATATTTGGTGCTGGCTTATCAAAACTTGGAGTATCAGCCAAATTGAATTAGCTGAATTCCAAGTATGTGAACATCTTTTGTAGAGGAACAAATATAGCAATACTTAATTGATGTAGGACAAGAGGCAGAAGGTTTCATGGAACACTTGGATCACCAAAAGTCCAAGCGAAAGGCTTGAATGCACTAGCGGAGATCATGGGCTCACAGACCCGGATGGGCCCCGGAGTCAGAATCATGCGAGGAGACCCATTCTTGAATGGAAACGTCAACATCTTCAAGATCAATGACTACGCCATCGACTTCTCATTTTTTGGCCAAATTCCTTTGTTTAAACCACTTTCCAGCAAATTTGTCGTTTTAGGAAAGTTTCCTTTTTGGTAATAAGACCTCCTCTCATTATTATGACTCCGGGGCCCGTCCAGGGCCATGGTTTCCACTAGTGCGTTCAAGCCTTTTGCTTGGACTTTTGGCCATCCAAGTGTTCCATGAATTCTTCTGCCACTTGTGCTACAGCATCAAGTGTAAAGAGAAAGGGTGAAGAATCAAACACTCACCACTACGACAATGAAGGGCACGAAAGAGAAACTACTCCCCAATTTAGAGGTGATCTCGGCAGAGAATCGCTTCCGCTCCAGAAAACAGAAGATCATTACAATAATTCCAATAGACCATTGTAGAATAAGCTGCAATCTCAAGCCCAAGGAGCACAACCCATGTATATAGGCCGGTCAATAATTAACCAAAAAAGTCTAAAAATAAAATTTTGGTTTGACATGATTAAGGGAGGCTCATGAAGATCACTAAGGATACACAGTTTGAAGGCTTCAGATATAACCAAATTATTATGAAAGAAGGCATATGCTTACCAAGAGAAGGGAAGAAACCATGAGGGTGAAAAACTGTCGGTAGTTCCTTTTGCCTACACAGTTGTTGAGCCACTACAAAACCAATGATGAAAAAAGACATTAGATGGGTTGGTTATGAGTGACAAGGAAAATTCCAATCCAAACCAAGTATGTGTATACCCTGCAGTGATGATCGAAGTGGTTGACACACTTATCACAAACTCTACAGTGCTTGCTGTACTTGAAAACCTGCACGACAGTTGTACAGAATCACAACATATATAATATGAAGTCCACAGATAATAACCATCTGATAAAACTAATGTATTGACCTACATTATGGATGTGTGGGCAAACCCAACTACATCTATATAGGTTTTTTTTCCCTGTAGGTTTGCATTGATGTTAGTGGGTAGCATGTGAAAAGAAAAAAACCTTGAAGGATGGTGAAAGTGTCTCGTCCCACAATTTCGGGAATATTTGGAGGTTTGGGAGTTGCCATGACAAGCTGCCGAATCCGGCGAATGCAAAATGAGGTGTCTACAGATAGACAATATATGCACACACACACAAGTACACAAAAGATTTCAGAGGGAAATCTTGCATTAGACAGCAGAATTTCTTGGTTTTGTTTATTTAGATCTCTTCTTTGAGTATCTTGTTTTTTAACAAACAAATGCACATTAGTAATTTTGAAAAAACAGATCAACACTTCAATTATAAAGGAATGTAAGGAATCCATTGGGATAGAGGATGATTGACCAAAGGGAGAGCCTACCAACGTAGGAGATTTCTTGGGCAAAAATTTGACCCAATTGGATGACTTTTACTATCAAATATAAAATGGGTGTACAGACTTGATATTTGTGTGGAATGTACTACTAGACCATTGGTAAATCTGTCCTTGAGATTACCAAACTCCTAAGTCCTAACTTGAATGCCATCATAATATATGGGAGAATGCAATTCAACTTCCTAGTATTTTGAAAGTAAAAAAACCAAAGAAAAACCAAAGAAAAACCAAACAAAACAAGTACCACTTACCTCCACCTTGCACAGATTGCAGTAGAACATGCCATCTTCGCTCATTTGTTTCTCAGGTGATTCTTCATGTCCTCTTGAGCAATTGTAGAAAAAAGCATAAGGACACCACCCCAAGAAAACCATGAAGCAAGATGGTTGGTGAGACGATGTATTCTTTTTTATTTCATTAGTGGGAGCATCCCCAGTAACATCCACGCCCATCGCACCCTCGTCCAAGGGCCTCTCTCCAACCATTGAAGCATTTGCATCATGTATCGAGGAAATTGATTCCCCTTCCAGTTTGGATTCTTTGAACTGAGTATGCTGTCTTTGGTCCGTAACATTAAGATACTTCTTGGATTTGAAGACTCCAGGGTCTGCAGGATCAGCTCCAGCACACCAAATGTATAGGCAGAAGACACATGTAATCTGACAAGAGAAATAATATACATTATTGAAAACCCAAGAAAAAGGAGAAATGAATCAATGATAGTAAAAATTATGCATATTCCAATAAGACTAAACTACCCGTGACTTTAAGATTATTATACTGAAAGTGTTGCGCATATTCACTTTTTCAATATAAAGAAAATATCTTGTACTCCCAACCAAGTATGCCAATGCCCCAAAATGCATCAAAAATCTCTGCACTGCAAGATTTTGTACTCTAATTCTAAACACTTGTTAAGGTTTCATCATGTCACCACCCAAATATGTTTATATATATGGTAGTCAAGTGGTGAAGGAAGGTACCAAACCCAGATTCCTAGTGTGGATGGTGCAAAATGAGAAGGGCGGTATTTTGATGATGTGGACAGAAAGACAACATGGCACCCTTTTATTTCACTGTAAATCCACCCAAGCCGCCTTTAATGAAATGGCAACGTCCAGGTGGGACGTCATGGTAGGGTGTGCACTATGGAAAGAGTTTGTCTCCTTGTTTAACAGCCAATGGGGAAAGGACACACTGCGGTTAGGGAATGGGCGAAAGGAGTGCTGGTGTGGCGTCAGATAGTTGGAATGTATTGGAAAGAGACTTTTCTGAGGGCTATAAATATCCTTTCCAAAAGGGGAAGGTGACCAATTTTCAAGAAGCCTTGTCCCCTACAACTATTATATTTTGACCCAAATACACCAAGTATTACCACTCACGAACTTCACAACTTTCCAAAGTTGGAATCTTCTGTTACGTGTACCTTCAATCCAGTTACAGAGGAATAAGGGCTAGAAAAGGTTGGAAAGAGATGGTGTCCTCCCCGCTGATGTCATAGAAATGACACTCATTTGAGAGGGCTATGACCCACCTTTCTATTGTTCCCACCTAAGATAATTCCCAGGCAAAGAATCAAACCCAATCAGAGATCTTGTACATGAATGGTTTTTCACGTAAGCTGTGACTACCAATATGCATTTAAGTTATATATGTTCTAAAAGTGTTGGAAAGCAACGCTAAAAACTTCTAGTTAATTTAATTATAAAATTTATGCTCTGCATCATGGCATTTCCAAACATCTAAGCTATCTGTCCTCTTATTTATTTATTTTTTTCATTTTTTTATAGGTAAGACTGGAGGCCATTGCTTTGATCCCAGCATCCATTCAAAGAGCTACCCCTCTTCTGTTCATGACCCAGAAACATACACTAATCTGGTAATCCTAGACACTCGAAAAATCACACCCTTTTAGACAATTAACAAGAACATGTACTAAACTTTCAACCCTCCAAATAATGCATTGTATTGGGTGGCATGATCATACAATTTTGTACAACACAAGATGTTTCCTGTCAATAACACATTCAAAAAAGTGGTATCCCGCACCAGTTGGACAGCCAATGGGGTGAATTATTACCATTATAAGTCTATGAAAACAGCCTCTTATTACATATAGTCACTAATCCGTACCTTATACTGCTGTATTTCCCAGACTACTAAGACATCCTAAGCACCTAAACGCACCCCCACCAACCTTTTTCAACACAAAGATACAGTTACAACCAGCCAAATAGAGAAGGAGAGAATTAGAACAATGTTATTGGAAACCTGGAGAGTACTCGATTTCCTTGTCTAGTTGTCCCCCGTTCTTTCAAGGGTTTTACATTATTCCACATCTTAATTATTACTATTTTACTACTATTCCTTATTCCCTCCAGCTCTCCAAAGACATAAAAGCACCAAAAGGACCTTAAAGATCTGAAATAGGGAAGATATGGCTGATAATTCTTCTCACTTTGTAAATTCCTTTGCATGTTCTTGACTCACTGGGTTGTAATTTTGGACACTTTAAACTACAAAGCTTCTCCAGAAGAATATTTTTCAAGTCTTAGTCAACAAATTTCCAAAGCCAGTGACATAACTAGAAGCACTAGTCATGCTCATCTCGATGCACTATAGCATTATCCATAAGGAGTACGGTTACTAATATAAGCCCAATTTGTTAAGGGGGTCGAAATTCTAAGTGATTCTCAAAAGATACAGAAAAAGCTACAAAGTTAGCAACCCATTTTTCCTTATAAGAAAAAAGTCACAACTTCTAATTTTCAAGGATCATGGAGAGAAAAAATTGAAGAAGAATGAAAAAGAACCCATATAAGACAATGGTTCAGGGGATCAGACCCAACTCGGAGAATAGCAAAAAAAAATCAAATCAAATAGATCTCATCTCGAACATAGAATAAGATACAAAATAAATAAATTGAAAAGGGAAAGATTCTGAAATGGGCTTACAAGGGGACTGTAGAGCCCCATCACAACGTACTGAAAAACCTTCTTACCAACAAAGGGGACAAAGAACACATAAAAAGCAAACCCCAATGCTAGAAACACAGCAACAGCAACCACCTACAAAACACCCAAACATGGAAAATGTGAAAAATATAAATAAATAAATAAAACAGAAAAAAAAAAATCTTAAAAAAAGAAGAAGAAAGAATAACCTGTAGAGGATGGTAAGGAAGTTGCCATCCATGTTTCCTCATTTTTCCTCCTTGAAATGTTGCAGAAAAAGAAATGGGTATTAGCCCAGAAGTGAAGAAAGTTGATATAAAAAAAATCCCAAAAAAATGAGGATCTCTCTCTTTCTTTCAAGTTTCTGACCAATTTGCATCAAAATTACAGTAAGAAAAAAGGGGAAGAGCAATAGAAAAGGTGACGAGCAGAGATGATTGATTTTGGGGTAGCGATGGTGAGACAATGGACAGTGGAGGAAGCTTGTCTGGTTCTTCAATCCATCATCAGCTTTACCAAATCATGGAAATAACAGAAAAGCAATGTAGGACTGCTGGGTGTGGGGTCTTCTTGTGTCTTTTTTTACATGAGCAGACCTAGAGAGAGAGAGAGAGAGAGAGTTCTTTTTCATGCTTATAATGAGACTTACAACTTTCTCTTTTGAGTCGTGCTATGGTGACATTAGCTATACTGCGATTTTTACATTTCTGACGTGGAGGTACTTACATAACCGTAGATTCTCATTCCTCGAGATTCGATTTCACAATCTACGGTTATGTATACACCTCCAAGTCAGTAATGTAAGAATCGCAGTAAATCGAATGTCACCCTAGCATTAGTGTTCTCTTTTAAAAGTTTCTTGTGGAACCTTTTTCTGTGTGTCCTGATAATCATACTCCTTTTTTGTGTACTCACTTTGACTCTCTCCACACACCGTATAAAATCTTAAAATATCTGAACTTGTGTATCCCGAAGAAAAGCATGTACGGTGATGTGAAGGAGAAGTCAAATTGAGTAAAAAAGAAAAAGTGAATCAGGCTATCACGACTTTTTTACCGTAGGTCAAGAGTAAAACAGAGTTGTTTCCCTATCCTGCAATAATATGCTTTCCTCTCATTTTTAAATTAGAATAATGATTTTCTGACATAAACGCATGACAGAACAGTAGATCATTGACCTCGAGATACGCTAAATCAGTTTAAAATGTGTATCACGAGGCAAATGATTTATAATTCTGTGATAGGGGCGTCAGGTTATCATGACTCCTTAAATTAACACTTCCTGACTAAGATGACGATCAAAAGACCCCGAGATACATTAATAGGACCTCGAGATTTGTAGTGAATCCCAATGCAACGACTATGTTATTAGAGTATTAAATTAACGAGTCCAACTAACCTTACTAAGACAGTAAGGGAAAAAAAAGACCTCGAGATGCATAAAACAAGTTTTTAAAATTTAAAAGAAAAAAAAAATCAAATTTATTTTACGTATCTCGAGATCTTTTTCCTGTGGATGAGTCTTAGCAAGGTCTTTTTCCTCACTGTCTTGGTAAGGAAAGGGTTACTTAAATTAAATGATTTGAAGAGTGGGTCCCACGGACCTGCACTCCTACTCCTACTCCTACTCATACTCCAGGGCATGTTCTTGGTGCGATGCTTCTATATATATATCTATCAATCAATCATGGTTTCATGTCAAGCTTTTTGGCCGAAGAAAATACTACCAAAGACACATCACTGAAACTCCCTTTTTATATGTCTTATTTCTATCAAAAAGTGAGAGAAGTGTACAAATGAGTACAATGTATAAGCTATTTGTGTTTGGAATCATCCTTAATTTAAGCAATGAATCTCTTTATACTAATTAAGGTCAAATTTCAAGGCACAACGTTAGTGAAGGAGAACACCAAAATTTAATCATGGTTTGGGTGTGTTTGGTTGGGATTGTTTAGATCCTCATTTCAAATTCTTATTTTGAAAATTGATTTTCGAATCCAAAATCTCATTTTACAACACTATTTCTAGAATTTGATTTCAGAATTTAGAATTTTTGTTGATCATGTTTCGAGAGTTGTAATGCAAAATATTATACACCCGTCGAGGATAAAATATGGCTATACTCAAATGACTCCACATGTCATCCTAAGATCATGCAAGGGCCTTCTTATGAGGGAATTGTCACATAATAGATTAGATCAAATCCAGAAAAATCAATGATACAAATATATTGTATAGATTTGTTTCTAGGGTGAATTACCATTTCGTGAGTTGAATTCAAAGAATTTATGATTCTGGCTTATTGTTCATTTTAATTACCAAAACATGAACGACAACGAATTCAGAGGTTTTAAAGTGATAATTTCCAATCAGTTACTTTAAACCTGCAAAATAATCACGTTAAAACCTCCAAATTTGTAACCATTCACGTTTTGATAATTAAAATGAATAATGAGACAGAATCGTAAATTCATCAAAAGTTGGTTATTTTTTCATAAATATCATTTGTTTTTTTCTTGATTCGAGGAAATAAATCAAAAAGGTGTGTCAAGAAATCAGTCAACTAGTAATTTGGATGACACCGAATCAAGGAACGAGATTTAATCAAGATTTTTAACTACTCCCAAATGTCATCCATTTTATAAGATCCAATGACATCCAACGGTGTTGTAAAAAATATTGAAAAAAATGTATGGTATCCATACAATATTACAAAAACTATTGCATAAAAACCACATAATCTCAACTGTCAAATTATTGAAATCCTAATTGTCGAATTTTATCATAAAAATATGTATTATTGAGACATGTACTATTGGGATATGTATATGTCTTAACCAATAAATTTCAGATATTTATACACAAGACATTGTTCATTAGTCAAACAAAGTTGATTAGTATGGCGTGGAAAGAGAATTTATACATTAAAGGGTGAAATTGGTAAATAGTCCATATTGTACTACTTTAAGTGATTTTTGTAATAAAAAATTAATTACCTTTTTGACCTTTTTTTTTAAGTGTATTCAATGCACCCACCACAAAATATCAAATAAAAAATCTTCTTCTTTTTCTTCAACTTCTTCTTCTCTCTCTTTTCATTTTCATCTTTCTAGGTATTAGGCATCAAATTGTTATGAAGACCTTTATAAAATTTATAAATAAAAAATAAGGTCCCCAAAATTATAAATAGGTCACACATCTAAATTGGGTCTATTGATTGAGAAAAGATTTTCTAAGGAGTTGATTTTGAGTTTTTATAGATAAAACCCATGATTTAAGAAAAATCAAAGTGATTCACAATAAGTATTAGGCCCTATACTCAAATAAATAAGTTTGACTCATCAACAATCCATAAAATCCTTAAAATTATATTTGGACAAATTTATTCTTTAAACAAACTAATCAAAACTTTTTAAATTATGACATAATTAAAAAGCTAAGTTATTTTTAAGTCTATAAATATCAAAGCCTCCCTCAGTTAGCGGGGATCTAGATCACTTTCTCTCATAAAACAAAAACTTTCTCTTTAGAGAAGAAGAATCTCTCAAGCCATTTTTTAGAGACAAAGCAAAATTCTTCAGAGATCTGAACTCCAATTAAAAAGAAAATCAAGCATAGAGCTTTTCTCTGAAAGTCAAAAAAATCTTCTCAACCAATAAAGTGAGAAGTCCGACAAGAAGAAAATCTATAGAAGATTAAGCACAAACAAAACCATTGTCAAAAGCAACTTTCTTAGTTGATAAAACACGAAATCCTAAGAGAAGAAAAGTTACATATGTCACTATTTTTGTATTTGACTATTAATCAAAGGAGAATATTAAGATATGTATCTCCTTTTTATCAAAATCAATAAAATCATTTACAATCTTATTTAAAAAAACTTAATGTAGATTTGTAAAATTTATCGTCGACATTCTTTTTTGAGTTTTGTGAGAAATTGAATTGATATATTTTAGATTTTAGATTTTTTTTTTCTTTCACTAAGTTATCTTTTTTTTTTTTTTTTACTTTTTTGCATTATTAATCGTCGAAGCAGATGGAAAAAAAATCACCATTAAACCCTCCAAAACGACAATTTTAATTGAAGAACTCAGAGATTTTTGACAGATTATGTTCGATATGTATAGATTGAATTTGTTCTAACAAATTTGGTAGGTACCTATTGAATATTACCAAACAGATTCAATAGGCATCTTTTAAACAAAATTTTCTATCAAATATTACAAAGCATATTCAATAGGTACCCACTAAATAAAACTTTCTCATGTGAATGGATTCGATTCAATTTGAGGTGTTATGGTTAAAAAAAAAAAAAAAAAAAAGTAAGATCAAAGTTTAAAACTTCCATTGAAAGATCAAAGCTTAAAACTCCCATTGAAACATTTTTAGATGCAAATAATAATAAGAAGAAGAATATATATATATATATATATATATATATATATAGAGAGAGAGAGAGAGAGAGAGAGAGAGAAGGGAGGAAGAAGAAGAAGAAGAAGAAAATCATTTGGTACCTATGGGGTGGGTGTAATGAGAATTATACAAAAAACAAATGAATTTGATGTGTGCAATTGGACATTTTATATTTTTGGTGGGTATTATGAGTAAGTAGTACAATAAGTCATTTTGGTGTGTGCAAATAGTCACCCATATTTGGGTCTATTCAACAAGTAGGCCTGCTTGCCACCATGCAAATCATTTGCAGTACTTTTTTGACTGCAAACTATTTGTTGAAATTTGTGAGGCAAGCAAATAATTTGCAATGCAAAAAAATTTCAGAATGTAACCAAGCATCTATAAATTAGATTACCACAAATCATTTGCATTTGCAAACAATTGCTTCGTGCCAAGCAGGGTCGTAAAGTAAAGTATATTAAACAGATTATATATTATAGTAATTTACTGTTAATTTAGGAAAAAATGCCAATTGGGAATTTGAGTAATACCTCGTTTGAAATCGATGATATTAATCTTACATCCGCGTCAAATGCAAGATTAGGTTTTATTTTTGACTAAAAGTCAATATCCCTTTTCGTTAATTGATTTTGTTTTTATTCATTTTTTTTTTTAAATGTAAATTTTGAATCGTATTTTAAACAAAATTTAATTGTTAATTCCTCAACAAAAAGGCGAATTTGATCTTTCGTCATATGTAGACCTAATCTTGTATTTTTAGGTTGGGAAAGCTAATATTGAAATTTTGTAGGAGTATTGGGGATGTCAATGTATACACATTTAACAAAGATGAACCAGAATCAATTTTGTTTCTCTTTTTATTGAAAACGATTTCAGTTTGATCTCTTAGAATTAAACGGATTGAGAACCAAATTCGATAGGAATTGATAATACTCAAGAATTGAAACTATTTAGAAAGATTTTTTTTGACAATTCCAATTTGATCCAATTGATTTGAGAACGGTTTGCTTGAGACTATAATAATGGAGTTTTTTTAACAAACTTTTTCCCTCCCAAAACTTTGACATATTATCCTATTTAATTTTATTTATTTTTAACTATCCCTATGTTTTGGAATATTTTCCATGCTTACCAATAGAAATATCAACCCAATTGATATTAATTAGATCGAATACAACCCTATCTAGCCCATAAAACTCATGATCAAACCCCTAAACCTTGATTTCTTGGGCCGGGCCATACCAGAATCCAGATTAACTAGGCAAATTGATAGGTAGGGCTGGCAATTGATCGGTTCGGTACTGAATCAGTATCACTTCAATATCAATCCGAAAATTTTGATCAAAATGAATATGTGAACCGAATCTGATCCGTTTCATTTTATCTTTAATCAAAAATTGATTCGATCCATGATTTTAAAACTCAATTTCGCATCTCATCTCGTCCATGCCTGATATCGAGTCGTATTGAACAAATTTTTCGATACGTTTAAGACATCTTATCCAAAAATTTCAAAAATGAATGTGAGGCATTAAATCTCGTTCTAAAAATTAACTTCTATGTCTATCTTGTTCATGCCTAATATCGAGATGATTCGAACAAGTTCTAAAATCATGATTCGATCGGAATACATACCTTATTTTCAAATTATCAATGTTGAAAAGATTTTTAAAATATAAAATTAAAAAAAAAAAAAAAATCCACTTTTCAATCGGAGGAAAATAAAAGTATTGAAACCTGTTATTTATATGTATTTATATGAAATTGAGAATAAATAAAAAAAAATATTAAAATATGTTCGAATTGAATCGGATGAGACCGATTTGGACATCCGTATATTTCGGATCATTGCCAGCCCTATTGACAGCCGTTATGAAGTTTGTAGTGTCTGTCGCAGAGTTGGACATCAACTAATTTCGTAAAAGATGAGTTCGGATTTTCGTAGAATTTTTTACCTGTATTTCGTTGGACCTAAGAAATCCAATCCAATAAAAGAAGGAAAAAAGATAAAAAATAAAAAATAAAACAAGAATGCCACGTGGTAGGAGAAAAAGGGAAGGAAGAGCTTCTTCTTCGCCCGCTAAATGTGGGAGGGAGGAGAGCGAGTTTAAACTTTAAAATGTGTGGGTAATGGAGTCGAATCTGATGACCACGAACTGCTCTGTTTCTCGTTTTCTCTTTATTTCTCGAGAGGGCAGTTTGGTTGTTATTGTTGTTCTTGTTGCAGAGGAGATAAGAGGGCGAATTTCGATCGATCGATCGATCTTCTTCTGCAATCAAACTCTTCATCAACTCTCGTTTCAGGTCCTCTCTATCTCTATTTCTAGATTGATTTCTAGCGATCTTCAATCGTTTAGGGTTCTTCAATTTTGAGTCTCTTTTGATTTCTCTCTCATCGTTTGCTCTGGTTATTTCTCTATATCTTTAAATGTTCTCTAATGGCGACTCAATTTCTACATATCTGTTTTAGTTAAATTTCCAATTGTAATCTCTCTGTCTATCTCAATTGCATTTGCTCGTAAATGTACTCTCCCTCTTTTGATTTATTTCCTTAATTCCTTTTTTTTTTTTTCCTCTTAAAGAAGCGTTGATTTTGTGTTTGTCAACATGCCATTAATTTTCTTCTCTGATTTGTTTACTTGTTTTTGGGTATTTTTTTTTTTAATAAAAAAAAATGTTCTTTTATTTCCATTTTCTGTTCTCTTTGATTTGCATTGCCATGATTTTTTTTTTTATCTTTTGTTTTACTGATATTGATTAATTAACTGATTTGTTTCTTTGGCCTTTTTACAAAAAAGTAAATTTTTTTCCCTATATTCTTTTGTCTTTGATTTGCATTGCTTTTAATTTATTTATCTTTTATTTATTTATTGATATTAGTTAATTAACAATTTTTTTAACAATTTGCATTAGTTCTCATTTACTTTTGGCTTTTGTCTTCTTTTTATGGTATACGAGGTGGAATCATTGTCGTGATTTTCTAATGAACATAACATCACATGTACCTTCAAATTCAATTCAGGTTTATTAAACATAAGATTACAATTTTTGCCAAATACGTGATTCTGCATTACACTTGTGGGGCGTGTTGTGTAGTTTCAGGTTAGATATAAGCCAGATTACAAGGCGTTGCAAAACCAAAAAAAAAAAAAAAAAAAACTTAGTATATGCAATTTTCAATTTTGATTGATTTTTTTTTTTCATAATTTGTTTTCTTAAATTTCTCTTGCAATCCATTGATGATTGTGGTAATTTTCGAAATTCAATTATAACTAACCCATTTTATTCCAGCTGATGGATGAACAAGTGGGTTGAGCCGGGTTTTTAACTGAGGCATGTGGTGTCAATTCTTGCAGACTTTAGCAACATAGATAGCTGGTAGATTTGGTTTCGAATTCTCAGTTCATTCATTTAGACGTAATGGTGGTTTCACTTTATTTAATTTGTCCTGTTAATTATTGATGATCCATAAACAATTATTGCATATGAAATTATGGGCAAAGGCAACAAACATAACCATCCGCATGTCAGGGCAGAGCCCCTCATGATAGAAAAAGGGAAGCTTCAGTCCCATGTCAGCCATCATTGATTCCCTCTCTGTGCATACTAGTCTTTGTTAATGTTTTAACAGACCAGTGTTTGGGCAGCGAAGGTAGAAATGGTTGAAAGAAATATCATAGCCGTCTTGGTCCATTAAATATCGTTAGAAGTAGCCTTGGTCAATAATCCACCCATTTTGGTGTATGTTAGCCTCAAACATGGTCCTCAGATTCAACATTCATGGACTCACTCTCACCAATGCCTAATTGGTAAAAAAACACGCTTTACTTCTAGTGGATTGTATTAAACCAAGTAATATGCATCATTATCATCAGCATTACCGTTGTTGTTGTTGTTGTCATCAGTGTCTTATCAACTAAGCACGGGCATCCTCTTTGGGGTAAAAGATGAAAGATAGTAAAAGTTTGAGGGGTATTATTGAAAATGGGGTAAAAGAAGAAAGATAGTAGAATTGGAGGGATATTATTGAGAGGGGCGGGGAAGAGGAAAGACAATAAAGTTAAAGGAGGTGAAGAGGAAGGCAATAAATAGTGTGGACCCCACTCCATTGTAGCTGGAGTGGGATGTTTATACCCCATAACTGTATTTATTATATAGATTTTGGGCAGAGTTTAATGCTATTTCTTACATTGCTGATCCTAGCCAGAAGAAGTAAGGTAGCTTCATGTGAACCTTGTGACTCTTACATCAATATTTGTACAATTGTTTACTCGAAACATTGGTGAGCAGATTTTGTTAATGACTTAGATTTTGCTAAGCAATGCACTGCAAGAAAGGAGAAATAAGTTAGAAAAGGTCAACATTTAGTTTAAAATATAATTTGAAGTTTTTAGTACTGCGTGGAATGGATTCCTCCTCGAGTCCTTATATCGATTAAAAGAATCCTTGTTTATGCCAGTCACAGTGACTCTTAAGTACTTGGTCATAGTCCTGTTCCAAAGATAATTTTGAGTGAGTTCATTGTATTTGATTTTGATGTTATTCATACTTTAGGGCCCTAAGATGATTAAATGTCACCATCATCTAGGCCTTAACCCTATAATTCGGTGTCAACTGAATGAATCTTGTTCCTCCATTCAATTTTGTCTAAATCCATGTCATCTGTTTATTCATTTCCGTTCATATCTGCTTTCTCCCTCGATCCATGCCCTTTTTGGTCTGAAATTTGATGAAACACATCATATAGAAATTAGAGAACATAATATATGTTAATGGGATGCTTGTTTTCCCATTATTGAGTTGAAGCTCAATTTAGTAATCTTCATTAAAAAAAAAGGTAGAATTCAGTTACGCTCTTGGAATGTATTTTGGTAGGATATGCTCTTGTACTTAGCAAAAATTACATGGCAGGTCCATCACTTTCCTGTCATTCACATGGTTTGTGCCGGCTCTTCTTGTGAGTGTGACATCTCACTTGAATACAATTTCCCTTGTTATTGGGATTTGTAAAACCGATTCATCACAATGGGTGGCTGTGTGTCAACACCAGACAGAAGAATCAAACCAAGGAGAAAGCAGCATCCCAGATTGACCAAATATCGTGGAAAGAGGTCCACCAATTTCTCTGATGCACCCAAGAAACGGATTAGTAATGCTGGAAAAGTAACAGATTTTGCTCTTAGTGAGTTTGTTCATGTTGATTTTGAGAATGGTGCAACAACCACCTGTAGAAGATCTGAGGTTTCCAATTCAACATTTCATCTCACCCAGTTACAATGGCACCATAGTCAAATTGATGCAAATGGTAAGCTCTCTTCCCTCTTAGCATACCTTATTAAGAATTCATATTACATCGAGTGAAAAAAAAAAAAAATGGTTCTGTCATCTGATTATTAGATAGAAACAATGGTCAGGCTCATTGTTTGATGGGTGCCACCTAAGAAATTTCATGGGTCAAAAATCATTGAATTGCGATCCAGAACAGTGTCCCATTCCTATAGGAAAGTACGATGTCTACGTGTCACTTGTTTATTGGATGACAAACACATTGGGCTGCATGTCATTTAGAAAAATGGCTTGGTTAGGAGCCCAATGTGTCTTTAATTCCTACCAAAACATGCCACGTAGACACTGTTCCTATGGTATAGGAACGGGACATCGTTCTGGATCCTGACTCAAAATCATTAATCAGTTCATCAAATCCATCCAATGATACTCATACTCTGGAATGCTTGAGAAAGAAAATTTAAAAAAAATAAAAACGAAAGAGAAGAATTGCAAACGGTATAGAACAAGGCCTAGTGGTTGGCTGTTTCTTTCATCCAATCAAGTTGATTTCCTAGGTCAGACCCTTTGGGAATCTGATAAGGGACCCTTTCTATGCTGCAGAATCTTGATATTATGTTTTCAAATGATTGTTGTTGTCTATTGTCTCCAAACTTCTCTTAAAATTTTATCGTTTTAGAATAGTATTTTATTGGTGTATATCTATTTTTGGGGGACCTTTAACATTCTCTATTTCAGTAGTGTAAAATTAAATTCGTAAATCTTATTTCTAAATGTTCTGTAAATCCAAGCAAATATCTTCCACAATGCATTGATTTTGATTATGGAATAGACTTGGTTTTAGTTTTTGTCAAAGTGTCGTTATTTGGTACTAAAAAGAATGTAAAGTAGGTCTGAATCTTGCATGAAATTTAAAAATCCTGATTTCTGTTCTGGTATACCTGTAAATTTGTCCAGCATCACAAATTTCTAGATCTATATGAAATTCAAATTTTCTTTATTGTTAAGATTGTGCCTTTATGTTCTGCACTTTTGTATGCATGATTATAATCTCTCCTAGGCTTTATCTCCATGTTTTGTATCCCATTACATCCTTTCCCAGATGTAAGTTATGTTACACACCATTCATATAGAGGGCTTACATTGCCATACCAACTTTTTTGTAACATGCCAATTAATAAAATTATACATAACACATCAAATAAGGATATAGATACACCAAAAAGTGGGTTTAGAACAAAAGGAGAAAAAGAAGAGGAAGAGTGGAGCAACTGCAACAGTAATCCAACAGAAGCCAACCTTTGATTTTTTCCTCAATCACTCTCATGTTCATAACCATCCCCTTAGAGCACAATATATTGTTTTCGCCTGAGCAGAAACCAAATTTAAGAGCTTCTTCAGTGAAAAATAGAATGGTTATCTGTACCCCCAAAACACAACATTTAATTTCATTATTGGTCTGTAATAAAAAAAAGTGGTTGTGAGAAAATCTCTCTTAATATATACAATAAAGAAATATTCATTGTAATAGTTGAAACGGTTGCCTTCAATAAACTATATGAGAATTGACTTTAGGAGATCATGAGTATGCAGGAATATGCCAAGAGGATTCATGGTTCGACTCTTTCAGCATTCTGGAGTCTGATTCTGATGATGACTTCGTCAGTGTTCACGGAGGTAATGCACATTAATCTCCAACCGATTGGTTTGGTAGAATGAGGGAATCCAAATTCATTGTCAAGTTAGACTTTAAGGATAAACTACCACAGCAGTGCAGCGCTGGAGATGGAATATGATGTGTGTCATGGTCCACCGTGCAAGACCTACTGACTACAATCAAATATTTTGAGCAGACTATAAGATGTTAATAGGAAAATGCTGGAGTGACATTAAAATTGACATCGATTCACATATTGCTGACGAGGATGCATGGTATCAAAACTCGGTTTGACGCCTTGTCTCGTTCATGGACGAGACCGAGTTGTCTCGGACAAGTCAACTCGTATCGGATGAGACAAACAATTTAACTCGGTTCACAATTATTTTTTCATAGATATTGATATGAAAATAATTATAATATATATATTTTTAAAAATAAGGTAGATTAGACAGTGTTTAATCATAAAATTATATTTTATTTAGATAATAAATACTTAAAATTTTAAAAACATAATTATTTTAATTAAAATATACAAAATCCCGGTTGACTCAGACGAGTTTTACTGACTCGGATTACATTTTCAAAATATCGTCTGACCCATCTCGTTTGGCTTGCGAGTTTTGCACATGTGAGACGCCTTGTCTATCCGTCTTGTTCATGGATGATAGCGAGATGATGTCATCTCGGTCTTGGACAAGATTTAAAACCATGCATGGATGTGTGTACGGAGCCATAGATGCTTTTCATTGAGATAGGAGTGAAAAGCATCTATGGTTCTGTATGCACCTCTACGTCAACATTGTGTGAATCGATGTCAATTTTAATGTCACTCCAGCTCGACTCGATGTTAATATTATCTGATGGTTATGATCAACCAACTTTTTACATGACTGACAACTTAAACACAAATGCTTTCTTACATTTTTAATTTATATCTAGTGCTCTTTGTCTTTCTGCCGATCTTTTTTCTTCTTTAGGCAGCACTATTGGGAACATCTCAGGTACCCAAGTGCTTCAGTACGAAAGTGCTTCGTGCTTTGTTGATTCCAGGTGCAAATATGAGGAATTTGTTGAACGATATTTGAAAATAGATGGAGTTAAAACTGAGAAGTTCTGCAAAGATGAATACAAAGAAGGTGATGGCTTTGCTGTTTTAAGTACCAAAAGTTATGATCTATCTTGCTTAGGGAAGGCTGATGAAGTTTGTATCAAGAGGAAGAAAATGTTACAAGATTCTTATGGAAGCTTTAATGGTCTGAAAGGGGATAGAAATGATTCTGAAGAGAGAGCTCAGGAAAACACTTTGAAGTCTTGCTTTCCTCGGTTGGTTCCTTCCGTTAGTTTTAATGACAAGCATATACCTCCAGCAAGTCCAGGTCCACCATCGCAAAGGAAGATGTCAACAGTTTTTCGACTGTCATTTAAAAGGAAATCGTGTGAAGGAGTTGAAGCTACAGAACATTGTAAGTATGAAGTTTCAGTTTGCAGAAGTGTAGGCTTCTGTTGAAATTTCAGGTCTCAAATAAAGAATTCCTTGCAATAGAATTATCACTTATATCTCCAATTTTTACCATCGATTGGAATTTTTGTAAGCGATGGAAAGTGTTGTCGGTATTAGAATTGCCTCCAAGAGTCAAACACTGCTCCAAGATCCCTTCTCACACTCTTTAACAACTACTCATTCCTAACTTTTTTATATTTACATTTACTTCCGGTAATCTACATAAATTGTATGAAAAATATGTAGCATATATGAATTTTTATTCAAGCTATACATCTTTTATATTTTCCAAAAAAGAAAAAGAAAAAAAAAGATTGTTACTGCTGGTCAAATCATGGAAGTGAGTTGAGACACAACCATTTGTTTCTCTTCTTTAGCGAATCATGGTTATTCAGCAACATATTTTTAGTATTGAATTTGTACCTTATATCATGGCAACCTAATACAGTCTTAAGATTGTAATTGATATTGTGATGGTCTGGTTTGGTCTTTTATGATTTAAATCATGAAATTATTTTGCATAGTTCAGAAGATTAAATCCAATTAATATGTATCAGGTGCTCCAAAGCGATTCTTGTATCATCCCAAAGCAGGGCTACTCATTCCATGTTCGTCCGGAGAGAAGCCAACGTCAGGATCTTGGTCTCCAGTTGCACCTTCAGTTTTTAAACTCCGTGGTCCGAACTATTTCAGGCATGTTATTGATTTGCTCCATTGTATCTAGAATTGTAATTTATGTAGCAATAACACTCTATTGATTTCTGGTTTATATTTAACAATCTATCATGCAGAGATAAGCGAAAATGCCCCGCTTCAAACTGCACTCCTTATACCCCAATTGGTATCGATTTATTTGTGTGCCCAAGAAAGATACATCACATTGCTCAGCACCTCGAGCTTCCTTCTGTGAAAGCACACGAGAAAGTGCCCTCACTTCTGATCATTAATATTCAGGTATATATTGTTTCGTTCTTCCTTTCTTTTGGTTGGACCGGGTCGGGTAAACTGAACTTCAAGTTGAATAATGTCTATAGAATGCATTAGATCCCAAGGATCTCTTAATATGCATCTTGTGTTCTTGCCCCAGCTGCCTACTTATCCCACTGCAATTTTCAATGGTGATGGTGATGGGGAAGGGATGAGCCTTGTATTGTATTTCAAAGTTTCTGAGACTTTTGATGAAGATATCTCTCCTTATTTTCAGGATAGCATCAAGGTCAGTTCCCTTTTTCAATAATCTCTTCCAAATTGCAGTGGAGTATATTTCTTCAACCTCAGAAAGAGAGCTTCTATGACCACACTAATGCCACCCCAAGATGTGTGTAATTCTTTGGTGATTTACATATGAATTGCGGTGGCGGTAGCAAAAGTTTGCATGGCAATAGAATCTCTCCTCAGAAATGCCTTTTATCTATTTTCTGTATGTTCATTGTTCATTCTGTTTTTCTATAGTGATGCTTGTCTTTTAGTCTTTGAGGTTGATTAAGCCTTATAATGTGCACAAGGGTTCATATCTCGTCCACATTGCTTACGGATGGGAAAGTGTTAGAACACCCCCCCCCCCCCCCCCCCTCCCCCCTCCTTTTAAATGAGTAGTCTAAATTTCATTAAGCAAAAATATTAAAAATACCAACCCTTACTTTAAGAAGGACTGAGTTACAAGTACAAATTTAAAACTGCTTGACAATCCTGTTAACCTCAGGCCCTTCGCTTTCGTTCTATGTAGTGTGGATTGGAAATTTACTCTTCGACAGACATGAATCTTTTGTCGACAATCTGTATTCCTTTCATTAATTTATGATTCAATTTAATTTTTTTTTTCACAATGAATTTGTGGTCTGATTGTTCTCATGATGCATGTGTTCTGGAATTTTAATAACAAACTTACCCACTTTGCGTCTTCAAGCTTATGGAATCATTATAAGGTGATTGCCTTTATTAGTCATTAAAAACCAAAGTTGATTTTATTAATCTTAACGTTCACATTGATCCTACCAACATCATAGTAGGGCATATGTAAGGGTGGGGGACCCAACATTCAATATGTCTCGTCTTTGAATCTCCTTTGTCACAATTTGCTCTTTTTGTCAATTTCTTTTCTGTTATTACCTTAAGCATTGCATTTTTCTTGGATTCTTGTTACTTCTATGTCTACAAGATGTTTGTTGGCATATATTTCTGCAACAGAGATTGGTTGAGGATGATATGGAAAAAGCCAAAGGGTTTGCGAAGGAATTCACAGTTCCTTATAGAGAAAGACTAAAAATCATGGCTGGAGTGGTTAACCCCGAGGATCTTCAATTGAGTTCTGCCGAAAGAAAGCTTTTGCATGCTTACAATGAAAAGCCTGTGCTTTCGCGTCCCCAACACAATTTCTATAAGGTGAAGAACAATTTCTCCATTTGTTTTGTTTGTTTTAATGCCCTATTGATGATAGATTCTGAGGAGGAATTAATTTAATTCTGGGTATCTCTAGTTCTTAATTATTCATCTTTTTTGGTTAGGACTACCCATTACATAATGTAGTAATTCGAATGTTACTGTAGAAGTTTCTTATATGGAGTCCATATGGGCACCTTGACAAATTATCCAAGTTTTGGTTTGAGTCTGTATCTCACAATCATAAGGTTGTGGGTTTAATCCCAGCTTTCCCACCAAGAAAAAAAAAAAAAAAAAACAGTTCGCAGTGGGATACTGTTACATACTTTGAGACTGTTTTGTAAAACCTTTGGCCGTACTATAATTCATTACAATTTCAACATTAGTGTTGAAATATATGCAATAGATACAATGTCCCAGACTGCACAAACTATACACAAATTACCGATTTAAGGAATACTTCTTCTTTCCCCACGCTAAAGTGATAATTATCAGATGCAGTTATACATCTTAGAGTCTGTTAGCGTTGCATTACATGAAGTAGAGTGAAATATGAGTGAAGTTGACTTAAATCTCAGACAATATTTGGTTTGTAGTGCACGGTTCTCTCGTCAGTGTCTTTTACTAACTTTGAGATTAGTTCTGATTTACTCTGTTATTTTTCATGAAGGGTTCCAATTACTTTGAGATTGACCTCGATATACATCGGTTCAGCTATATATCAAGGAAGGGACTTGAAGCATTTCGAGAACGTTTGAAAAATGGGATACTAGATCTAGGTTTAACCATCCAGGTATATTAAAAATCATAACTGCTTTTTTTGGATTACTTGATCAAGTTTTTAAACTATAGTTAAATGTTAAAACTTAAAAGTAATACATTTTGATAATGCTGACAGGCACAAAAGCCGGAAGAACTGCCAGAACAAGCCTTGTGTTGTGTGAGATTGAACAAAATCGATTTTGTAAATCATGGACAAATACCAACGATCGTTACCCTTGATGACAATTGATTTGGACAGTGAAATGCGGGTTGTTGCTATTATCCACCGATCATTAGAAAAAGAAAGATCGAGTGGTTCCTGTTTAAAAAAAAAAATCATTTTGTGAATTTATAAATATATGTTGTTCTTTAACATTCTTTATATTTATCATTATTGGAACTCTCACCCTTTCATCCCAGTTATAAGTTGCCCTTTCCTCGATCATTTTGTTTAGTAAAAGGTATTATTAGAGTACAGAGACCAGAAAATATTCCAAAGATTATTGGGTTATTTCCCAGAAAATTTGGAGTAATTCCAATGGAAGTCGATTCAAATGTAATGAAAGTTAATTATTACTTTGGTTGGAAGGAAGTGTACGCTGAAAGGTTTGAAAGAGTGGAAGAATAATGAAAGAAACATTGATAGTGAGAGTGAAAATGGGATGAACACACTTGAATTAATAAAGGTATGGCTTTAGATAGAATTGAAAGCTTCGATGATGATGAGAATGTGAAAAAACACATGATCTCAACCATTTAAATACAAAATCCAATAGTTGAGATCGCATGTTTTCTCATGAGTCTTTCTTCACGAGTCAGTTAACCTGACCCTTGTTATATTCCCTTAGGCTATGTGAGGAGAGAAGAGAAACTCAATTTCTCTCCACCATGTTTGGATTGACGGGAGAAAACTTGGGATAACTTTAAAATTTTAAAATATCATAAAAGTGATCTAAGGGCAGAGTTGAAATTATAAAATATTTTATATGGGTTCTCTCTCCTCTTCTCTCCACTTTTGGAGAGAAAATAAAAACTAACATTTTTTCTCTCCTCTTCTCTCCAATTCTTTTCTCTTCTCTCCCCATTTAACAGTCCAAACAAGAGAAATGGAAAGAATCTCAACTATTTTCTCTTCTCACCATTTCTCTCAATCCAAACATAGCATTAATCACATCTAAAAATCATCACAACAAAGTCTTATCCCAAGGATTTGGGGTCACGTAAATGAGTTTTATCCCTTCATTCCACTTTATTCAAATTCACATATTCTACCATTAAAAGTATTTTTACGTTCACTTTTTCTATCTCAATCCACATTCTTTTGGGTCTTACTATTGACTTTTTAGAATCTTCAAACCTAAATTGAAATTCTGTTCTTTTTTAATTCTATCTTTTCTACCCATCCATCTCAAGTTCTCAAATCATCACCTCAATTTATTATCATAAAGACTAATGATAATCCGACGCCCTTTTTTTCAGACACCTACTTACTTTTCTTGACATGGCAGTTACAAAATCATAAATTCTTTTCTTGTGTATCCTAAAGTAAATGATTTACGGTTCTATGATGGGGGAGTCTGAAAAGAAAAAAAAAAAAAAGTGTCATATTATCAAAGATTCTATCACAAGATTTCTTGACTGTCCAACTTTCAATTCTATAAAGCATAATTATTTATTACCTCCATCTACGTATTGTTCAAGAGTTGTGATCCAGAGCGGTGTCTCGTTTCTATAGCAACCAAAACATGCCTAGTAGACATCATTCTTATTCTATAGGAACACGACACCTTAAGAGATCGTGATTCATTGTTCACCGTCACTCTAACCATCTAAATGTTTAGTCCCATCAAGATTCAAGACCCAATAATAAATTTGGATAATTTATTTAGCCAAGCCCAATCAACTTGGAAGATTTATTTATGTGATGTGATAAAGATGGTATAATCGCATGGTGGGATGGTCCAGCAATCCTGCCACGGAGTGTACAGAATCAGTTGAAGGTTGTTTGAACTTTGATAAATCTTCGCACAGCTGACGACGCATAAATGAAAAATGAGGACATAAGGGTCAATTTGAAAAAAGAAGGGTGGTAGAACAGGAATGAGGAGATTAAGGAAATAGGGTTTATTGGAATTGGATATATAAATAGATACAGAAGAAGAAGAAGAGAAGAAACGAAACGAAAGTGCCTTAGGCCGAGCGCTTCCCCCGTGAGAGAAGGGGTGGCGTGGTATTCCACGGGAGAGGTTTAAATCGTGGCGTACGATAATAATCGTACGATAGGCACATATTAGCAATTGGGCTTCCTTTTGGCCGCTTTTCTGCTCTCATTTGCAGCTAGAGCGAGGGGATTGCCCGACATTTTTTTTTTTTTTTTTTTTTTAAATAATCTTTTGAAGACCTAGCTTTGAAAAATGGTGCAAAAAATTTTACAAAATTTTTTTTCCATGTTTGTTGGGTTGGTTGGTCTGTTAGAAGATCTGGGCTTGTTGCAGCTTCATCGATTTTTGTAATTTTTTTTTTTTTATTATTCGTTATAGATTCGTTTGTCTGATGTAGTTTTGTTTGAGGGATTCTTATTTTTGTAGGTAAAAGGAAGAAAAGAAAAGGTATGGTATTTGTTGATAGAATGATGGAAAAATATGTGATATGGAAATATTGAGTTGGAAAGGGTGTCAAACTTAAATAATCGCAAAATCTTATTTTTTATATAGATAATAAATATTTAAACCATGAAAAACTAATTATTTTATTTCCAAAGTATACTAAATTAGATTTACTTGGCCGAGTTTATTAGCTTTGTTGATGTTTTCAAAATATTAACCTGTCTCCCCATTTTTTCAAACAGTGGGTATAAGGCAAGAAATGCTCATGTGAACTTGAAAGAATGCTAGAGAGTGTCTATGAGATGGGAAATAATAGGGGCAAGGTTTGTTTTTCTAATGCAAATGATTTGAGGTAATGTCTTTAAAATTGTTCAATTTTTTTTTTTTTAGAGATATGTATTATTATTTTAAATTAAAAAAAACAAATAAAAAGATATATCCATCGGTTGATGATTAACATAATTGACTATATTCCATGGTGTAACTTCAATCCATTCAAAATGAATTTATGTTGGCATAAAGAAGAAGAAGAAAAAGAAAAAAAAAAGATCAAATACATCTTCTTCACTATTTTGATTTCAAATTCACAATCTTCTTTTTTATAACTATCGAATATCATTATAATTAAATTGTCATGAGATTACAAATATGCAGAGTAAGGTTGACAAACATGTGTAGAAACGTTGATAAAAAATATTTGTTGAAAAAGGTTAATAGAGACATTGACAAATTTATAACATTTTGATTTAAAAAGTTTTGTTTAATACAGATTTTTGATAGACGTGCTCTTTGAATCGAGAATATGCACATATATGTGTGTTTGTTTCCGAAAGTCCGAAAAGATTTTCAAAAAGAGTTCCTAGCATAGTGGCATTTTTCATAAGAATAATGTTGAAGTGATCTCAGGTTGGAACCTCATATATCGCACTTCTTGATGTGAAAGAGTATGGGAATCATATATACTTTTTAACGAGATACAACTGAAAAAGCATTTATGGTTCTTATCTACTTTCATTTCGAGGAGTGCAATATGATGTTCCAACTTGAGGTCACTGTAGCAGACTCTTTTTATAAAGGTGGGGTGGAGGTTTTTGAATGAAGGTTTATGGGCTTCAAATCCAGAGTTGAAAAGGACAACTATTTCTTAAGAACCATTTATTTATTTAATTATTTTTTTATCAATGAAAGGAAAAATTTCTAAAAAAGCGTTAAGTATTTTAATATTTACAAAAAAGATTATACTTAAAAAAATATATACCAAAAATGAATTAAGTCGGGACAATTTAAGTAACTCACGGGATTGTCCAACGTTTTAATACGTTAAATACATTGTTTTACCAAAAATGCCCTCCGAATGATTAAAATGTTGGGATGTCCAACATTTTAATATCTTGCTTTAACAATCAACAATTTAGTCCCCAATGAGTTACTAAAACATCGAATTGTCTAGTGACCTAATTCGTTTTTGATAATTTTTGAATATATATATATATATATATATATATATATACATTTTACATAAATTAAAACATTTAACACTCTTTTAGTGATTTTCCTTTGATAGAATGATGGTTTTTGTTATTAAGACATAGAGAGAGTTGGATGGGTGCATGGGCACCAAATTATACCACATGAAATGTATCCTTAATAATTTAAATAATCACAAAATCTTATTTTTATCTTTACAATTATAATGAGAAAAGGATAAGTAGAAGAGGTTCCACACCAAAGTTTGGCTCTCACACCTAGCCAATATTACCACCAAAAACGAACAAAAAAAAAAAAAGTATATGTAGAATTCAACTTTTAATTGATTCGAGCACTTAAACCCAGGCAGTTGAATTTCATTAGGATCATAGAAACAAAAATTGGTAATTTTTTTTTGATAAAGTCGTATTTAAAACACTACTTAAATCCCTAAGGATTAAAAGGGTAAAAAACGCGACTTTTTCCTGTTTTTTTTTTCACAGGGACAAAATTTTAAACATTTTCTCTCTTTTTTTTTTAAATGTGGGATTTGATGCATAATAGAATATGATAATTTATAAATGTAAAAATATGAGATTTGATGACAATAATTTGATTTCATGAATTTTTATTAGATATAGATTTTTTCTTAATTTCTAATATATTTTTTTATCTTTTATTTTCATAGTTTTTCCTCATTTTTTTTTCTCATTTTTGACATTTTTTCTGAAATTTTCCCTTACCGATTTTAATCCATACTTTGACTTTGTGATTTTGATTAGGATGATGATGAATCGTATAAAGATCATGTTCATTCTTATTAGAAAGACAAAACTGAGATCCTACTATATACAGATACAAAGTAGTTTTCTCCTATCGCCGTAGAATAGATTTGGGCAAAATTAAAAGGTATTATTTTGTCGAATGATCGTAAATTAAGAAAGACTCTTTCTTCACCAAGCTACCAACACTAAGAAAGCATAATTTTTTTTTTTTTTTTTTTGTGATTATGAGAAGATCAAAATATATGATGAATTTACATTGCCCAGAGGTGCTTAAACTCTTTACATAAATCATATTGTACCTTAAGCACCACAAAAAAACTCAGCTTCTCTATAAAAGATAATATATTAGAAGAGCATACCATTGGCACAGATCGACTACCATGTCAGCTGCATTGCCTTCATTCATGCTTCCCGTCAATGGCTGTGATCATAATTTACCAATGTTGTTGTCTACCCAAACTTGATAGTAGCCTATTTGATTGCTTGGCACTAACAAGATTGGTGGGGTTGAGGCAGTCCAGCCCATCGATTCTGTTCTTAATTGGAAAGCATCTCAAGGCTTTGGGATTTCTTAACTGACTCTATGGTCCTTGAGTCTTTCAAATCAAGAATACCCGACAGCTATTTTCCAGATTTTTTCCCTGCCATTGCAGAATCAAAGTATTAGCGTCAAGTAAGGAGATGGATTAACACAGTGTCTCAGATCAACAGGGATTTTGTATATTTTGATTAAAATAATTATTTTTTAAATACTTATTATAAAGATAAAACATGATTTTATGACCAATATCTTCTAATCTACCTTATTTTATAAATAAAAAATTAATACTTATTTTCATATATGTATATATATATATGGGGTCAGGTTCAACAACCAACACAAGGGAGCCAGCGTTGGGAGCCAAAATTGGTCTTATATGGGTTAAAAGTTTTGAATTGGGCTGATTTTTTTTTTAGGACAATCTTTATGATGAGGTGATCATCCTCACAAAAAATCAGCCCATTCTGAAACTTCTAATCCTATCAAAAGTGGTTTACAAGTTAACGGTCCACAATTCCTTCTGAGGATGATCAACTCATCATAAAGATCATCCTAAAAAAATTCAGCACAATCTGAAACTTTTAACCCTTACAGGACAAATTGTGGCTCCTAAATGTTGGCTGCCAAATGAGACCCTATATATATATATATGTATATAATCATTATAAACCAAGTTAAATGATTTATCTCGTTCGAGACAAGTTGACTCATTCGAGACAACTCACTCTTGTCCATGGACGAGACAATTCGTAAAACCGAGTTTTGAAACCATGGTACCCATTGATCAGACTGCCCAGCACCTCAAAATGAGTTTTTATTTTTTATTTTTTTATGTTACCTCTTTGGAACCACGATCTGCGGACTGCTTGACGGATATGGCGCTCGTGCCTCTCCAAGAGTTCGTCAACTTTATGTGATTGATTCAACAATGGCCCTGAGTACTCAACTCTGTCTCCTTGATCCTGAGATTTTTAAACACATTGATAACTTAAACTCTTTAATGGGAAGTTGGTCTATATATAAATCGGCATTTTCAAAAGAACCAACAAAAATGAGATTTGTTAGGGCACACATTAAGATGCATTAAATACACCTTGGAAATAAGGATTTGAGGGTATTTTTGGTAGGAAATTTTTAGGACATTTTTAGTAGGAAAATAAAGTTTGGGGGTGTAGCATTTTAACGTGTGCCCTTAGGGCACATGTTCAAAAAACCCAACAAAAATCGAAATCGACGAAGGAATCACTCTCAGTAGTCAGTATCTGAGTTTGAAGACCAAATCAATCAGATTCCGTCCATTTTGCTAATAATACTTTGCACAGTTTGGTCATTAAATCAGGGCTTTTTTTTTTCCGCAAAAGTCGGGTCTGAATTCAGTATTCGGAGCATGACTGGCCTAGTAGAGTCGGCATGGTAGCCTATAAATCAAGAGAGCTTCTATTGCCACACAAACTTTTGCTAACACCACCCCAATATCTGTGCTAATTCTTTGGTGACTTACATACGATATGGGGTGGCATTAGCAAAAGTTGGTGTGACAATAGAATCTCTCTAGATTAATATTGATATTAGTATCTATTAGTTCTTACCATATTGTATCTTTTAGCTGCCATTTCTTCTTTATGATACAGTGCTGCTGACAGTTCCTGAGAATGGTATCCATCAGATGCATCGAAAGAATCCGGATGTGCAAACTGATTCCATTGTTTCTGCGTAGCACACTTGACCATCTCGTATGAGTCATGGTCTCGAGAATTGGTTTGACTCCTATGTACAACCTCCCCATTTTCTTGATGTTTTACCTCAGAAGTACTATTTCTCATATGCCGAACACTTGAGGGATCTAATGCACTGGAAACTTGACCACCTCTTGAACTAGACCTACTGTGGGACCTTACTGATGCCTCATCTTCTTTTCGTCTTTTTGCCCATGCAAAGCCACTTGATGCCGTGACATGCAGCGGGCCCGAGAAAGGAATGTCACCTTGAGATGCGTTCTTTACGTGGGAAACCTGTTGAAATGTATCAATCGATGGCTTGGGAGGTTCTCCGTGTGATTGAGCATTGACATCTTCTTTATGTAAATGGGCATTACTACTGTTTATTTTATGGGCACCCTGAGTACTGACATGCAGGTCCTGCAGATATAACCAATCAATGAGTGACCTTGAACTTGAAAAAGAGAACAGTCGAACTAGCTTTATTAAGTTGGTAAGGATTTCACCCTTACTAAGGGAGGTTCTTGACCTCAACTTGTGGCATCCAAAACCATGATCTGATGCTTCAGGGTTGTAGAGGAAAAAAATCTATGAACTTTAAAACAACAAATTTCAAAAAAAGTTATTTTTCACCGTTGAATTTTAATTTTAAATTTGGGAGTTAGGTGGAAGTTCGGTAGCTATCCATTTTCAAAACCTTGGATCAAGTCCAAAAGAGGGCTGAGTTTCTAGAGGTGTTGGATTTCCAATGTGGTAAATGCAATTGAGCAAAACGACCCTTAGTAAGGCTAAAAATCTTACTAAGTTAGTAAGGAAAGAGTTAGTGAAAAGAGAATGAGTGCAAGCTTGAGAGAGATACCTCTGTTGGGGCTACTGATTTATTGAAACCATTGGGTTCTCGGAGAGCTTTCGACGCTTTGGTTGGTCTTCTTGCTCCTTCAGGTCCACGTGCTCTCCCACCGGCTTTTTTCCTGAAATTACCATTGTAAATAAGTTAAATAGTTAGTACAAATGGATATATGGTATGGGAGTCACACACCAAGAGTTTTCTCAATCCTGTTTTTGTTAATTAACATGGTTCATAGATTGAAAGCTCAATTAAGTCTCGATGAATTAGATTTAAAAAATGGTTGTGCACTTGATGGGTTTTCCGGCTTACAGTAAACTGAATTCCACATTGTAGTCTGAAGGAATGAAGTTCCAGCACTGTGATTGAATTGGTTTTACAAGTCTTCTAAATCAACGTTAAGTCTTTATTTTAGAGAGCTACTATTGGCACACCCCAACTTTTACTTATGAAATCCCAATTTCAGAAATTATTTATCACACCCCAATTAAAGATTAAAACACACTCTTCAAACATTACAAAGATTTGGCTCAAATTTTAATCTCAACATTATAACACTCATTCAAACAATTTCAATAGAAGTTCGTAATTATGATTAGGCTCATATGAAATCCTAAACCCAAAAAAAAATATATAGCAAAAAAAAAGAAAAAAAAAAAGAAGAGAGAGCTTCTATTGGTATGCCAACTTTTACTTATTATTCACTTATTTTCTTAATTTATAATTGGGGTGTAATATGTAAAAGTTGGGGGGTGCCAATAGCAGCTTTCTTATTTTATATATATATATAAATACTAGAGTTTGCCCAGGCCGGCATGGGCATTATCTTTGGGGTTAAGGGGGGTAAAAGTGGCAAAAAAAAGAAAGTTGGAGGGATATTATTAAAAAAAATTGAGGCCAAGGGGTAAAAGATAAAAACCAATAAATTGGGTTAAAGGGGTAAAAAGAGGAAATATAGTGAAGTTAGAAGAGGTGAAGAGTAAAGAAAATAAAATGGTTCCCACAAAATTGTAACATGATGGGATGTTTGTCCCCCATAAAACTGTAGCGGATGGAACATTTATCCCTCACACAACTGTAGCAAAGTGGGCCCTATAGATGTGTTTTATTATACATATTAGAAGGGGAATGCTAACACCCAAGACCTTTTGGGGATGATAGCATTCTCCAACACATATTTTTCCCAATAATACCACTATCTAATTTGTCTTTTAGTGAAAAATATAAGGGTATGTTGGTCTTTTACGTAATAAATACCTGTTTGCATTGATTGCCAAAGCATTTATTACAAATAATAGATTTAAATCTAAAGGATAAATTCCCTTAGCATTTAATATGTAAAAGACAAGCATTTATTATGTAAAAAGACTAATATACCCTTTTCTTTTTCACTAAAAGACAAAATAGGTTAGGGTACTATTGGGAAAAAATGTGGTGGAGAATGCTAACGTCCCCATGAGGTCTTGGACATTAGCATTCCCTATATAAGAATAATATGCAACAATTATATAGCTAGCAAGTCCAAAATGTATGTCCTCAGAATTATAAATTACAAACTTTTACCAAGTCTCAAGCCTCTTGACCACAGAAACCAAGTCAATTCGGCTGATTAGATATGACTTGAGAGCCTTTATAACTTGTTTTGACTCACTGTGAGTGTTGATCGAGTAAAAAGAATGAAATGTTCAATGAGAGTATATCTGGATCAAAACTCCTACTGAAAAATAAATATTGGAAGTGCTCACCTCCGTGCCTCCTCACGAATTTTCGCATCAATCTCTTTGTTAGGAGGGTACTTTGGCAAGGATGATGGATCACATGCATAAGGCTTCGTTGAGAAATACTGAGAATAGTACACAAAAATCGTTGAATTAGAAACTAAGAAGTTATTGTGATTTGAAACGTTTTCATGCAAATTGTGGTAAACCGGCAAGTCTTGCAAAAGAAGAGCTTAAAACATTTCTCTATATATATAAAAAATCACCTCAGATGCAAGAGCAGCGGAAGTGGACCCACGCTTATAAGGTTCTATGGAAAGTAATGTTTCTATCAAATGCATAGCAGTTGTTGGTAAATCTTTACAGGTTTCATGGAGACAACTCTCGTAAGGATGCTGGGGTCTAAATATAGTTGCATGAGGCAGCTTAGACTTTTTCCAATAATCCTCGGGTGGGGAACCACAAAGCTTGAAGATTCTGTGTAATTGTTCAACCTGAAGATAACACAATAATACTTTTAGTGAATCTTTAACTGGATAAGAAGATTAAACAAAGATTAGATTGTCTAGTTATCAACATGTATGGAGATATGTAAATATATTCATGTATAGTATGGAGATATGTAAATATATTCATGTATGTCTGTAGACACTAAAATTTCAAAACATAAAAGCTTAAAATAGACTACTGTCTATTTATGAAGGCCTACACAAGGAAGCACATAAAAAATGAGGCACACTTAAGAGAAGGTAAAAAGTATGATTACCATATTGAGGATCTTCTAATATACATTTCTGAAGGACCATAAGAACACTGAACTGATTGTAATGTGGTACATGGAGCCCAAGTGCAGGGTGTGACCTAGAATTCAATGGTTCTCACCTAGGAGATTTAAATTTAACATGATAAGATAAGAGTAAGTCCATCCTTACCAAGTAAGATTTCAAATCTTACCAAGGGTCGTTGAGCTCTTGTGGTATCCAATAACATGATCCGATGCCACAGGGATGTAGAGGACAAGATTCTATAAACTTTATAATATAAAAAAACTTAAAAAAGGTTATTTTCACTGTTAAATTTTAATTTTAAATTTGGGAGTTTGGTGAGGGTTCAGTAGCCATCCATTTTCAAAACCTTGAATCAAGGCCAAAAAAACATTTTTTTTTTATGGATCCGAGTTTTTGCATGAAATCTAGAGAGCTGTGGTGTTGGATTGTTAATTTGGTAATCCATTTGAGTCAACGACCCTTGGTAAGATTTCAGATTTGAAATCTTACTAAGTTAGGAAGGAAAGTGTTTCTCCTTAGATAATTGTAACCATTTAATGAATATGATTCTTAAGACTACATAAAATATGGTTGTCAGGGACCTTGGGGATTTCTATGTTTCGATTGTCTTATTGTGAAGGAACTAGTTCTTTCTTAAAAAATGGCTAGTTTTGTTACGAGATTCCAATCCTCTATTGTACCAAGTTTCCATTATCTCATTACTGAACCTCCATTAATGTAACTGAATTACCGTCAGATAAAAGAATACTAAGTAAAATTAAATAGATACAATATATACAATGAAAAAAATACTTCAAAGTAGACAATTGTGTAATTTAATTTGGTCGATCACCTCAGTTCTCCCCTGAAGGATAGGCTTCCCGAGGAAAACTTCTGCAAATACACAACCAACACTCCACAAATCCACAGCTGCTCCATAATCCGTTGATCCCAACAAAAGTTCAGGAGGACGGTACCATAGAGTCACAACTCGACTAGTTAGTGGTTGCCTTCGTCTAGAGCTAAAGAAATTTGCTAGGCCGAAATCAGCAATCTTTAGAATTCCTTCATTATTGACCAGAAGATTGGACCCCTTGATGTCCCGATGCATTACGCCCCGTGAATGGCAGTGCTCAAGTCCCGATAATAGCTGGTGCATATAGCACTTAACCTACACGATATAGGCAAGTCAAATTATTAATCTCCGACAAGGTCTACAAAAGTCAGCACTTCAATACAGAAAAATAAACAAGGAAACAATTTATTAGATCAAGAGTTTCACGTTATAGAGATACTAAATTCCCTATTATAGTGTCCATATTTTGTCTATTCCTACTACGACATTGAAAACAAGAAATATGAACGAACCTGTGATTCGCTGAACTTAATGTCGGGGGAAGAAGACAAGCCGGTAAGATCATGCTCCATGTACTCAAATACAAGGTATATACTACATGATAATCGAGAGGTAATTAATCCCTCCAATCTTACAATATTCGGATGGTTTAGTCTGCGAAGAATCAGTATTTCTCGGGCCATGAATCTCACACTCTCAGGATCAAAATTGTCAAACCGGACCTTCTTCAGGGCAACTATCTTCCCAGTATCAAGATCTCGCGCTCGGAACACGCTGCTATATGTACCTTGTCCGATCTATAAATTCAGTAGGCATTGAATAAGATACTGGTCATAGAAAACATTGATTTTTTAGGAGAAAAATGGACATGTAAGTCAACTACTTTCCATTAATGGGAACTGAAGACCAAGATTAGAAAAACAGAAACTAAGAAGTATAAGTCGAACGCAGGTAAGATCAAAGAATTATAAAGTGAGTTGACTTGCCCCATATGAAATTTTAAAGGCCTCTTTGAAGTGAAAACCTCCTTATGATTTACTATGATTGCCTCAGTGTGTTCCTTCCAACAGAATTACATGTTCATAATCAAACGAAACAAGCAACAGAGGCCTTTAACATTTTTTTTTTTTGATAAGTGTAATATTTCATAAAGAAAAATGAAATATGAAGAGTGAAAACATAGAAGAAGCTAAAGATGACCTGCCTATAAGCAAACCCCACCCATCCATCCATAGTCGCAAAATTCTCCGAATTTTTCAATTTAATTTTTCCAAAAAATTGTAAAATTCGTTGAATAAAGGGCCAGCTGATTAAATAGGTGAATCAATGAATTAATTGGCGATTTATCGATTAATCATCAAATAGTTAACATTTTTACTCTTCATTCTCAAAATTTTATGTTCTTCAACTCTCAAATCTCAAGAGCAAGAAAGAGTTTTTCGGAGGTTGAAAATGTTGGGTGTTTTGGGAAGAAACCCAAAAACATAGTTTATATAATCCCCAGAATTTTCCCTAAGTTTTTACCAAACTTATCCGAATGATTACAGAATCTGAATTTGGTTACTATGCACCAACCCACGCCCCACATGACAAAATGACTTTACCAAATGCACAGCCTACTCGATTTGTTTACCCAGAATATACTTTTGCAAAGTAACCCCAATAGCTAAAATTTTCAATAAATATTCCCTGAAATATATAATCCAATTTTAAATATAGCGGAATAATCCTAAATTCAATATCACAACTGAAGTAAATCAAAATGCAGTTTTTAGTGGTTGAAGAAAGACACCATCCATTAGTCTGTGTTTTGGTCTCAGAAATTGAAAATGCTTTCACATAGGCGTAGTTGAAAATAGTAGATGCAAAGTGGGATAATATCAAAAGAAATAATATGATTAATTCCCAAATAACAATAACAGAAGAGCATTTTGTATCAATAAAACGAACCAAAAACAATGCATAAAACTCCATCACATAGAAGAATTTCTCAAATTCAAATGAAATTTTATTACTTCCGAACAAAGATAATGAATAATAAAAACCATGATGATGAAGCAAAAAAGGGAAAAAAACCGTTTTCTCTTAATCTGCATTTAAGGCACTTTGAAATTAAAATTTTGTTTAAAAAAAAAGAAAACGAAAGATCAGAGAAATTGTAATACCTTCTCCAATTTCTCGAAAGAGTCCGCCCTAAGGGGCACCCATCCTTGAATGGCTTCCCCGGCTACGGCACAGAGCCAAGGAGGCCACCCGGCTGCGACTTGCTCTCCCTCGACATACTTCTGCAAATTCTCCAATCTTAGACTCAATGAATCACCACCACAGGAGCTCACTCTCCTCGATTCCCCCAATTCGCTGCCACCCTTCCTCGACTCGGCCTTCTTCTTCTCCAATTCAGATAACCCAGCTCGGTTTCGAAGCGAAGAAGACAAAATCTCCGACCCATTGTCCCGAAATGCTCCCGAGGAATCGACAGCAGGTGTTACGGAAACCGCCTGCTTGGACGCAATGCACCCCATTAATGGACAAAATCTGGCAACATTGATCAAAATGGAGAAAACCCAAAAAGACCCAGATCGGGAAATGGGTCGGAGATTGGGAATTTAGCCAAAAATAGAACAAATTAAGGATGCAGAACAAGGGGGCGTGATTGGGAGAAATGGCTAAAACCCTAGAAATACAGATTTGTGTTCGTGTTTTTTGCCCTCAACTTTCCTGTCTTTGTTCTGTTTAGCGAGATTTGCGGAGGACGAAAGATTGTGGATTTTAATGAGTTGGATTGATTTTTGTAACAAAAACAGACCGAAATCAACGCGAGAGTGAGACTCGTGGGGTCCGAATTGATCCACCTCTGTTTTTATAAGGAAAAAAAAAAAGAGTGGGAGGGTGAAATGTAGCCGTTGGAGTCTCTCTCTTAGAGAGCTGCTATTTGCACCCAACTTTTCTTATTAAACTCCAATTAGAATTATAAAAAAAAAAAAAACAGAAGAGGAGAGGGGATTATCATTTCATGTGCTGAATATGACGAAATTCTAATTTTTAAATCCCAAAACATGCTTTCGAATGAATTCATTAGTAGGTAATTCTAAGATCATCGTTTTAAATTAGAATACCTACAATGAATTCTCTCATAAACATGCTTTGGAAATTAAAATGAACAATGTATTGAAATTAGAATTTTTTGCAAAACTTGAGTACTTATTGAGAAAAATCTCTTGGATAAGAATAAGTAAAAGTTCGGGTGCAAATAAACTCTCTTTCTTTCTTTTTTAAGATTTTTATTTGTTATATTGAAGATTTTATGGGCCTAATCGTAATTGTAAACAACTATTAAAGTTGTTTGAAAGGGTTAAAAGCCTTTTTAAGGTTGAACTAATAACTTGAACTGAACTTTTGTAATGGTTGAATAATGTGTTTTAGTCTTTAATTAAGGCATGATAAATGATTTAAGAATTTGGAGTGTAATAAGTAAAATTTAGGATGCTAACAGTGGCTCTCTACTTTTAATTAATTGGATTTCTCTCTCATACTTTTAGTTGGTTGGGTTGTTTTATATTTGTCCCCCATTGATTCTGTCAATTATATTGGTTGTAGGAGGAAATGGGAAAGGTGAGAATTTAGGTCAAAAGAGGGGAGAATTGATTAAAGAAGGAAAGCAAAGACCAAAGAAAGAGAGAAATAAAAAAAATAAAGAAAAAAAGGGTGGGAATCCATCAAAGGGTCTCCCTTTGCTTTCCACACCTCTCTACTTCATAATCCATGAACCACTCATTCAGTTATTTTGTGATGCACATGACTACAATAAAGAGTAATATAACTTAAGCTTTAAATATCTATTATCTTACATAAATTTGTATCTTTGATTTTCTTCTTCTCCCTACCTTCATTTCTCATAGGATTTATTATTTTGTATCGCCTTTAAATATTTTATTGGGGCGTTTAGAATTTAGAGAATAGTTTCAGATATTTCTCAAGAATCTTAATATGTAATAATTTGTCTAGTAATGCATCAAACAAGATAATCTTGGGTTTTTCCGTTAATCGTAACAATACTTTAAGACAAAATTTTAAACCATTATTTTCACTATCTAAATTTTTTTTTCTTCCTATCTCCCCTGCCATATTTCAATGTAGAATAGGATTCTCCCACCTTATACACTTTTCTATTTTATAATAAAATGGAGTTGCCACCCCTTGGTGGCACATTAGTTTTGAATAGAAAATGTCACAAGTTCCAATCTCGTAATTCTCAACCTTTTTTTTTATATTTTTTTTTATTTTAAGAGTAATGATTTCTGGACTCCCCCCACGCAACATTCTCAAAATATTCTCCTAATGTGACGTGTGCTAGAACCATGTACTTTTTTTCTCGGGATGCACATATTTATGGGGATGTGCAAATGCGTATCCCAATACATAAAATCTATGGTTCTAGCACATGCCATGATAAGAGACTTTTTTTAGTATGCCACGTGGGGAGTCAGATTATCAAGACTCTTTTTTTAATAATTAATATTGTTAACAGTTCATAATTAGTGGGTGAAGGAGGATTTTGTACTCAAATCATGGTATCAATACCTACAAACTTTAATCACAAGAGGTAAAATATCATCCAAAATAATAAAATTAAAATTTATAATGAGAAAAATACGAAAGATGAGTTAGAAATATACCTTTCAAAATAAAGAGTTAAAAATTAAAAATAAAGGGTAAATCATCATTTATTGTTGGAATTTGTCAAGGTCAAAACTTCAAAAGTGGCTATTCTAAGTCTCTAATTGTTTGACTGGAAGGTGCCATGTTTAATAGGTCACATTAATGATGATGACATGTCAAAATCATATTCTACTGTCAATTCCTTTATTTATTTATTTATTTATTTTTGAAGATTAATGTGGGGTTAGGCAGACTCTTAAACCAGCAAAAAATGATTACATGCGCTCATAGACATGCCCATTGACATCTTTTCAAATGATTCTCATCAGCTTGCTCGGAAGGCCCATTGGGCCCATCTTAATTCTGCCGTTAGAGTGAGGAAAAGAGGTGGGGAAGTCAACTGCTTGGTTGTATTCTCTATAATAGAAACTGAAATTAATTCTGTGGAATTGAGCTGCTTTTGCTCTGATAGCTTTTATTACTACTTTTCTTTCTTCAAAGAGCCCCCTACTCCCCTTTGATGCAGTTAATTGCCCACTTCAAATCAGCTCTAACTTCCAATGAATTAATATTCAACTCGGAGGCCATTAACATACCTTTCAACATAGTTTGTAGTTCGTGCGCCAAAACAGACTTGCCTTGAGAGTGTTCCGCCATTGCTCTAATAATATTGCCATTACTATATTTTATAATAGCTCCCTCAACTCCTTCATTGTCCCGAAAGGATCCATCAAAATTCAACTTGATCTAGTTCAAATCGAGAATCGAATCAAATTGATAGTTTTGGGGTGGTATGATTTGGTTTGGAAAAAGTTGTGATTCGGTTCCAGGTTACGAAAATGGAGAACATATCAATTTGGTTCAGTTCAAGGATCAAACTTGTATATATATATATATACAATAATTATTATGAATTATTTTAAGATTTAGGACATAGATTAGTGATCTTTAATGAATAAATTAATGATTTTTTATGGGTAGATTTGTGATTTATTGTAGGAAATTTTATGTTTGTTTTTTTTTTTTTCATTAAAAAATATTACTTACAATTTATAGAATATTGGCAATCCGTAGAATCGAATCGAACCAAACCGACTTTTATTCGGTTTGGATTGGTTTGGCTCTAATGAAATTTTGTTTGGTTCTGGTTCTTATTTAGTGGAACTGACCTATGTCGGTTCGATTCCAATTTGACCTCAAATCCAACCAAATCAAACCAAGGTGCACCCCTACTTTTCATTTAGATACGAGTGAAAAGCATATATGGTTCCTTGTGTACCACATCAGTAAAGTGTGAATTGTGGTCATTTAGGGGTTAGTCCAACACTGCTCTTTGGTAAATACTTTGGAACATGTAATGATATCCCAATTATTTTAACATAACCCACCCATGGGTGAGTACAAATTTGGAGTTAAGAAATCTCAACTCCTAATCGTTCCTAAATTTTTCTCTCTACCAACCAATCATGTTGGCTTTTTTTAATACACGTGGCCCCGTGCCATTAGTTCATCACCCTGACACATAATTTCTTAACATCCCATGAGTTGGTAAATTTCTCTTTTTAAAATCATGTTTGTTGGCTATATTGACCTTAAGTAACTTCCTTTTTACGAATTCTCTCTCTCACACACACACACACATATAAGTAATAATGGTGGACTCCCATGACTCAAGTGGGATCTTTTTATAATGCAAGTGCACTCAATGGCACTACACAAACACAGAGCCCATGAGAGAAGTCAAATAGCATTTCCACTTAGTTGTTCCTGTTGCATCTTTTACCAGTCAAGCACTTGAGATTAAGGTGAACCGAAATCAGATTTAATCATGGTTTCAAAACAGAGCTAGCCATGGTCTGACAAATCTAATAGTGATTGTAAACCCATGTTCAAGAAAAGGTTAATATATGCTTTTAGTGTGTCCAAGTGAAGGATTAGGTGAAAAAAATCTTTATAAAAAGTTCATAAACATTAAAAAACACTTATCGACACAGTTAATAGAAATGAATTAGCTATACATTAGAAAATAATGGATTGGTTATTTGGGTTGCTAAGGGATCTTTGTTTAACACTTTTAGCTACAAAGTTGGTACAAGGCCTTTGTCATGAATTGGTCTCTCTACCAAAACCAATAATACCAAATGTCTTTGAGGGAGAGAGAGGTGTCTTGTGTAGTGGGTATTCAATATCAATCCAACAACTCCATTGGAGAAATTAAGGGAGCACTATTAGGGTTTAGGACCACCATATTTGTATTTAGTTAGGTAGCGTTTCAGAAGTACTCATGGAACACGAAAGTGCTTAGAAATTTAACTTTTGGTAATTGATGTTGAAATTACTTCATGCGGGTGTGAGAAGCCAAAATATTACCATATTTTGTATTTAGTTAGGTAGCGTTTGCGAAGTACTCATGGAACACGAAAGTGCTTAGAAATTTAACTTTTGGTAATTGATGTTGAAATTACTTCATGCGGGTGTGAGAAGCCAAAATATTTAAAATTTTGGCTTCTAGCTTCCGTGGGAATCTAATGAAATTCTAAGTTACATTTTCTAGAAGATAATATCTTTGGAATTTTTTTTAGTTAATGACTGAAATACCCCTCATAATATTTTTAAGCTATTTAGTGTTCAAATATAAATATCAAAATGTTCGGAAATGTTGTTTGTTTACCAAATATCTCGAATCTTCTCTAGATTCCAAAAAGCACTTCCTAAACACTTTTAAAAATAAATGCTTTGCAAATAAGGTCTGTGAAAGGGAAGAGTGGCACTGAATATACAAGTCGTTTTCTTAAAATATTGGTCCTTGAACAAATACGTGGATTGGATAGAATTGAATGGACGAACATGATTCGTTTAAAAGGCTGATGATGATGTGATCCTTGCACAACATGTTTAGCAAAACCAGGTTAAGGTTGTTAAGAGGATTGGAAGGATTAGTGACCAAACAAGCACCAAAATGTGTCTTGAAATTTCTCCAACAGGGGTTTCTTGTTTATCTTGGTTTAGTCCCTCTATACCTTATATGATCCATGCGACCAAACTATATGATAAGAAGCATCCTATAGAGCAGGACATCCCACCTTTCAACCGATGTTCATATAGTTCCATGGATATATAACTAAGGAAAGAGATGTGAAGACATTTTGCTACATCGATAAAAAAAAACATTTTGCTACATTTCTCATACTCTATTTTATCAAGATTGAAATCGTTGTGTAGCTATGATATGATGCATTTGATAAAAAATATTATCCAGTTCTAATATCATCATGGCTGAACTAATCAAGGATCTGGAGTGGCTTGATTAGTTAGGTTCGGGTTTGGTCAAAATGTGCCAAACTGACCTATAAAGTTGGTTTGGGTCTAGACCACATGAAGCATACCCAATCCATGGTTATGCTGATCCCCCCATGCATATGGGCAAAAACCTACCAAGTGTGTCTGCCTAAATAAATAAAAAATAAATAAGCATAAGAAAGACGAAGCAATGAGCATTGGATGTATTGGCCAAGCATCCCTTCAAAAAGGGAGATTTCTTGAATTCAAGCCACCTTGTTAGCCACCCTCAAGGATTTAACCTTGCCTACATGGTATGTGTTGTTCGTGGGGTATTGCACGTACCAGGGGATTTGGGCAAGGTATGGTGCTCTAAGAGGCCATTGACTCGTCCTTGCTTGTCGAACCTACAGGTTCGAAACCCCCGTCATAAAAAAAAAAGTACAAGAAAGACGACTTGGCACGAAGATGAACATAAGAGCCTTCGATTCCACAAAATAGATTGATCATCAATCCAACATTTGATTCATGTTACAAATAATACATATTGTCCATGTAAATTACTGCAAATAACACAACTCAGAGCTTTAGTCGAATTAACATGTATTTTGTGCTTTCTAATGTTTTGTGGGAACAATCATATAAAACATTGCTCTAGAATTTCTTATGTACAACAACAGAGTTAATATATGAAAAAAAGAAAACTTTGGGAGAAAGTAGAAAGTAATTTTCTTTTGTTTTTAAAAATGTTAAGATTTTTACTTTTTAAAAAATAATTCTTTTTTAAATAAATTCAAACGAGCTTTTTTTTACTTTCAAAAGTTAAAAAAATTACTTTTTTATGTGTATCCAAACAAGTTATTACCCTATTGCACGGGAAACAATATCCCCAAAGAGATGTGGGATACCCTATTAAGGAAGAAAAAAAAAAAAAGAATGGTAAAATATTATTTACTTTTCATATATGACAAAACGAATCCAATGGCAACCAAATAAGGGCAGTGTAAGATTCCTCTATTGGATCAAGTTAAAAAGTGTCAAATTCATTGAAGTATAATAATATGATTGTATAGTTGGATTTAAATGGAAGATATAAATATTTCTAATCTCAACGAACATTTTAGCATATACATGAGCATTTTAATTAATTTACACTTTGATGCCCTGTAGTTTGGCTTAATTCTATTTTGATCTCTTAATGTTTTGATAATTGCACTTACCTCCCCTTTCACTAACGGTGCTAAAATTCAGATGTTTAAAATAAATAAAAAAATACTATTTTGCCCTTTTATTTTATATTATATTTCATTAAAATAAAGTTTGAAAACAAAAATTAAAATGCCCCCCATCTAAGTATTCATTGAACCCATTTTTCATAAGCATATTTTTATTTATAAAAAAGAATAACATTTTAAAAAGGGTAAAATGATATTTATAAAAGGAATTTAATAGTTAGGTCGGCAATTTGATAGAAGGGGTAAGTGGACCTCTTAGATAACTATAAGGGAGGTAAGTGCAATTATCAAAATATTAGAGGATCAAAATGGAATTAAGCTAATCTATAAGGGGTCAAAGTGTAGTTTACCCTTAATTTATTCATTGTTTACCAATAAATTAGTTATTTAGTGGAAGATGCAAACTAATTAGCTAATTTGGTAAAGGTTCTACGAGTGTTGATCCCCGGTCATAGACCCCTTGCGCTTGGTTGGAAAAAAAAATGTTAGTTATACTAATAGTGTGTTTGGGATTCTATAAGCTTGATTCCATGAATTTGCGTCAATGGGTCACATAATCGTAGATCATTTGCTTTGGGGTATGTAGAATCATAAATCTTTTTCTTGTTTATCCCGAGGCAAATGTTCTTTGATTCTGTGATGGGAGCGTATCATGACTTATTTTGATGATCCTAGAAGGTGACATGTTCAAACACATATTTGAAGGGCTTATTTGTAAGGAAACTTATTAATGCTTATATTTAGCTAAATGTATTTTGCTAACAAAACTAAAGATTAAATATTACAGAATATTTTTGGTCCAATGTATATTCCATCAAATTAAAATATTTAATAAAAGAGAAACATTTGACAAGATATTTGTTCAATCTTTTAGAATTGTAAGTAGAGAACCTTTATCGTCTCTATATGCTAACAAAATTTAATGTAGAAGTTTCTGTATAAACCCAACCACAACTAATGTAGCATGAAAATATTTACATGTGTGATAAAAGAGTCGTGCTGGGGGACACATTAAAGCATCTACGGTTGTGTGTGCGCCACCATGTCAGATGTGTCCCCCCTTGTGTCACTCCAACAATAGTCGTGATAGAAATATAAATTCCCTCATTGGCCTCACACAAGGATTTATCCCATCTTGTCTAATATGTGTGGCTAGAGGGGGTATTGCATGTAACCGGGGGATTTAGGTGAGATATGATGCTCTAAGATATCAGTTGCCTCATGCTTAGGATTTAAATATCTTTTAGGAAAAAAAAATGATTTCGTTTATTATCAATGTGGATTTTGATCGTAGTTCTTGGAATTTTTCTCACCCTAGTAAAATCTTGGTGAGGTATTTTTGAGTACTAGTTTTGAAGTGGAAGTCATCTATAGGGTCAAGTTGTTGAACATATTTCTAGAAATCAGAAGCTGTGTGGATCTTCATGGGCTATTTTCTTATTTTTCTATTATTATTGTATGGGTTTAAGGTTTCGCACAAATTTTATTTATTTACTTAGTTGGCTATTCAAAAAAGGAATCTAACTATGGACCAAGTCATTAGGTATGGGTTTGTTACCCCCAAATTTATGTCCTATCGATAAGTCGGATGGAGAGAGAGCAATCAATTTTTCTTTTCTTTCATTGCAAGTATAATCGGGATATTTTGCATCATTTTCTCCCTATTTTCTCTATCACGGGGTGTTTGTCTAAGTTGTTGAAACATCATTTGTTGGGTAGCATTGTCTTGGATCATTATTCTTATCTTCAAAATAGATTCTATGGATCTGCAATAGTGTGGGTGATTGGTGATTTGTTGGAAAATGTAGGAGAGGAACTCGTAGATTTTTTAGGATAGTGAGCACATCCCACTGTTAAAGCTCTCCAGCAACATGACCGTTGGGATTTGAGGAAAAATGTAAAATTTCTAAATATCAATTCCAATCTTCTAGTGATTAATACGCCTTTTTTCCTATGGATACATTTTTCTTGGGAATCCCCTAACAACCCGTGAGATCAAATATGCAATATTTGATGTAAGGAGCAATTTGCTCATGTATTTTCAAGTTATTGAGTATATTTGAATAGTATTTAGAGTCATGATGTTCTAGGTCAGAAATTTTCACTCGGTCTATACATAAGGGAAAAAGTCTCCTGAAGAAAAAGATTTGTGATTCTGTGCACTTGCCCCATCGACCGAGTACAGATCGAGTGAAAATTTTGAGTCAGAGTATCATTAGTCTGGTAGTCATGTGCATCGCTTGGTCACCTTGACTTCCATTTTTTTTTTTTCAATGAATTTATACATATTAAGAAAAAAAGGAAAATTAGGCAATACAATTACTTATTATAACTTGCATAACACTTCTATCCTCACCTCTCATAGATTTTGAGTTCGGCAACTCTTGCCTTGGCACCCATTGATTATGAGTTATTCATTCAAATCATCTCATCTTTTTTATTTTTATTTTTGGCAAGCCTCTTAATTTGATCAATAACTCAGTGTTAATGGAAATTCAAAATTGATCTATGGTATTATCACCCAAAGACTTTACCTTGGGCCAAGAACACGCATTAGGAAGTGTAGATCTTGAGTTCGAATCCACTCTTAGGGGTCACTCTCAAGGATTTATCTTAGAAATTATGGTTTGTATATTTTAATAAAAATAATTAATTTTTTAGAATGTAAATATCTATTATCTAAATAAATTATGATTTTTATTTATTTTAAAATTTTTAATTTTAAAGTTCATATAATTTTGTTCTCTACAACTTCATTGCATCAAATCATGTTTTTGAATGTCACAAGGTATTAGATCAGAAAGTTTTCATTTTTTTACTGTGGTTTATAGAGAGAAAATGACAATAGGGGGTGTTAGCCAAAAACTACTTCATATTATCAACACTTTTTTTTTTAAAGATTTATATCAAGTTAAATGGTTTGAGTGATACTAAGTGCACGCAGTTTTTGGCCAACACCCCTAATACCCTTTTGTCTCTCTTACCCATAGTGAAAAAAACAAATTTTTTGATTTGATCACCTTGTGACATTTAAAAACATAATCCGATGCAATAAAGTTGTAAAGGACAAAATTATATGAACTTAAAAAAAAAATATTTTTCATCATGAAATTTGATTTTTAAATTTGGATGTTCAGTGGCCGTCCATTTTCAACATCTTAAATCAAGTTCGAAAAATAATATTTTTAAATTTTTTTTTTTTAATATTAATATTTTCATGAAATCTAAAAGGATGTGTTGTCGAATTGTAGATGTGATAATCAATGTGGGCCCAACAATTTTTTTAAGACTTGAAATCTAAAAATATTTCGTACTGGGGTGACACAAGATTTACCATGATTCTCACAAGTTGACGTGGATATGCATACATAATCGTAGATGATTTTTACTCGTATCGTGAGGAGACACATCTATGGTTATGTGCACATCTCACGTCAGACTTGTGAGAATCCAGTAAATACTTTTTGTCATTTCAGCATTTTCCAAAAGACAGCGGGCACGAGAGAAATTCTCTATATGGCCGATGTCAATTGTGCCACATGTCAAACTTTTGTTGGCTGTGAACCAACGCGTCATAGGGAGTCTGAGGCGTTGACAAAAAAACGGAGTCCATTTAGCATTTCTCAAATGGTTTATCTCGTTCGAGATAACTCAGAGACGAGACGAGACGAGAAGCCAAACCGAGATTTGAAACCATGGTTACATTTGCAATTTTACATCCTCTCACCAGTACCGAGTCCACTCACCACTTATCACTCGAACTCCACTCTCCACTCTCCACTCTCCAGTCCTGATCAGATCTCAGCGGAACTGTTTTCAGACAGAGAAATAAAGCAATGGAGCATGAATCGGGAAGCAAAAACCCAAGCTTCTCGAACAACCAGATTATTACCCTAAATAATCCCCTTCGTTGCATCGTAAAACTCGGTCTGTGTTCTTTGATCCTTCGCTCTCTTTCTCTCTCTATTCAAAACCTTCAATCATGAATTTTCTTTATTTACTTCAGAGTTAGAAACATTAAAATTCAATCAAATTAGATAATTGATCCATAATTGTTTTGTATTTCTTGATTATTCGGATTTAATCTCTGTGGCTTTGCTAATCGAACGATATATAAAACATAGATATTTCTTCGATCCGTGATTACTATAGATCGATAAAGTTTTGTATTTCTTGATTATTCTGATATATAATCTCTGTAAATCTGCTAATCCAACGATATATAAAACGTAGATCTTTCTACGATCCACGATTACTCAGATCGATAGTTCTGAATACACTTCCGCCTTTACAGAATATATAGATCTAGATAACAGTTGAATGTTTGGCAAAATAGAACTCATGTTGCCGATTTCGGATAGTTGGGATAAATTTGTGTTTTAAATTTTCTCTGTGACACTGCTAATCCAATGATATATAAAATTTTGATCTTTCTATGATCCATGATTGGATCAGAAATAGATCTTGATAAGAGTTGATATTTGGCAAAATAGGATTCATGTTGCCGATCTCAAATAGTTGGGATAAATGTGTGATTACTGATGAGGATTGTGTCTTGGATTTTATCTGATATTCCTTTGGGCCTATGGCACTTTCGTTTTCAATTGGATTTGAAAATGTATCATTTATCGCCAACAGCTTTTTCTTTCTTTTTTTTTTTTAAATTTCAGTAGTCACATCTTTTATCCTTTTACAGGTAATTTATGAGTTAGGCCCTTTGTGTTACACCTGTGAAAAGCAGTAAATCAACATAAAAACAAAAATTTGCAGCGTCTGGTGCTTGGATGCCATCTGCGACCGTAAAACAATGCAAAATTTTGCACATTCTTACATTTTCCCTTTAGAATTCCTAGAAACCTGTTGGGCTAAAAGTCACTGCAAAGCTTTTATGAAGATTCATGATGCAAATACTTGGCAAAGCAAAACTTTGTTTTTTTTCGTAGATTAACTTTTAAGAAGCAGTTATAGACATGGTAAGGAAAGAGTTAAAGAAAAACATCAGAAATGTTTGTCTAGATTTCATGTATGCTTATACATGTTCTCTAGTCCAGGTGGTGCAGCAATTACTTGTAAGCATGAAGTAGAAAAGATAAACGGAGAAAATCTTGGAACCGTTTCTTCACAGTTGAGGCAAGCGATGATGGAGTCAAGTTCTTCTCTAAAAATCCCTACGATGGATTGGAGTAAGCAGCCTGGAGTTTCGGAAATTTCTACTGCTGCAGATGATTTTGGAGATCAATCATTGTTAGAGTCGAGCAACTTTATTGTTGTACATGGAGCAGGTTAGCATATGTTGCTTAACATTTGGAACTTCTCTAAAGATAGAAGAGTCGGGTTCTTTGATTTTTTGTTGAACTCATAATTTTGTATCTATACATGGATTCTAATTTAAAGAATATAATAAATGGTAAGGGTAAAGTTTTTTATAGTAAGAAGGTTACTTCCTTAAAGTCATAATTACTGTTCTATAGTTTAGATAGTTTTTCAGTATATCTTGGCTTACTTCATGTTGTTCATTGTTGGTTGTAGGTTCTTTTGGGCACTTTCAGGCTAGTAGGTCTGGGGTTCACAAAGGAGGATTGCACATGCCTCTTGTCAAGGCTGGCTTTGTGGCCACCCGCATCTCAGTAAGATCCATTGTTATCACCTTTTTTCGCCAATTAGAAGATGATTGCTTATGTTTAATCATTATCGACAAACAAGAGAGATCAATTGGGAAATCATAAGGGTGCAATAGAATGCCATCATCCATGTTACAAAATGTGGAAAAAAAATTAGATGGCCAGTTAGCTTCCGGTGATGTGTGCACAATCTAATCTACAATGAAGATTCCACGGACACTTCCGAAGATCCCTGATCACATCCATTGCGTTTTCTGAGTCTGTATCCACAATAATAACCTTTATATCCTCGTGTTTTGCTAGGAAAAGGCCGTGAGGTGTACTCAGCTAGGTGAATGAGTTCATTTGTACCCCTGGTTGCATAATCTAAAAGAGGCTTGAAATCCCTAATAATGTCACCAATTCCTGAAAATCTTTCATACACTGGCTCCAATAAGTACCAATTCATTGAGGGTGAAAATGTATGCAGCTTAAAGCCTCATTTGTATACTCTATACTAAGATCTTGAGCACAGCATCGAGAAGATTATATCAAGAATTTCTAATTGTTTAATCTTCCCTAATTATGTTAGGTTTTCATTTCTTGCTACATTGCAGACTTTCCACACTTGTAGGTGATTTGGATTTTGTTTGTCATTGAGTTTGGTACAATGGACTCTCAAACTTCAACATGTTCAACTGTAAATAGTTAAGAATTATATATAGCACCTGAAAGTGAGTCCAATCTAGAAGGTTGGGGCCTTATTTACCAACCTTACAGGAATTTTAATTCTTTTAAAATTCTGTAGGTGTATCTTAATGTTATTTATTTACCCATTACTATGCTAATGGAGTCTTGCTGCTTGAAGGTAAATATCGACAGTTGGGACTTCTATCATGTTGTATTTTTGTGCGTCCTGTTTATTCCAGACTTGTAATTTTAGTTTGTACGAACATTTTGACATTTCCCCAATCTGTTCATGACAACTACGGAGGATTTCATATGAAAATTGAATTATAGATAGGGTCTATTTTCTAACCTTTATACTGGTCTTGAACTTCTCTCTAAATTGCTTTAGCCATTAATAACCAATTTTGAAGAGATTTGAGAAGAAATTAGTCATGGTTGCACAACTACTCTTATTTATTATTGTTTTTTTATGTTTCTGTTTAGGTATATAATATTCAGTATTTACTTACTTTATACTCTCTAAATTAACTAATTCTCTTCATTTTAATTGGCCACTTAAAGGTTCCCCCTTTTCCTCAATTTGTTATTTCTCTTCACTCTGCTTGAGTTTAGCTAATGAGAATTGGATCCTTATGTTTATTTGTCCTGTTTCAGGTTACATCACTAAATCTTGAAATTGTGAGAGCACTAGCAAGAGGTATGGATTCTGCTGTTATATTTTTCTAATGTAGAAACAGGCACACATGTCGATGACATAAATGACTAATCGCAATTAACGACTTCACAGTTGCATTTTTACAGTTTATTTTGTATTTGTGATATGTTTTTAACATAAATTATAGATGCAAGTAGAGAACAGAGAAAGAATGTACCTCTCTCTCTCTCTAGGAGCGAAGTCGATTTTCAAACTGTATTGGAAAAAATATAGAAGAAATAAAATATAACCCTTGTTATGAGTGGCCACTGTCAATGTAACTATACCCAAATACCAAATGGTTGTCATAATGAAGTCGGATGGTCTTGCTGTGGTTCTTACATGACTGTTGGGAAGTGAGCTTACTCAGATGCATTTCAGTCTTGGCTATTGGGTTTGCATAGTAGCTGAAAGTGTTTTTTCCAGTTTGATCGTTTATATTTCATGCCGTAGAAGGCCCTTATTCAATGGTGGCTCTGCCCTCCATTATTTACACATTTGCAGTAGCTTTGGTAATCTTTATTGCTTGATAATTATTTGCTACTGAGCAAGATATTTTTCTTCTTGAGGGTTTATTGTGTTAGGAGTGGAGGGCAGATGGGAACTGTCTTCCTTGCCTGTATAATGCACACAAAACATTATGGGTTGACCTAGAAGATCTCCAAACCAAAACTTCTTACCGTCACTTATTTTAGATGGTCTAAAACAATATGGTAAAGCATCCATCAAAAAGCAAACAGATGTGATGGTTAAGATCTCTGGTTTGGTCCACTTAATAATCTCTTTATGAGACCTATCAGATGGAGGGTCAAACCCTTCTGCATTTATGCCGCGTATAAAGGATGAGCTAGTAGGAAGATTGAAATATTCTCCCACAACTCTTCTTCAACTTTTTATATCTGATAAAGTACTTATTCACTTTCTAGAACTTCTTAAGATTGGATTAATTCTTATCTCTTCATTCAATGCTTGCTATTATTTTCTTACTCAAACCTACATTTCTGGAGTGGCAGCCAGATACTGGAAATTATTTTTCATTGGGTCATGCCTAATAAGAATTATTTTTTATTTATTTTTTATTTTTCTTGCAGAAGGAATCCCATCTATTGGAATGTCACCATTTGCTTCTGGATGGTCAACTTGTGAAAGAAATGTTAGAAGCATACATAAATCTATAATTTATTAGATTCTTTGTATTGACAATCTGAACTATTTTCTGTTTATTTGCATCATTCCTTATAGCAAAAATCCCCAGAAACTTTAAACATATACTGGTATATTTTCACAGATAGCGTCTGCTGATATATCTCAGGTCGCTAAGGCTATCGACTACGGTTTTATCCCTGTAAGTTTGAATCTTTTGGTATTTTGAGAGTTGATTACTATGCATCACTAGTCTTTGTACACATTTCTTTTATGATGTGATGAATTTGTGGTTTCTATTGCTATATCTAGTATGGGTAGAAAAGAATTTATTTTACAGATTAAACTGAATGATCTGGAAGTGGAACTTTACAAAAGTATCGTACTTTGATATCTATTTACTTCCTTTTAGATTTGTTGGTTGGTAAAGTGACTCAATCTTCTAAAATAGATGTAATATTTGTTTCATCATCCTTAGTGTGGGTTACAAACTAGAAGTCTTGGAAAGAAAGAGAAGGAAATGATGGGGAGATATGGTAAAGCTTTAAAATAGCCTTTTATGTTTGATGATACCAGACTATGGTTAGGAGGGAGATTGATAATCTAATAAACACAATATTAATTTTCATCTTATTTCCACGAAATATACCTAAATATTTCATGTTCACAAGGATCAACATGAAATTTAACTAATATCTATATATATCATTTATATAATATATTTTTTGATGGAAATCACCATTATTTTCGCAAATGCAATGAACAATGGATTTCAATCGAAATGATCAAATTTAGGTATGAGAATGCTCGATTTAGGTGGAAATATTTTTATAAATAGTAAAATTTGACTGAAGTATTCTCTGTTGATAACATTATTCTAAAGATACTGATAAACTTGTAGAAATTTATAAATTGTTAATGTAAATTACAGGTAATAAAAATATTGACTAATAAAAAATGTACATATAATGTGCATGCACTTGTAGAAATCAATTATGATTAGTTAGATATATGCATCATCTTATTTGATGTATTCTTAGTATATTAACATGTTCATATATGAATGCATATACAGTCTGCCATGTTCTAAGTTGCTTTGTGGGAGGTTCTCGGGATAGATTAGTCGGCGGCTTTGATTGGTTTTCAGGTGGGAAGTTTACCCTCGTCTTACTTGGGGATGCATTTGGGATGTGAGTATAACAAGAAGGAGATTTGGGATCTTGTTCTAGAAAGAATTGCTAAGAGGCTTAGCACTTGAAGGGTGAGGTATCTTTCCAAAGGCGGGAAGTTGACTATGATTAAAAGCACTTTGTCTTCCATCTCAAACTATTTTCTTTCCTTGTTCTATTTGCCTAGTAGTGTGGAGTTAAAGTTAGATAGGTTGTGCAAGGACTTCTTTTGGTATGGCAAGCACGGGATTTGGGGAAACATCATTTCGCGAGTTGGAAGAGAATTTGTACTTCTAAGAAGTATGGTGGACTGAGAATTAGAATGTTTAGTTTGATGAATTCAGCTTTGCTAGGGAAACGGCTGTGGAGGAAGGAAGCTTGTGGAAGAGGGTAATTGCAGAAAAGTATGGGGTGCAAAATCTTGGGTGGGAATGTGGGGATGCCAAGGGTGCTTATGAGTGTGGGGTTTGGAAGGAGGAAACTCCCGTTGTTTCGTAGAAGGTGAAATTCAAGGTAGGGAAAGGAGGCAGGGTTAGGTTTTGGGAGGATTTGTGGTATGGGGAGTGGCCCTTGAAGGAGTGGTTCCCAAAGTTGTTTCAGGTGTCCTTGAAGAAAGGCAATATTTTTCAATCCTTTGTTCGTAGGGAAGGAGAGTTGGTTAGTTGGATTTTGCTTTAGAAAAGTTTTTAATGATTGGGAGGTGGAAAGCTTGGGGAGATTGATTGGGTGCTTAGATTCCTTGCCTTCTTTTGGTGATGCGGGATTGCAGATACTGGGTGGGTACAAAAGGATGGTTACTTTTCGGTGAGGTCTTTGTATCTGGCAGGTCTTCCAAAGTGCTTTATTGGTTTTCCGCACTCCTTCGTTTGGCATGGAAAGGTTCCTTCTAGGATCTCGGTTTTCACTTGGCTAGCTTCCTTTGGTAGGCTACCAACACAGGACAACTTGATTAAGAGGGATTTTTTCTGCCCAAACTTTTATTGCCTTTGCAAAGCAGAAGGGGAATCGGCGGATCATCTTCTTCTTCATTGTCAGATCACAATGGATATTTTGTCCTATTTTATGTCTTTGTTTGGTGTGGAAGTTTGCTTTTCCTCTTCCATGCAGCTTTTGTTTGGAAGTTGGTTGGGTTGGGGGTATAATTTTGCTATATCGCAATGAGTGTTATGGGGTTTTCATTGTGTGCCAAAGCATTTGGAAGGAGAGAAACAATCGCACAAAAGGAAAGTTTCTTCTCTTCAGGGCGTCTAACTGGATATTTTAGCTCTTTTGGTCTAAGTGATATAAGGAATTTAGGGGTGCTTTCTTTGAGGACTTTCTTGTAAGGTGGGATAGGGTTTGTAATTTAGCATTGGAGTAATGTTTTCTTTAGGTTTCCCTTTTTGACAGGTTGTGTCTGTTTGTATCCTCTCGGGTGGTCACCTCACAGGTTGTGTCTGTTTGTATCCTCTCGGGTGGTCACCTCAACCCTCATTTTCTTTCTTAAAGAAATTATCTTTACCTATAAAAAAAATATGTTTGTAATTTATTCGTTCATCATCAAAGTTTTATCTTGAAGATTTAAGGTTGGGCTAACAATTAAGAAAATATAATAATGCTTGAAAGTAGTACTTAAATACATTGTTTATTTAAGCAAGGGTTTTACTTATCAAGGTGTATGTAGTTAATGCAATGTTATTGTTCTTATTTTCACATAGAATATTTGTTTTTCTTTGTCGGACACTCAAATACTTGTGCCACATTTCATCTTTAAGTGTCCTTAGTCCTTACTAAAGTTGCACTGCATATCTTTTATTTGTCCTACTTGTCTCAAAATGCATAGTTTCTACAGTAAACTCCATGGTTCTAGTTTTACACCTACTTCTTCTCTGGTTTCATGGTCCAACACCCATTACCTTCTTGAAATTATATATGTAATTTTTCTTCGTTTCCAACTGCCAGTTAAATTTGTTATTTCTGAAAATAAAGTGGTGCAGATTGTTATTAGAAGTGAGATGAAATATTAATAAAAATTCAATAATAAATATGGGCATTCCACGTGTTAAATTACTCCTTTTATGTTTCTCTTCTACTCATGGTCTGTTTTGACCAGAGAGGCACGGACTCCAAGATTTATAGTAGACTTTTTTTGTTTTGTTTAAGGTTTTGCATGGAGATGCAGTGTTTGACCACATACAGGTTCAGTTTCTCTGAGCAAATGTTGGTGAGTTCCTTGCTGCTTGTTATTCCAATGTAACATTCATTTATTACTGATTTTATAATCACTTAAATGAGCAGGGCTGCACCATATTGAGTGGCGATGTGATTATACGTCATCTTGCAGAGCTATTAAAGCCTGAATATGTTGTTTTTCTTGTATCCACAGTGTAATTAGAGATATATTTGTTCATGCCTTTGTAACTTAGATGCACTATATACCGGATTCAGCCGGGAATGGCATTTACACTTAAAATGGAAGCATCTAATATGGATATGACACGGATGTATCCCATTTCAAAGTATCCAGGCTAAAATAAGCTTTTGACACAGGCATGCATCATTGTATCAAACACGTATCTGACCAGCATTGCCAAATTGTCCTTACATTTGTTTTGATAAATTTTAGAAGAATTATTATATTACACAAATATCAGTTTGTCAAAATTCAGAAAAAAAATCGCCTATAGTAAAATTACACTAATAGCATATGATCAGTTGATAAATAGCTAAAACAAGAAACAGATAAATTGGAGATTTGACATAATTATTTCTGGTTGTCTGACATGGCAATCTTTTGAAAAATGGCAGCTCCTTGTCACAATAGTTGATCCCAGTCGAGAACATTATCTTTTATTTATTCTGTATCTGCCTCTTTCTTGACATGAGGCAATGTTCAAAATTCTTCTGCCTGATATGGAACTTGGCCAAGTTGACGTGGGTTGCCTATATTCCCGTTAATAACTCCGAACTTCTATGTAATAACAAACTTACTCAGTTGATTGTTGACTTAGCTTATGTTTTATATCAGATGATCAAACTCCATTTCTAGAAAGTATGTATATAACAATCGAATACACCTTTTCTCCAACAATTGTCATTGGACAAGTACCTCGATTGTAGGAATCTTTTTATCACTCATTTCTTTGTTGTCTCTCATTCTCCATTGCCTCACCTCATGGCTCACATATGAACCAAACATATGCTCACATATCAACATACTGAAAGATCCTGGACTCGGTGATTGATTTACTTCTTTGGTTCAAAATTGCTGCTCCAGAAATATGCTTATGGGATGGGACCAGCATCAACTTTCAAGTATGTTGATATGACCTACATTTGGACAGCTGTAATTAAACATATTACGTTGAGGGTACTAGCATCCTTAAATATAATTGTAGAGTAATATATATCTGTCAACCCGTGTTGACACCATCACACCTGTCCATATCTGCTGCTTCAAAAACTTTAATTCATTGGCCCTCCACTTGTCTGTATAAGAAACACATTTCTTCACATTTTCCTATATATTGTGGGATTAGACAGATGTTTCGGGAGTATACGACCGTCCTCCTACAGACTCCGATGCGGTACTCCTCAGGGAGATTGGTGAGTGCTTCATTTAACCCTTAAAATTATGCACATGCATGGTTCTCTATTGTTATTCATATTTTCCACTTCCATTTTGAGTAAATTCAGGAAGTTACTACCTTTTTTTCATATTATGTTTTATACACTTGGATGGATTTTTCTGCTAACTTGGGCCAGCTGAACTAATTTTCTAAAATTAACAGCTGTTGATGAGGATGGGAACTGGTTTATTGTGAAACCAGCGCCACAAAAGATGAATAAGCAAGGTCAGTGAGGGGGATACTTTGATTTTCATATTTCAACTTGAGTTAATTTTATCTGATCCACTTTTGCACATTGCATTATACGCAGACATTTTTATACGCTAGCTTAATAGTATCAACTTGATAGGGTACTGATACTTTTCAAGAAAAGTCCTTAATAGAGTACTGATGGTGGTATTATGTACTTCATTGATAAATATATAACGTTACTATTAATTATTTTCTGAACTTTTTGAGCTTACTTGTTTTCCTTTGCCCCAAAAATTGCTGATGTCATGTTTTTAAGTAAATGTTTTTTTTTTTTTTTTTTAAATAATCTTATTTGTTAAGACGTCAAATCCTGATGCTTTATTAATTTCAGCAATTTTAAAGGCAAACATCTACGCTCCATTTCTAAAATTTTCCCATGTTTTAGAGGCAGCTGGTTTACTCTTCCAAATAAACATTCATGTATTCAAATATTGTGTTTCCATGTATCATTTTATGTTCTATTGTATATCAGCTTATCCAAATACATTGTTTCTAGTTCTATACTTCATTTTGATTGTCATAATCATTATCTACGCTTTCCAGCTCTATCTAGAGCTCCATCTTTTATCAAGACACCCATCTTCATATCTTTTCTTATACCACCTAAATCCACTTCATTTTCAGCTTTTCTCACACTTTTAGAGTCCTGAACCTTCACCAAAACTCTGTTTCACAAGTGCCATCATTTGTCTTTAAGACTGCATTGTTTATATGAAGCTTGAATGATGGAAAGTTTTTTCAAGTGGTCTACTAGTGTAGATGTTGTGCCAAATCACTTCACACCAATACAAACTCATTGATTGTTTTCTATATTCAGTGGAATAAATTGTACAGACCTGTTGCCATGTGGGGTTTGTAGAATTTTGTGTCTCTAACTATTGGAAATAATTTAGTTTAGTAATATTAGTTTTTCTTTTTTTCTATGTTTATGTGTAAGGGCATTTATGTCCATTCACTTTATTAGTTAATATAAATTCCTGCCAAGCTCTCATTAAGAGACTTGACAAACTTTTTCTGGAATTCTTTTTGGCATCAGAACAGGAAAGAAAAAACCCTTAGATTTTTTTTCTTGGATTTCTTCTTGAGTTTCCACTTCCCTCGGCACCCTTTCTCTTTTCCCTTCTCCCTCTCATTCTTTCGATCTTACTACCAAACCTAGCAGCAGGTTTATGTTTGAGGGTTTCCCCTTTGGGGGGGTTTTTTCTCTTCCGATTTTTTGTTTTTTGGCCCTATATTCTTAATTGCATGTTGCGATAACTGTTATGGGACTGCTGCGACTTGGCTGCTGCTGCCATTAGATATCAGCACATTGATTGCTGCTATGTAGGGTTCCAGTGGATTGTTTTGGGCTGAAACTAGGCTGCTGTGTAGAGTTGCGACTTCACTGCTGCTACCACTAAGCATTTGCAATCTTGCTGCTGCTGTGTAGGGCATTTGCGACCTTGCTGCTGTTGTGTAGGGCTTCGCATTGGCTGCTGCTGCCATTCGGCTACGGATTGCAGTGGAATGTTGTGGGCTGCTGTGGTATTTTTTTTTGTGTGATTGGAATAGTGTTGTCTGCACCCCCCTCCCTCCACACACCTCTCGATAATTGCACGGTGGATTTAGGTTTATGCAAGACCTCCCTTCAAACCAAATATTCAGCCTTCAACTTTGTTCTTCAAGTTTACAAAGATCCTTTCTTTGTGAGGCTGATGTGAGTGTCGTTTTGATTCTTGTTCTACTTTTCTTTTATATCTTTGTCTCGAGAGTTATGTCATCGAATCAAGAGAACAAAGAATCTCATACTCCTTTTGGATACAATTTTACGGCCCAACGTATTACGACTGTTCTCTTGGACAGTCACAATTTCCAGTCTTGGTTTCGGTCTGTGAGACTCTACTTGGTTAGTCGCAGAAAATCCGGATGGCTTTTGGGCACTATTAATAAGCCTCCCACGACTGATCCCAAATTTGAATAATGGAGATTGACAATTGCACTATTCTTGGATGGTTGTTTAATTCCATAGAGCAACGCATCTATATTATGTTTATGTATCATGAGACCGTTTCATCTTTGTGGTCCGCTTTCGCTCAGACCTACACTCATGCTAGGAATGATTTGAAGATATATGAACTCTATCAAGATATTGCCTAGGCTACTCAGGGGACAAAGTGTGGCCGATTATTTTGGGTTTCGTCAGTCTCGATAGGAGGAGCACTCATTATAAGTCTATAGTCGAGTTATCAGTGGAGGCAACTGGGTATGTAGTTAAGAGGATTGCTCGCCATCAGACTTACAAGTTCCTTATGGGGTTACATCATGAGTTTGAGGCATTATGAATCCAGATTCTTAACACCTCTCCTTTACCATCCGTATTTGAGACATTTGCGACTATTGTTGGTGATGAGGGTCGTCGTTGTATAGTTCCTTCACAGACTCAGACACCCGGTATCCTTTTTGCTCCAATAACAGATCAGACGACTTTAATAGTCAATTCGAGTTTTTTTGACTCTCGTACCCAGGGCTTTGGGAGTCATGGCCGAGGGGGGCGGGTTGTGGTCGAGGGAGTAGTCTTACTTGTAGTCATTGTGGGAAGGCTGACCATGAGAAGGCCCGATGTTTTCAGCTCTATCCCCATCTGTTGCGATCTCCTACCACTCTTACTTTGGGGGGTATTCTGCTCCCCGTGCTACCATTGCGGATTCATCACTGGTTCCTCCCACTAATTCTCTTGCTTCCCTTGGTACTATTGACTTCAACAACTTCAGACTCAGATTGCAACTATTGTACGGGATTAGATTCATGCTCATACTCGCTCATATTTGATTGTGGCCTTAGTTACCACGCCTCTAGGTACATCCTTTGCATTTTATGTCACTTGATCTGGCTCTGCTCCCTTGACATGGGTAATTGACTCTTGTGCCTCTGATCACATGATCGGTAAGTCTAGCCATTTTACGTCTTCTACTTTTCCTCCTACTCATAGGGAGGTTCGCCTTATTGATGGGTCCTTTATACACCTATCCACAATAAGGGTACCATCCTTTTATCCTCTGGTTTTTCTTTTGATTCTGTGTTTTATGTTCTTCACCTATCTCTTAACCTTTTGTTTGTCAGTAGTATTACCAAATCTCTAAATAGTTCTGTAAATTTTTTTCCTAATCATTGTATTTTTTAGAATCTGATTTTGAGGATGATTTTTGACAAGGGATATGAGAGGGATAGGTTGTACTTGCTTGAATCTCAGTCTACTGTAGTTTCAGTTTCTGTACTTCTACTCTTTAGAAGCCATACTTTTTCTTTTTACTCTTTAGATTTATGGTATGATCACTTAGGACATGTTAATTTTCAACAATTATGTTATTTATTTCCTACTTTAAAAAATTCTTGTAGTGGACACAAATTTTAATGTTCTATGTGTAAACTTTCTAAACACACGCGTACTTCATATATTCCTTGTATGCATCGATTTTACGCAATATTTGATTTAGTTCACTCTGATGTGTGGGGGCCTTTCCTTATTATTGCTTTTATTGATCATCGATATTATATTATGTTTATTGATGACTATTCTCGTTATATTTGGGTTTATCTGATACATACTCGTTTTGAGGTGCTTCCTATTTTTTCAATTTTCGTAAAATGATTCAGACTCAATACAATATTAATGTTAAATCTTTTAGGTCTGATAATGGGGGGAATATATATCTGATGGGATTCGCTCCCATCTTTATGAACATGGTATGTTTCACTAGTTGACATGTCCTTATACTCCTGAGTAGAACGAGGTGGTGGAACGTAAGAATCGTCACCTTATGAACATTGTTTGATGTCTTCTTTGAAGAATGCATGTTCAGACATATTGGAATATGATTATCTTCACTGCGACTTTTCTTATTAACCGTGTCCCAAGTCGCACCTTAGAAGGACAAGTACCTCTTCATGTCCTTTAGTTGATCGGATACTTTTTTCCATTACACCTCAAGTCTTTTTAAGTGCACGTGCTTTGTCTAGGACAAAACTCCTAATCGCACAAAATTGGATGACAAAGCTATTTGATGCATTTTCTTAAGTTACTCCTCTATATTAAAAGGGTATCGGTGTTATGATCCCGTTTCTCACCGTGTCATACTCTCTTGATATCACTTTCTTTGAAGATATTTCATATTTTCGTGCCACATCTACTTTGCAGAACCCGTCTCTTATAGTGTTGTCTTATCCCATTTTTTCTCCATCTTCGCCGATGCTTAAGGTCTATACTCGTTGCACTTACCCTCCTCCACCTTTGCCAACCTCCACCTTGGATTCAGGTATATCATTTCCTACCTTTACACATTTTTGTTCGTATTCCTTCTATTTCTGACTCTCATTAGCCTATTGCCATTCGCAAAGGTAAGCAGGGATGTGTGACTAATCATCCTATTTTCTATTTTGTTTCTTATCAGGGTCTTTCTTCCTCTTATCAGGCCTTGCAACCATTGATTCTATTCGCGTTCCTCAATCTGTATCATATGCTTTGCGAGAGTCTCAGTGGACTAAAGTTATGACTGCTAAGATGGATGCTTTGCAGATAAATAATACCTGGGAGCTCGTTACCCTTCCATCTAGGAAGCAGACCGTTGGTGGTTGTAAATGGGTCTTCACTGTGAAAAATCTCGCTGATGGGACTGTTGATTAGTATAAGACCTGCCTAGTTGTTAAGGGATTTACACAAACTCCTGGAAAAGATTTTGGTGCCATGTTTGCTCCGGTTGCCAAAATTTTCACAGTTCGTCTTCTTATCTTTTTAACTGCATGTCACTCTTGGCCATTTCACTAACTCGATGTGAAGAACGTCTTTCTGAATGATGATTTGACTTAGATTATTTATATGGACTCCCCTCATAGGTTTTGTCATTATTGGAAGTATTCTAGGAAGGTATGTCACCTTAAATCTATATATGGCCTGAAGCAGTTCCCGCGAACTTGGTTTTCGTGTTTTTCTGAGGTTATTTTATTTATATAATTTTCTAAATGCCATTCAGATCATACTTGCTTTATTCGTCAATGAGTGGATGATCCTTGCACCATTGTCTTGGTTTATATGAATGATATTATTATTACTGGTGATGATGCACAGTGGATTAACAGAGTTAAGGTGCTATTGGGTTGTGTTTTTGAGGTTAAGGACTTGGGTCCACTCAAGTACTTGGGGATAGAAGTGGCCTGTTCTAGCTATGGTATTTCGCTATCTCAGCGTAAATACACATTGGATTTTCTTCAGGACAATAGGATGCTTGGTTGTCATCCTGCTTCCTCACCTATGGATTAGAATCATCGTCTTCATATTGACTCTGATGATTTCTTATCTAATCCTTCTTCTTATCGAAGACTTGTAGGTCGTCTAATTTATCTAACACACACTAGACCGGACTTGTCCTTTACGGTTAGTGTGGTCAGTCAGTTCATGCATACTCCTCATACTTCTCATCTTGATGTCATTTATCGTATTCTTCGCTACTTGAAGTCGCGTCTAGGTCTTGGACTTTTCTACTCTTTCAATACTTAGCCGCATTTGTCTTGTTTTACAGATGCTGATTATGCCGGTTCCCTTACATATAGGAGAGATTTACCTCTGGTTTTTGTATTTTTATGGTGATAACCTTATTTCGTGGAAAAATAAGAAATAGAATGTGGTTTCTCATTCTTTTGCTGAAACTGAGTATCATGTTATGGCCCTTGGCACATGTGAGCTAATTTTGATTCGATCTTTGCTTATAGAGTTAGGATTTCCTGTTTCTAGTTTTTCTACATTATTCTGCGACAACAAGTTTGCTATCATGCTTGTTTCTGACTTAGCTCTTCATGAAAGAACTAAGTATATTGATGTTGATATTCACTTTCTCAAGGAGAAGGTTCGATCTGGTGATCTTTAGACAGTCTTCGTACCTTCTTCAGATCAGCTTGCCGACATGCATACGTAATTTTTTGTTGGTCCTTCTGTCACTAAATCTCATCTTGTCAAATTGGGTTTAGTTGATATATTTTTCCTAGCTTGAGGGGAAGTATTGGAAATAATTTAGTTTAGTAATATTAGTTTTTCTTTTTTTCTATATTTATGTGTAAGGGCATTTATGTCCATTCACTTTATCAGTTAATATAAATTCCTGCCAATCTCTCGTTAAGAGACTTGACAAACTTTTTCTAGAATTCTTCTTTAACACTTTGGTGCCAATGTCTAACATTAACTGAAGTGTTTGTGTGTGCGCTTATCACCATTATCATCATCATTTCCAATTTCTTATCCCAACAACTAGGTTCAACAAGAATCTTATTTCATCAATACATAGTTATATCTTTTATTAAGACATGTGTCTTTAAATATTTTCTTACTATTCTTGTTCTTTAAGATCCTTTAACGTTCACCAAAGCACTACTTACACTGTCATTTTTAGTCTGCTTTGTGCATGCCAAAACCTTCTCGAATGACTTCATTTTATACCCTATTGGTGCTACACTAAAATTCTTGCAGCTTTCATCTTGATTTCTCTCACTTTTGCTACACTCTTTCAACGAACTGTTGTTTCTTGATTCCAACATTTTGTTCTCATAAAGTACAATTTTATCTTTTTGAATTCTCTTTCCCTTGATTAGTATGTTTCAGTCAGATAAAGGTTTGCCAGCACATCTCTCCGTAGACATCATACTCTAAATCTATTGGAACCCATTCAGTTTCTCCATCTCCATGGTTAATCAAACGTAGATAACTCCGTAATGGAAATGGTCATAGTCGATATTTTTTTATCTTAACTAATGCCTCATCCCTTTGTGTCCTTACTAAAATTGCAATTCATATACATGAATATATCCACGCAGGTCTCAGTTGTCTCCAATTCCCATCAAATGAACCATGGGTTCTATCATTTGCTTTTACTAAGTTGATAAAGACTACATAGAGATTTTTCCTCTTTTCACGAATCATTTCTACTAAGGCCGTGTTTGGATCTAGAGAAGTGGAGAGAAGAGAAACTCAATTTCTCTCAACCATGTTTGGATTCACAGGAGAGAACTTGGAATTACTTTGGAATTTTAACTTTTCAAAAAAAAAAAAAAAAACTTTGGAATTTTAAATTATCTTAAAAAAGTCTCTCCACTTTAGGAGAGAAAGAGAACTCACCTTTTTTTCTCTCTCCTCTCCAATTCTTTTCTCTTCTCTCCCCACTTAACAATCCAAATAGGAGAGATGGAGAGAAACTCATTTATTTTCTCTTCTCTTCTCTCCATTTCTCTCAATCCAAGCATAGCATAAGCGTCTGAAGAACGAAGGTCACCCAATGTTGGCGTCCCTATCATGTAGTTGTACTTGTTCTCCACCATCTTTGTTTTTGTCTTAGTCTTTGTTACATCACTCCCTCCCATAGTTCCATTCTATGGCTCAAAATTTTGATTCATGACAGTTGGTGCAATCATGTACAACTCCCAAAATTTATATATAAGTTTATCTCCTTCATTTGTCTGTCATTTTCTTAGTCTTGAGAATGTCATTGAACAACTTAAATAGCGAGGACAGTCGGACTTCACATGCACACCTCTTTTGGAATAACGTCTAGATTCTTGCTAAAGTTTGTCACTTCTGTTACATAGTTCTACAAAAGTTTATGTCATTTGGTCTTGGTAGGATTGGCGTCTTCATCGACATCTATATTGCATAGAATAAAACAATAAGAACAAACAAAGCCAAATTCCAATACTTCTCAAGTGATGTAACTAGCTCGACTTTCAACCTCCATGATGTCTTAGAAAAATCTGGTTCTAAAGATCAGATTGATGCTGTCTTTGTCAAATGCCCAGTTTAGTTTCAGATGTACTAAATTTTCATCAAAACATGTACTTGGAAGAGGGATTTGCGTCCAAGTTGATTTGATGTCTTTTGCGAGTTGATTGAATTCTTCTAGTTTTTACTAATAGTCTGATTCCCTTAATTGAGAATGTTTAAAAATTCCCAATTGAGTCAATCGTTGTTACTCGCCTACTGTCGTCCTCCTGCTAGCATTTTTCTTCCCAGTTATGTAATATTTTATTTTATTTTTCACTTTGCAAACCTATTAGAAACTTTCTTATCGATAGCAGCAAAGATTTTACTTAAACACAAAAGTTTTGTAATGGACAGTTGAATTTACGGTAGCCACCCATGATACAACTGGAGGGATGGTGACCAAGATATCAGAAGCTGCAATGATAGCAAAACTTGGAATTGATGTGTACATTGTGAAGGTAAAGACTTTGTGATCGTTTCCCACTTTAATTTTCTCAAAATTATTGACAGTATTAACTTTTTTCCATGATACAGGCTGCTACAGACCACTCTTTAAGAGCGTTAAAGGGGGAAATGAGAGGGGATATTCCTGATGATTGGCTTGGAACTGTTATTCGCCGGTCTTCAACCTGACCTCTTTCATGGAAATGGAGTAAACTAACCAGATATTAATCCTCAAACAATTTGAAGGTAATGCCAGTGTTTATGTTCTATTTGCATGTTTTCGATGCCTGAGATATTGATTAGTCTCAAGAAGAAAAAAGATTGCACAATATTTAATGCACTACTATCATGTAGTATGGTACCATCATTTCCCAATTATGGCTAATTGGGATTAGAGGTTTTATTTGAAATTTGCTTCTAGCATTTCATTTTTTTTTTTTTTTTTTGAGAAGAACAAATCAATTTTTTTTGGAATCAGTTATCAGTTGGCAAGGGTTCAATTCGGATAAATTCGAGTAAGTTTCATAGAAAAATAGACAAATGACATTTTTGGTTTCTTACCAAAACCCATCATCTCGTTCTTGAGATTTGAATGTTACAAGAAAATAAAGTTTTGAAGGTGAAGGGTAAAAATATGATCATATTCTATGATTAATTGCTATTTTGCCAATTAATCCATCAAATTAATCTAATCTATTTTGGAGAAATTTTTGTACTATGGTTAGCACCAAAAAAAACATCTTCCGAATGGGTTACTACCAGAGGCTATGTAAATAAGCAATGCGAAAAAAAAAAAAGAAGATTTACAGGGGTCATGCTTTATCTCGCATTAAGCAGTAATGCCAAGGCGTTAATTTAATATTTCAATTTATACAGAAATGTGACGTTGAGCCCTCTACGAATTATAGATCAATTTGTGGAATGAATCTGATCTTCTGGGTTTGAATCCAATTCAAGCCTGAGAAGTGATGCTAGCTATAAAATCATTTGATAAGAAGCAAATTAATACATCAAAGCACTATCTTCGCACAATATTGGTGTAGAAAGTCTATCTATCTTCTGGGTAACACATTTATTTTATTGGTCATCACACGACAAAAACTTTACTTTCATCAGAAAAAACTCAGCTTAAAAATGTTATCAAAACGTTAGAGAAATCTTCATAATTGGAAATCATTAGCACAAAAGATATTTTTATTGTTGAAAACATAGCAAATATAAGTTACAAATAAATAATATTGATAACTAGAGACTTTTAGAGGGAAGGACGATCAATATGTTTAAGTTAAAATAAAATTTGGGATGTCAGTCTTGTGTTGATGCCTGCTATTGGTCATCTACATCCTTCAACTAATGTGTTTATTTCGTTAATGGAAATAATCCAACACAACACAAACAAATGTCATTTGGACCAGTTACAAAGAATAATCTATTCTTCAAAGACCGTCCTTCACCCTCTAATTGGTTAATAAAAAGGTGATTTAGCTCAAATGAGCACTAAACATCCTACGCAGATGATCCTCTAAATCTATATAAAAGATCTTCCATTTCTTAGAAACTAACAATTAAAACCAGAAGCAAAACAAGCTAACTCTTCATTTTCTATTTGTAAAATAGCCTTATTAAAGTGCAACCAACGGAAAAAAAGATCATCTGATGTATTGTAAAAAGTACATTTTGAATGGACTGGCGGTGATTTTTGTAAAGATAGATATCAACTTACTTGGAGGTGTGTGTTGGTGTTGGTGCGCACCATACATACTATGAAAAATGATTAAAGTAACTTTAATAATATTGAATATAAAGCAAATAGGTAAAATAAGTTTTGAAGATGGATGGGTATTTGTTTCGATCCCATCAAATAAAACCCAATCCCCACAAAGCTACTACTAAATTATGTATCATCCACCCGTCTGAACTGAAATTGCAAGCAGAAACAACTCTTACAAAAATCTTCAGTTCAAATTTTAAAGAGTCTTTGGTAAACAAACAAGGTAAAGCTACTTTGGGCCAATGTCCTTGAGGGCACAAATCTGCTCTTCACCCATTGCAGACATCACAGTCACAACCAGATCCTTTCCCTCAGCAAAACCATCTTTGATCTGTATTTCAATCCAAACAATGTAGTAATATTATCAACATGGTTAAAATATATAAATATTCTTAAAGAAGATAGCCTGGTGAATCAAAAAACAATAAATGATACTTATTACACAGGACTCTGTTGATCTACAAAACATCAAGTTGAAATACCTAACAAAATTCATATATCTCCACCAATGTATATGGTTGCCACAAGATATTTTACTATCAGCTTAGTGTTAAGTATATAACACACACATTCGATACTTTTTTTTTTTTTATCAATAAAATAAAATGCATTAGATACTGATTCTCAAGAGTCCAATAAAATCTGGATCATGAATTTTCAGAGTCAACTGTAGAAATCCATCCATCAAATCTCTTGGTTATTTAAGATATCATGCTAAATTAAGAATATGAATTCAGAAATAAAATAAAATATAAAAAAAAAAAAAAAAAAAAGCTCTAGACTGAGTGGAATGAAGGAACAAGATTTGCTTAGACCCCAAAAAATCTTTGGGATAAGGCTTTGTTGTTGTAATAAATGAAATAATCAAGTAGACACAAAAACTACCATATAAACAATGACATATACCTCTAATCAATCTGCAAAGAAATTATCTAAAGAGAACCATGAATACAAATACATAATGCAAATACCCATGGCAGCAACAAAAAAAAAAACAGATGGGCATCACAATCATCATCATTGCAACACATATTAGTGGCTTACATGGAATTTGAGGAAATGAGGCAATAGAAGAAAAGCAATGATAACAACATGCTATAAAGACAAAAGAAATGTGGTTGACAAACCTGGGTGAGCAAGTTATCATCAGTTGGGAGCTTCAGATCATCCTTGGTATTACCATTTTCAGTGAGCAGACTCACCTGAAGAATATAACATATTATCACATAAAAATCAACTGAAACAATCAAGACAGCTAAGCAGCATAACATAATAAGATTGAACATACAAATCCATCTTCAGAGATATCAATTAGCTGGTAGTCAGTACGAGTAACATGAGGAACCTGAAACAAAAGTATAATCACATTTATACCCTGAAAAAAAAAATTACACATTCAAATACGTCACTTGGGGAATACTAGAAGAAACAAGTTCTTACATCGCAGTTATGGGAAGATGGTACGATATCTTCAAGCTTTTTGCCATTGAAGATGTCAATAGCAACAAAGTGGCATTTGGCATGACCATGCTTGCCAGTCTTGGAGGTTGAGACTTCAACCACCTGTAGCAGAAAACACATACTAAGATTATACACTAAAAAAGGGCAGAAAAAAAAACCTTCAGATTCTACTTTTGCAGCAAAAGAGAAGTAAGCATCCTTTCTCAATATTACAACAGGAAGTACAACCATATGGGATTCACCAAGGCACTCAAGAAAAATATGGACTCAACAGCAAAAAGAAAGGTGCTCATATATAGGGCTTAAAATGAGTCGTGTTCAGCAGGATCTAAGTAAATCCATATCCAGATTCAAATGGGGCTCAGATCCAATTAGCAAAAACCATATCTGAACCATTTTGCTTTCATTAAATCTGGATCAGAATCTGACCTGACAGAATAACTTGATTTGGGTTGATCAAGTTGGATAATTTTGTACCGTTCCATCCTTTATTTGCTATATTTCTTTTCTAATTGCTATACTATTCTATTTTATTATTATAAATCCTTTATTTTATAAGAATTCATGTTATATTAAATTTGGAGAAAAAAATATTTTGAAAACATAAAAATAAAATTTTCCATGCAATATATCATTCGGTTCTAAGCGGATATATGGATGGATCCGTATCCAACCCTGATCCGACTCAGACCAAGGGACATCAACCCATTTTTTATTCAGGCCTACTCCAAAGGTACAAACCCGCTAAATTCGGATTCGGATCACTCGGGTTTCAGATAAAATCCAACCCAATTTCTGCCCTACTCTTATATCACTCAAGAGCATGGATCCATAATACATGAAACACTCGAGATGTTCAATTACCACATCCCAATTTGCCAGGTCAGCAAATTTGATTTGACAATCTCATTTATGATTTAGATCACCAGAAAGTGTACTACCAAAAGATCAAACCAAAACTACTTCACTCAAGGAGTCCAAACAAAGACGGAACCTGATGCTCTCCATCCACCGTCCACCATCCACCATTTGGTGAACCATGCAACCCCTTGGCACACCTCTCAATAGACAAGGTTGGCCTATAAAAGGAGGAGGAGGAGATGAACTCTGACAATGTAATAGGAACTTCTATTTGGTTTTTACTAGAATAAGGAAATCTTAGACTACAGTTTTCTATAATATAAAAAAAAGGATCATTGCTTGATATGAACAATAAAGTTATATAATTGAATTGAAATCTTCACTGGACGGTGGTATTTGCAAACGCACATGTATCAAAAGGGGTTATTTGATACTTAAATATTGATTAAAAGGTTTTTGAAGATTATATGTTAAAAGGGATACTTTTGTAATTTTGAAAACTAAGCCACATGATTATACGGTATTAGGTTGCAATTTTCATGCTTTTCTACTAAAATGGCCCGAAATATAGAAGTGTGGACATTTATGAACAATAAAGTTATATAATTGAATTGAAATCTTCACTAGACGGTGGCATTTGCAAACGCACATGTATCAAAAGGGGGTATTTGATAGTTAAATATTGATTAAAGGGTTTTTGAGGATTACATATTAAAAGGTATACTTTTGTAATTTTGAAAACTAAGCCACGTGATTATACGGTATTAGGTTGCAATTTTCATGCTTTTTTACTAAAATGGCCCGAAATATAAAAGTGTGGGCATTTATAAACAATAAAGTTATATAATTGAATTGAAATCTACACTAAACGGTGGCATTTGCAAACAATCATGTATCAAAATGGGTTATTTGATACTTAAATATTGATTAAAGGGTTTTTGAAGATTACATATTAAAAGGTATACTTTTGTAATTTTGAAAACTAAGCCACGTGATTATACGGTATCAGGTTGCAATTTTCATGCTTTTTTACTAAAATGGCCCGAAATATAAAAGTGTGGGCATTTATGAACAATAAAGTTATATAATTGAATTGAAATCTACACTAGATGGTGGCATTTGCAGACGCACATGTATCAAAAGGGGTTATTTGATACTTAAATATTGATTAAAGGGTTTTTGAAGATTACAAATTAAAAGGTATACTTTTGTAATTTTGAAAACTAAGCCACGTGATTGTACGGTATTAGGTTGCAATTTTCATGCTTTGTTACTAAAATGGCCTGAAATATAAAAGTGTGGGCATTTATGGCCACTAAAATTTTGGTGTTGAACCACTTCTACTCCGCCTTCTTCTCTCATTATAATAGTGAAGATTTGAAGTTACCCAACCAGTGTTGATCATTGAGAATTGTGCAGATTAATCCCATGCAATTGCTGCGTAAAGATTATGCTATGATACCTATGTGTTCAGATAAAGCATTACATTGAACCAGGGAAAAAAATACAAGAAAAATATAGAAACAAAGGAAGCTGAATGGTGATAAAGAACAAAATATAAGAAAAAAATATTACCACATACAAATTTTCTAACCGAATCAATGAGGTGCAGCGAATCAGACAAGTCATCATGTTATGAAATTTTAATAAAATGAAATTTCTTTCTCTTTTTGTCTTATTTTGGTTTTTCTTTCTAGCAACAAGCACATCACATAAGATGAGGGGGGAGAACTTGATCATCTGAAGGAGAAATCAACAATTCCTAATCCAATAATCAGAAGGAATGAAAATAAAAACAAACTAATTCTAATCTTGTAAGGAATTGTTTCTACCCTACAAAATTGTTATTTTTCCTCAACAAAGCACTTATAATATGTTATTTTCCCAAGAAAAATGGAGATCCACTCAGAAGATAATAGAAATTCAAAGAAAATAAATAAATCCAAGTGGCGATAGCCACAAAACTCTAGGAATCGATAAGATCACAGTCAAAAACAGACAATCCAGCCAAAAATCCTCAAGGATCTGAGTCAAATCGTAAGAAATAACACCTGAACACTCACATCTGAAACGAAATCAACATGGATAAACAATAATAGAGATCTTAGAAACTCAAATTACAAAAACACTAAATCCTAATAAAATCAACTGGTCAGATAATCGTTTCGGACACATAGATAGAAGTAGAAATACAGATCTGAAGAAACAGAGATCTATAAACAAACCTTGCAAGCCCTAGACTTGATTACAATGTATCCATTCTTACGGATTGTTCCAGCTTGTTGAGGATAAGTCTTCGAAGCTCCTGCATCAGCCTTCGATTCAAAGTGGTGTTCTTCGTCCGACATGGCTGAGAGCTTTGAAGCTGAAAAAGGAGAGAAAAGGAAATGCAAAGAGAATTATCTTATCTGTCTTTCTCTCAGTTTCTAAAGTCACAAACAATTGGGCTGGATATCAGGAAATTAGGGTTTCATAGAACTCCCCATCACGACTTCACGAAACATTGTTTCCTATAAAGCAGTTTTAACCGTTGGATTCTTCAAACATGGACGGCTGGATCTTAAGATACCAATTTATGCGTTATATGTACGCTGTGTTAGGGCATTCCGCATTTTCTGTGTCGATTAACCCGGTTGAACACCGAGTTGACTCGTCCAAATTATCTCGTCTTAATTTTAAATTATTTTTATTTTTTCACATATAGTTATCCACTTCTCAAAAGTCAAAATTAATTTTTGGTTATTTATTATTATTTATTAAGAGGATTTTAAAAGATAAAAATATTATATTATTATAAATTTATTAATGGATATATGCAAATTTAAATTTGGGGGCATAATTATGTGTGATTATGTTATCTAATAAAACACTTCTACATGGCTAGTAAGGCAAGAAAAGGTTAAATCGGAAAGGAAATACATCTCATCCTCGAAGTAGGTGAGATCATTCATCGAGAGAGAAATTCAACGTAGGTATCCATTCCTCACTTTAATTGATTTCTTAAGAGAACTCAACTTAAGCAACACGTGTAACAATTTGAAGCACTCAACTTAATATGGAGGAAAGATCATAGAATTAAAAAAAAAAAAAAGAATAAAAAAGAATAGACTTAAAGAGGAAGGTTTCCTAGGATCTACAAGATCCTAATTAAAATGAGATTGTTAGGCAAATTTAGAAGAAGATTAGCATAAGAAAGAATTATGATTCATCACAGAATTTATAATATAAAGATGAAAAGATCCTAATTCAAGGAGGATTGGGAGACATGTGTAAAATTTTCAAAGAAAGAAATTACCAATGCTAGAAGAATTCTAAAAAATCTATAAATATAGATAAGATTGGCAATGATCCGAAATATATCTGATGTCCAAACTTATTCAATCTGAAAAAACATGAAAAATCAGATTTTCGAATCGAATGTATCCTAGTCTGCTCCGAAAAAATAAGATCCAAACATATAAATATTTTTTATTTGCAGTTGAAAAGTGGATTTTTTAAAATTATTTGAACACTGGTAATTTGAAAATAAGGCATGTGCTTGGATCAAATCAATTTCGGATTAAGGATGAAATGAAACGGATTGGATTCGGTTTGTATATTCATTAATTTGATTGGATCAGAGACAAGATTAAAAAATTTCAAATCGATATTGGAGTGGTATTGATCCGTTGGCAGTATTAAATATAGATATCAACACACAGGTAAGGACTTTTATTTTGTACTCTAATTCAGCCCTTCTTATTTTTTTGCTAACTTGATCATCGGAAGGCCTTAGTTTAGGAAACTCTTGTAGATTGAAGACTTTTTGCAAGGATCGAAAAGGAGATTGTCCTCGAAAAATGAATTTAGAGTTGAGGTAATTTCTTTTTACCTACATAAATAATCATTATATTTTTTCTACTTTAAAGCAGATTAATAAATGCTTAACCACAAAATCTTCTTTTATATATGCAACAAAAATTTAATTATTATAGATAATTTGATTAATTTATGTAAAAAATATGAAATCCAATTGGTTCAGGATCGATCAAGCCGAAGATTGTAAAACGGAGAGGAAATCAAAAGAAGAAGAAGAAGAAGAAAAGAAGGCATGGATAGAGGTGAAAACACCGTGAGAAGTCATGCATTGCTTGATAAATGACTCTAGATATATATAGTTGAAGGGAAATTCAAAATAGGATTCCTTTCATCAACCCCACAAATTGTTGTGGAATAATAGATGAATGAATAATAGAGGTTATTCTAAGGTGTCTGTACAACGGACAAAGAATTAGCTTACTCAGGCCAAAGAGATTCAAGGAAAATCCTAAAACCACCATCATGGCCACTTGATTGTCGTGGACGGCCAATCTCCTGCTAGTGTTGATGACATCCGAGGTTTCTCTATCTTCTTTATTCCATCAGTGTGACAGGTAGTCAAGTAAGAATGGGTGTTGCCCCCGCCACGTGATAATCCTCTTACCCCCACCAAATCTTTAGGCTATTTTTGGTAACACTTCTAAAGTCTGGAAAGTAGAAATTAGACTTCAAGAGGGAGGAATATGGTGGTAGGTGTGCTTGGGAGTAGATCCTTTGTAGCCCCTTTTTTGTGTAGCTCTTTATAGCTATTATCAACAATTGAGGGTGGGCCACATCATCAGGAAGGTTACATCCAAGCATTTAAATTTAAGAGGTCAGGGACTGACCATTTTTTTCTTCAAATTTAATCTATCCTATCACACCCTAAATTTTTTTGAACCTTAACCCGATCCATGGCCCGGTTCAAGATGTTGATTTAAGGGTATGAGAATAAACAAGAACCATTAAATCATACCAACTAAATATTAAAAAAAAAATTAAAACAAACAAAAATTAATACTTATCAAAATTGAGAGCATCATCCTAGAACCCAATTAAAATGTTAAGTGTAGTATTACTTGTTGGATACTTATTACAGACAAACCAAATACAACAAAATTAAATAAAATTGTTCTAAATTTGAATCCTAAAGAGACTGAATAACTAACTAAAAAAAATTAACGATCTCCACTGATGATTCTGTATTTGCCCAACTCCAATCTTAATGCTCATTATCTGAAAAGTTTTTTCGACTGAATTGGTAAGCTAAAGCTTATAGGAAAGTCAACGCTACACTAACATTTATACATACATACATACATACAAATAAAAAGAAATATGTTCATGTTATCGTCAAGTAACCAAGTTATTCCGAAAATGATAATGCATGCAATGATAACCAAATTTTCCATCGACTTGGCTATTACTATCATCACTAATTTTTCCAATAACTCGGTCAAACTCTCTGTTCTAAAATGTGAAACCTTCCTCAAGGGCCTTTTGGGTTTTTCACCCAAAAACATAAGTACTGACTTGTTCAATTCATCACTCCAAAACAATCAATGCATACAATGATTACCAATTTTCCCACCGGCTTGGCCATTACCATTATCATCGATTTTTTCAATAGCTCGGTCAAACTATCTATTCCAAAACGTGGAACATTCCTTGAGGGTCTTTCACCCAAGGATTTAAGCCTTGACTTGCTCAATTCATCATTCTAAAACGTATCTATGATTATGCAATTCACATTCATCTTCTAAAAGAACATTTCATGCAGTTTCAACATAAATATTATCACGATAAATAAAGATTTCTCATCAATATGTAATATCTTACATTATTCACGATAGATACATAAGAAACATATAACCATGCTATATAGTTAATTTTTATTTATTACGAATATATAAATAGATATATCGTGAGAACCTGCTTTAATCAATGTTAGAATCTACTAATGAAATCCGATTCTTTTTTCTTTATTTTACACCTTCTCGATTTTCTACATCAAATAATTATATAGATAAAAATTACATGATTATTAATGGTGTCCAAACTATCATAATAGAATTTTAAGTGTCTCTTTCATCCAAAGGATCTTATTTTATTTAAAAAAAAAATAACATAAAAATAAAATAATACAACATTCAAGAATTAAAAAAACTAGAATGATAATATTGCATTACAAGTTGACTTCTTTGAATATAAAATTTTATTTAAATTTTTCTGTAAAGAGTACTTCCAAATCTTTCCAACGATATATAGATCGTTGAAAACGGATAAGTAATGAGTCCTCGACAGATTTTACAAGTTAACTTCACAAACCTGCCTCGAGTAATGAGAATCATAGATTATTCAAAATGATGGGTTTTTTTGTAATATATTTTTTTACAATAAAAGAATAGATTTTTTTATTATTTAAAACTAAAATGCATAGATCTACGACTATTAGAAAGATCAAGAAATTCCTTACCTTAAATTTACGCTGAGAAATATTTGAAGAGCGTAAAAAATTGAGTTGGGTCGTAGGTTCCGTATCGCATGTTGTCGAAAATCCTAACTTTTTTGTTTCTCTTCAAATGTTGTGATGATCCAATCGTTTTTCTCTTCTATGTCGACACCCAACGAAGGCTCGAAATAGATGAAAACCTAGGTTAAAAATGGAGGGAGGTTAGGATTTTGTTTTAGAAGAGGAAAACGTGAGAAATAGAGGGTTAATTCTGAAATTTTTGCGACTTTTAATATTTATAGTGTTAAAAGGATGTAATGGTCATTATTCAATTTGTTTTGTTTTTATTAAACAGTCTATGTCCCGATCTCCAATTTTTGTGATCTTATAGTCTATTTCAATAAATTTTTCGATGTGGATTTTATGGTGTAATTGATTTGAAAAAATTTCAAATTCAAATTTTTTCTTCTATTTGTTGACCAACAAATTTTCTCGAGATACGTGGTTAAAAATCTGGGGTGTTACATACCTCATGAGTACAAGAGGAATGGATTGGTTTTCTTTTTTTCTTCGATAGACTGATATTGTGTGGACCATAGAACAAGAGCTACAAGAAAAATAGACTACAAATGATCTGCTCCCACTGCCTACTTTGGATATGCAACTGTCGTATAAGTGACCTAGGCACCATGGTGGAAGACCATTTTGCACTATCCACAAAAATTTAGGCCTTGCTTGGTACACTAAAAATCATTTGCATTTGCAAATGATTTGCGATGAATGATTTACTATTGCTTGGTAATCATTACGAATCTTTTTATGTTTGGTTGATATTTGCTATAAAAAATTTCATTATGATTTTGCAAATGATTTGCAGTACTTTTTGTGCCGCAAATTATTTGCTGAAATTTCTTAAGAATTTAGGTGATCCATGCAAATTGTTTGCAATACAAAGGCTTATCAAGGAAACAATAGCTACAATGGGAAACAAACTTTTGTAACTGAGGAATGGAATTATGTTTTTCATCTTAAACCTTACATATGACAACTCTATTTCCACACCAAGAAGAATTAAAACATAGAAATTACTCTGTTTTTCTCATTCATTAGGTATGAAGAAATCAAAGATAACATCAACAGAGCCAGACCTTTCACCAGTATCTTTGTACTCGATATTTGTTATCCCCCCAAATTCATCCTGGTCTTGATATTCAGGTTTCACCCGCCGAACAGGAACTGTGACAGAGTACACGGTCCCAAGACCCGGATCTGTTGAGACACTAAGCTGGACCTTATCTTGTGAGTCTATCTCCACAAAATCTGATAAAGCACTCACTATGTTGCTTACAATCTTTTGCTTTGCCTCGTCACTAACAGCACATCGATCAGAGTAGAGGATCATCTTCAGGCGTTGCTTAGCGATATTCGCATTTGAGCTTCTTTTTGTTGCTAGTGGTGGGAATAGAATCTTCCATGCCAAGTTTAAACGCTCAAAGAAACTCATATTTATGGCATTGAGGAGCAAACCCTCGACCTCCTTGTTTATGGCTTTGGGAGAGAGACTATTCTCACCTGTAATCCCAAAAGACTTGTGACAATGATATTGCATGTTATGGGATTCAACTTCTTTTCGAGGCCAATTGGATGTAAACTCAGAAATGTTAGATACACCAGTAAGGAAACCATTGAATCCAATCTGCAAGGCAACAAGAAAAAAGAAAGAAAAGATGGGTTCTGCAGTATCAATATGAACTGATAAAAATATCAATATAAAATATGTAATATGGGAATATATTTTATGAAATTCCACATAAAGCTTGTTTATTTATAACATCCACAACAGTTATATGCAATGGCTCATATCTAACTCAAAAGTTTTCAACTTCTTTAAATTAATCAAGTATAGGTTTATATTTCCAGTTTTCTCTTTTATTTATAAAGATTAAAATGCAAATAGAGGATTCTCCATAAGTTCTTTCTGAGGCCAAGGGCAGCCCACCTGAGGCCAAATCCTTCAACTTACTCAGCATGTTCCAAACAATTCCAACGAGACATGGAAAGTCTCTCTAATTTGGCAATGCTTTACTTGTCTTTTGTCAGTATTTTATACTTAAAAAAAAAATATTATGTCACCATTATCCATATAAAAAAATGCTTAATTTGAGTACCAAAAGGTTGCTCCATGACAAGATTACTCGAGATTAGCTTAACCCCACCCCTAAAAAAAAATTGAAAATAAAGAGAGCTTCCATTGCCACACCAACTTCTACTAACGGCATCCCAAGATGTGTGCTAATTCATTGTTGATTACATATGAATTGGGGTGGCTTTAGCAAAAGTTGGTGTGACAATATAATCTCTATAAAGAAAACAGCAAAGTTGGTAGTGGAATTAGTGTCTTTAGGCAATGAACCAAGATTGAGAGTAACTAGCAAAGTTCCAAATTCTATATTTTGGTAAGTTGAATCACAAATGGATTAGATAATGAAAAGATGAAATCCACAACATATATAACCCTCATTTCTCTAAATTCTATAAAATAAATGAAAGAGTTCATGGAGCTATTTGCTTTCCATTAAGGTATGACTCACCCCATTTCTCTAAATTCTATAAAATAAATGAAGGAGTTCTGGACTCTAGAGTAGTGTCTCTATTATCTACTTCGGCATGGTGCGACTAGTCCAGTTGAAGAAGGTTTCTCTTGTGCGTTGACTTTTCCAAAAGGTTTCCTCAAACTTTCCAAATTCTTAAGATTGTGGAACTGTCTCCTAAATCATCATACCACACGACCATTTACCAGATAAATCTTTGTCATATCTCCCTAAATCTCATGAAAACTAGCTCCCAAGCTTCTTAGGCCTATAAACCATCTTGCAGTTCAAGTAGATGACAATTATAATCATTGAATCGTGATTCTATGGAAAATATCTTAGAATTATTCAATACAGAGACCACAGATGTTGGCATCTTGGAAAGTAATAGTCAAGTGTCTTCGACATATGTTAAACCTATCAGACATTGCAATAGGAAATTTGGAAATTAGCAAGTAATAAAGAGAATGTGGGATAAACTTTATTTAAAAGTGTGGGTTCTTATATTTGTTTTATTTTTATTATTAAAATGAAAATTTTATTTAGAATAGAAGAAAGGAAAATAAAGCACATGAGGACAGGAAAATGATTACACAACCATAATAAAAAGAATACATCAACAACATCGTTAGCAAAGATATCCACCTCCTTTGGCATACAAGAGAACGAGATATTAAAGAAACATGCCAAGACTCAAATCTCCTTCACTAAGTGGAAGTTTCTCCATACTCATTTTATTTTTTTAATTTAATTTTTATTCTATTATTATTGTTGTTATTTTTTAGAGAGAGGAAGTTTCTATGGCTTTGCTAGAATCACCTACACACATGATTCTGTCAAGATTTTCACTTTTAGACAATTTTAAGCCAACAAAGAAAGATAAACCTTCAACAAAATTTAATCTCTCTCCCCAATGGGGATGGGAATGAAGTGAAGGACCACTCCTTTAGAATTTTTTTAGATCACCTCCAATGCTTGATGGACTTGGATTCAATTCAACTTAAATTCATCATCTTAGGGGTTGCCATACCACATGAATGTTGCATTAATGGGGAGCTAGAGCTATTGCCTTCCGACCTCATAATGCCTTCACAATCTACTCCTTTGATGTTACGGTCCAATGAGATACTATCACCTTAATCCTTTCAATTATATTAGGAATATCAATAAATATTAGCTTCAAAAAATTCTTTAAATCCTTTCAGAGTATTTCATAAATTTTCTAATGTTTCATTCTGTTTCGATGAATGTTTTGATTTTTTTTCCTTGACCTAAACATTTATCTGTAATGAAATTTTAAACCTTAACCAAACAACCATCATCCAAGAAAATCAATCCATCATAAGAGCGTGAGGAATTGAATGAGTACCTACACCAAGGGATAAAAAACAAGTTTGCATATCCACACCATAAATCTCACTCTAATGGTTTGTTACTTTGTTGTTCCATAACACATGAAACAAAGACACCGACATGGGACATTTCTAACACTAGTACAAAGTGTCATACTCACAATCACAAAGACAGGAAAATCCAGTACTCCTACATGTATGATTCATATGTTGAGATATCTTTTTTTTTTTTCCAAAATACTAATCTGATACACATTAAATTCATATAGCCAATATATAAATATAATAGTTAAAAACCAAATATCTAACATAGTGAGATTTGTTTGAAAAAATAGGTACAATGTTTTCAACATGTGAGTATGACATGATGCTTGGCACATCAAAATTTTGAAAAATGGCATGTCCAAGTTACATAGGCCATTATAAACTTATAATGGGCATAACGATTCATAATAGACTGAATTAGCTGCAAAAACCAAGGCTTTTAAATGAGCAAATCTGGAATTCCATGTAGAAATTTGACATGTGAACTATTTACATGGGAACAAACCCCTTAGTCTCAGATATATACAAGCAAAACAGAACAAATTTTTTATAAATGAGCATTTATTTAGCCAATAAGCCTGAATCTTGTGGCCGTAAAGGTGAAGAGTTACCAAACATGTGGTGTGGTTGTTCAAATGAGATATGAAACATAAATTCTTAAAAGATCCTAGTGTTATTGAAAAAAATATTACATGCTAATTCAAAATAGTGGGAATTAGGTCGGTTATTAAAGTAATCCATAGATGAATGAGGCTTTGTCAGATAAAATATAATGCTCATCTGATCTTTGCCCTATCTTCTCAAGATGAAGATTTGGTAGCACCAACATTTAAATGAAGAAATAATCAATATCTTCATATTAGGAACCAAAATGTCATTACTCATGAATTCAAAGTGCAATTAAGAAGGAAAGTCCAAAAAAATTATGTTGGGACCATTTATCAAGATGAGAGTTATTCATTCTTGAGCCGTCCAATAGTGCAAATGTAGAGATTCAAAAGCCTAAATATTAACTTGAAGAACTACAAAACAAGTAGAAATTCACAAATGCATTTAAACCAAATGAGAACCAGTATTAATCAAAGCTCTAAGGCAAACAAAAATAAATTAAACAAAATGGTAAATGAACATTTATCCAACCTCGATGTTTTGGATTTCTACATGTGTACTATAAAATGAAATTAGACGAATTAATATTTATGTGAAGAAGCTATCAAAAAGAAAAAAAAAAATCTGCCATAAATAACCATGACAGCCCAAACATCAACTCTTTGAAAGACCCACATTCTACATAAAAATTGAAACAAAACCCAGATGGAAAATGTGGAATTATCAAGCAATTTTTTTTTAATATTTTATTTTTTAAAATTCTTAGATCCACTCCTCTAAAGGTGAAGCTTTGAAACACTAGAAACTTGTACATGAACAACCATTGATCAAAAACCATAAAATTAATAGAAACCCAGAAGGGAAGTGAGCATTTATCTGACTAAAATGATCTAAATTTCCTGAATTTATCTTTCTTAATAAGCTTTATCATTCTCGAATCTCATGTTCTAGAGTTGGAGTTCTGAGATAGACATCGATTCTTACCGAACCCAATAGTTATCAATTAAAAAAAACAAATTAAACAAAACCCATATGAGAAATGTTCATTTATCTGATTAGGATGCTTTTGATTCTCAAAAATCCTGTTCTACAGTTGAAATCGAATGAAAAAAATGGAGAAAATATGAACATTTTGAATTAAGAATGAAAAGGGCAAAAGATCTAACCTTCGAAGGTAAAAAGGAGCGTCGAAATGGGTGCGTAGGATAAGAAGCCGATGTTGCAAATACCCTCAAATCCCCAGAGATCGCCATTGTTTTTTTTCCTTTGGTCTCTCTCTCTGTGACACTTGTTTTGTTTCTCAAGTAACGAGACTGCCGTTCAGGAATCAGGACTTCAGGAGTGGTTTGGCAACCATAGATGGACCATTAGGCGTTAGCCCTTAGAAAAGAAGGGTATAGTAGTAATTTACAAACCTTCGAGGTGGAGAGAAAATGTTTTCTTAAACGAGCGTTCCGAGGCCCTTAAGTGAGTCAAACATTCTCACAAACATTTTTCCAATGTATGGGTTAAAAGTTTGAGAATGGGATGATTTTTTCTGAGGATGATCTCTACGGTGAAGAGATCATCCTCACAAAAAATCAGCTCATTATGAAACTTTTAACCCTAATTTACAAATTGAAGAATTGTGGATCGTTTGATTTTTGTAAATCACTTTTGATGGGGTTAGAAACTTTGCAATGGAATGATTTTTGATGAGGATGATCTACTCATAATAGAGATCACCCTTAGAAAAAATCATCCCATTCCGAAATTTCTAACCCATAAATTGAAAAAATGAATGGCTCACTTTAGGGCCTCTGAACACCACTCATATATATATATATATAGAGGGTGACGTTCCTACGACCCCCATCGCGACCCCCGATGTCAGCCATTCGATTTCCGTTAGATCTACGGTCCAGATCAATTATTCGATGGTAAAATAACGAGAATTCGTTATTTGCAAACGCCTCCCCGTAAAAAATAACCAAAAACAGTTCAGATTTCTTTTTCTCTTCCTTTTCCTCATCTCTCTCTAAAAAACAAATCAAATTTCTTCCTCTTCGTCTTCTTCCAAAGCTCTCTTCCTCTTCGTCTTCTTCCAAAGCTCTCTTCAAACTCACATATGCGACAACCCCCATCGCTGTCTTCCTCATCTCTCTCTTAAAAATAGTTCTGATTTTTTTCAAAGCTTTCTTCCTCTTCGTCTTCTTCGTCCTCTTCAAACTCACATTTGCGACAACCCCCATCGCCGTCTTCCTCATCTCTCTCTCTCTAAGTCGTTGCGAAGAAATGAAGAGCTCAGCCGAATCCCAGCTCGACAGAAACCCAACTCGTCATCCCTCCCTCTGCTGGAAACGAAGACAGAACCTCGGCTTCGTCCTCATCTCTCTCCCTCTCTCTCTCTCTCTCTCCAACAGAAACCCTAAGGTAAACCCTTAATTTTTTTTTTCATTTGTTTTTTTTATGTATCGATTATGACGAATCATCGACAAATTTTGTTTTGAAAGCTGTTTTGTTTCACTGATATTGAGTTATGGTATATTATACGTATGGGTTTGTCTAAATTCAAAATATCCAAGTATCCACGAAATCAGAAACCCTTAATTACTTTTTATTTTAAATTTCTTCGGTTATTCTGAGTTTTATATATGTTTAACTGAAAATTTTACAATCCTTATGTGTTTAATTCGAAGAAATGGGTTTCAAATGGAAATTCCTATGCGTTTTTTTTTTTTTTTTTCTTTTATGATTGTTCATGTTCATGTTAATCTGCCTTATGTAAGCTGCATTTTTCTCTATCTACTAAATTGTGAATAGCTTATTATCCAAAACCTTCACAGATGGGCGTGTTTTCAGTATAATTAACATTAACATGGAAGCATGAATACTAAATTAGTCTATTTGTATTCATGATGTTAATAGTTATTTCTTTGCGAGAAACAATGTAATTTTAAGTCTATTTGTATTCATGATGTTAATAGTTCTTCTTTCTTTGCGACAAACAATGTAATTTTAAGTCTATTTGTATTCATGATGTTAATAGTTCTTTATTTGACTCATCTCAAATGAATCCTGGACATAGTCTCGGTTGGTCGAAACCAACTTGATTTTTCACTTTTCACTATTTTTATGGTTTGACATGTGCTATAAAAAAGTCCTTTAGCATAAAACAATATCAGAAACCCACTCTTGATTTCTCCAATATAGATAATCCTCTCCTGAAATTTTAAAAAAAAAAAGCAATTTTTTTATTACAGAGACAAGTTGGTGGTGACTTAGGGCTTTCAACCTCTATTTTTTGATCCTCTATTCTTAGATTTTTCTAACATCGGATAACCGAGGTTGTAGAGATTTACCCAAATATCCGAGGTTGCACAGATTTCATATCACATAACTACATCAAATCTAAATTCAATTAGAACTAAAACAACCAAGCACAAAAAAGTTAATAATTTATTTTTTCAATTCCCTCCATTATACATGTAATTTACCAGTAAATTGTTTAAAATCAGTTAAGTAATGATTTTAAGATTGAAAGGGAAAATTCCTACAAATTCTTGAGAGATATTTATTTTAACTTTAGAAAATTTATAAGAAAAAATCATATGAGAAATATGGTTTCAATAATCATGTCAAATGTATTATTCGTCTACATGTTCTAAAATAATATTTATGTAGTTTGTTGGACAAGTGTTTAATTTCTCAAAAACGGTGCATGGTTTTTGCATTTCATTTATGGTTTAGGTATGCTAGTGTGTTGTTGTTTGTTCTGATAAAATTGTTTCATGTATTTGTGTATATTGGTGTTCTCTTCTTCTGTGCTCAAGAGAACACCATATAATTTAGTTTTTGTCTAATTATTAGAACATTTCTCCAACCAAATCAATCCAAAAGAAATAACTATTTAGAGAAAACCCAATTGTATCTCTCACCATCTTCAGAACTTTAAACTCAATTGTATTTACGCGGGTATACGAGAGATACAATTGGAGGTGGAGGTGGAGGTGGAGGTGGGGTACCAATTCTTCATCTTCATGGTCGGATGATTGGATTCTTCTCCATCTCCATCTGTCTTGCTTTCCTCTTCATCTTCTTTCATCTTTCTTGTTTGTGTTCTTGTACTTGTCGTTGTCATTGTTGTTGTTGTTACTAGAATTTAGTGATTTTAGAAGGTGAATTATCAGCTTCTTCACATCTGATAACTGTCTATATTTTTCTTTCTTTTCATATTATCTTCTCAAGTGTTTGGGATATTTCGATGGAAATAAAAATTCCATGTGCTTGTGGCGAAGGAATTTGTCAAGTATTCATTTCTGGAACTTCAAGAAATCCCAATCGTCATTATCTTAAATGTCCAAATGCGATAAGTTTTAATTATTTAACATACGCTTTGGTAAGAAATTATTGAAAACTTTATAAATTCTTTTATTTGTCTCTTCTAGGTTGGAAATGACAATGGTTGTGGATATTGGATTTAGATGGATAAATTAAAATGGTGTAGATGTGGGTGTGGACCTTGCAAATTAATAACCACCACATCAAACAAAAATGGTAATAAAGGGAAAATTTTTTATTGTTGTCCTAAATCAACTGTAAGTGTTTTTTTTTCCTACTGAATCAACATTGTAGTTTATAGTGATTTTTTTCTCAAATTATATCTTATGTGAATTCTTTTTCAGTCAGAACAAAATGATTGCGGTTTCTTCATGTGGGATGAGGAGTTGAAGACTAATGCATCAACAAACGTAGAGACGAGTGAAGAAATTACAAATGGGAAAAAAAAATGATCGAAGACCTTTGTGAGAATATTGTAAATCTTTGTTATAATTTAAAAGAAAATTTAGATAAATTAAAATTTGAGGACTAGAACATACGTTTAATTTGTATATTATGTATGTATCCATTTAAGGAATCTTCTAATATAACCTAAATCATGGTTAAATGAATCATGTTCCATTATTCCATTATATTGTTATGCGTTGTTTACATTCCATTGCAGAGTGGGGGCAGGTACTACTAACTTCATTATTTTTTCTTGTTTTGTTGTAGAAATATTTGATGGACTTATATTAGATTCATGTTTTTTGGAGAAGTACTTGATGGGTTTCTGCTTCTACTTATTGAGTGGTGATAATGTCTCTTGGGTTTCCCTTAGATTCTTCTCCTTATGTACTAAAAATTACCCATTAATATTGTTTTTGTGTGCTAAATAACTAAACAGGTGGACACATAAACCCTTCTTATCATACTTTATATTACATAAATATTTTTTCATAATTCTATTAATAGGAACTAATGTTTGTTTGTTTGTTTGTTTGTTTGGGTTCAGTGGATATTCTAGGTGGGACCCTTCATTGGAGCTGCTCTTGCTATAGTGTACCACCAAATTGTCATTAGGGTCATCCCTTTCAAGGCCAAATCTTAAAAGAACACCTCCCTCTCTATCATCAACAAATATGGATTTTTTTTTTCTTCTAAGTTTGTTTTGTATTTTCTTTATTTTTCTCTCTTGAACTACTGCTAGGGATTGTTGGTTATGTGTAAATTATCAAGTTATGTTGTGGTGGGTGGGGTGTGTTGTAGTGTTGTGTTGAGCTTTGAAATGGAGACTCTTTTTATTTTATTTTTTAAATGAATTAGTTCTTCATTTTAATTTAAACAATGCTTGAGTTGATATTATATCTTCTTTATTGGTTAAAAATCCTCAAGTCCTGAACAACTTGAGTTTTGTTCTCTACAATACGAATCGAAAATGACTTTAAATGCCATTATTTTTTCTTCCCCAAACCTGGTACAGATAATCCATAATGAATACCACTGATCACCTCTTTTAGGGCCTAATTAGTTCTATATTCTACGCTGTATTTCTTGACAATCAGAGTCACTCTTAAATGGTTTTAAAAACCTTAAATGTCTTGCAAATCGGTTTACAAGATTCTGTAAAATCTTGGCCAGTTTATGGTTCAATTCATCTAGAGTCTAAATATATGCTAAAACTGAGTGATTAATGAGTCAGTGAAAAGTGTCAAGATGGTTTTAACCCAACTCATGGTGCCAACCTTGTAGTGATGCTATGATCACACCCAGTTTAACTTCAATGTGAGAATTAAAAGATAAAATGCCTAATTTCTCCATGTACAATGCATAAAGTGAAATGAGAGGATCATAATTTACAAGCATGAGCATCCAATCACTTCATAAAAGAGGTGTCTTACAAACTTAGTTAAGTTGGCATTTCCATGAGGAAAGAAAACTGAGTTTTATATGACTAATATCCTTGATTTCAATATCCAACAATATGCCACAAGTGAAACCACAGACCATTTGTGCAGTTTTTATCTTTAATCACCATTGCCTATTCTCTAACCCCACTACTAGGGGCCTTCAACAACAATCTGATTTCTCCATTCAGCTCTCTTTAGACCTATATCTTCAGTCAAGGCTCATCATTTCGTGCTACCTTAATCCACTTCATTATTTCTTTTCCTTTGCCTTTTTAGATCCCTCAAGTTGCATGAAAGAACTCCAGTGCTGTCACTGATACATTGGCTTCGTTGTAATCCAATGAAGTTCCTTTGCCCTTGAAGGGGAGCTGCAATGTCTACTAGCCTGTAAAAAATTCAAATCAGTCCAAGCCCCAATATTTTAAATTTACACCATATCATAAGTGTAATAGTATACCATAGAGTTTAATGTAAGATATAGCGGAGCAAACTAAATTTTAAGATAAACCCAAAGTCAATATGGATATGCAGCTTCTTACCATTCCCCACGAACATCAGTAACCCAAACCAAACAACTTCAGAGAACCCGAACCAAGCGAACCAAACAAACTAATAGTCGTAACTCCTTAGAAGCAGATGCTCCATTCTCATTTACGGAACTTAATTTAGGGTCTTGGAATGCGATGACATTGGGTCTGGCTGCAAATGGGGAAACAGAAAAGCAATTGAACTCTTCTTGAAGATGGAGGGCAATGGGTTTTCAACCCACCACTATAACGTTTAATAGTGTGCTGAATACTTGCAATCATGGAGGATTGCCTGAAGATGGTATTAGGTATTTCGGAAAAATGAGTAATGTTTATGGGATCAAAGCAGACATTGCACATTATGGGTACATGGTTGATCTATTTGGCCGTGCTGGTCTGTTTGACAGTGCTTGTAGAATCCATATAAATGGGTGATCGTGCAAACTATGTCCTGTTACATATATGAGTTGGCTGATAACTAGGATGCGGTTCATAAATCGGGTAAAAATACCATTATTTACCTGCAAGAAAACTTCAGAAAAGGCAACAAAATTGCCCGGTGATCATAGGTAGAAAAAGACCCAAGCTTTGACTCCAATGCCAGGATAGAAATGCAAGTGTGAACGATCTTTGCATCAATTTTGCCGAACTACAAGAATGAAATACAATTTCATTAAAATAAGCAGCATGGACCACAACAGATAAAACTACCAACATACCCACCTCTACAGAGTACCGTTCCTGGTGTCTCAGAAATGTTGTTTCTACGCAAGTCTCTGATTGATACAGTAAGTCCTGCATTCTCCAATCCTCATCTTTGCCAGTCAAAGATTCCTTGTATCCAAATTGCGAGACTTTCAGACCTTTTGCCTCATTGAGAACATTTGACACAACTTCCAACTCAAGCGTACTACTATCAGACCCCTTCTCTTCTTTCCACTTGTGGAGGACTACCTCATAACTTTGAGAAATGAATTTGGTGGATTGTTCCATTTCTTTACGCTCTCCAAGACAGAGTCTCTTGACTGTCTCCAAAGCTACTACATGGTTCTGTTGCTCACGTATCTTCTCACATGAAGCCAGTTGCTCCCCAAACGAAGGACCTTCTAATATCCATGTTAAGAGTGGATCGCTATCAGCACTATCATCCAAAAAGAGATGTAAAAAATCGAATCATCCTTTCCCCAACAGAAGACCACATTATCAAGATTTCCATGACTGACCTCGAATCATCCTTATAAATGCACTTCAGAATTTAGCACAATCTTCCCCAGTGAAGCACGTCACAACAAATAGTATTCTTGGGTCATTCATTGAACCCCATAATGAAGGCCATACACCAGCATGAGACTAATATGCAAGCTGAAGTCATTCCCATACTGCAATGATCAAGGACCAGGCCAGGTGAGACATTTAGTTCAGATTGTGTCAAGTAACGAAACATATAACTTTGATGATCACAAAATCCTCCAGAAGAGAAGCAAACCTGGTGAAACAGAACCCATCATGAGATAGGATGTTATATTAGCATCAACAACAAAAGCAACATGAGCAAGGCCTTGGGCTGCCCTGTGGTTTTCCACTCCTGAACCATCTTGTGGAACATCATTGCCATCCGTGAGCATGTTTGCTGAGCTTGTACTACCATGAGAACCATCTTCATCATCACTAAGAAGTATATTAGGAGGATCAGGAATGCTTGAATCTTGAAGAACCGAAGCTGGATCAATTAGTTTTACAGCCCAACCCAGGCGACAAGCAAAAGATGTAGCAGCCTGTAGCTGAGAAAGGTCAGCCTGTAATGTTGCAGCCAGTTCAGCAACAGTTGCATTCTCACTTGAAATGACAAAAACAGCATATAGTAACCTGAAGAAAGGACTTCAAAATATTAGGATTTCTCTACAAGCATGACATAATCTGTCACAGGGAAAAGGGAGGAAAGTTTAGTTAATTTTATCAGCAACTCTACATTGATGTTAAGGAACTAATTCTTCAATAAAAGAATAAAAAGAAAAAGTTGAAAAATGAAACTTACTCTTTAATAGGATCTTCATAGGACTGCTCTCTGTTGGAAACAAACCCTTCCAGCCTGGCAACAATAGACAAAGTTTGTAAGGAGGAAGCAAACTCATTTGTTCTTTTTGATCCTGACATTGTAAGGGGTCTTCAGCTCAATTACAACCACCCAATTCACTTAATTAAAATAAAAATATAAAAAATCCATACCCGATCCTGTTGCAGCAAGAACAAGACAATCTCGATTAGCTAACCAAGCCTCCAAAGCTTCCTTTTGGAAACTCTTCAAGGATGAAAATCCTTGAACCATTACAAGATTAGTAATTTGCTCTTTCACATGGCTAGACACAGTCTCCAAACCAGAAACGAATGCATCCGATGCACCGTGAGCTTTAGTTCTTTTGGGTTTACTCAACAATTGGAGATGCCCCATGATACTAGACTGTTTCATCTGACGAGGAGAATGGAAGGCAGAGGTAACCCTTTTGCCTAAAGTGCATGCTCGACTAGTTGAACCATTAGAGACACCCAATGGATTACCCTTAATTTTTCTCTCAGAAGCATTCAAAATGAACTCAACTGCCTTGTTGAGCGATGGACCCACTACTTTTTAGCTTCTAAAACTAGTGATAATTCAAATCCCATTTCGATTAGTTCAGCAATGATGTGATCAGAAGATGCGATGTTCCCTTGCATGATATAAAATCTGTGGAAAGAGAACATTAAGAACTCTTAATTCAAAATGGGAACCTAGATTTCGAACCACCGATGGCTCTGTTGTTGGGAAAATCATATAAATGACGATTTAAATCTTGAAATTCTGTTTAAAAAAATTAAATCGAAATTGACTTCTACAACAAAATAAATCACAAGAATTGCAAAGTTTATGTTTTGATTGCAATTTCTATACCTTAAATAGAAGTATCATTCATTTCTTCATGCTCGTTCCAAGTTAGACATATGTTTTGCACAAATAAGAATCCCTTGATGATTAAATGCTTATTTAACCAAAACAGTGGGGAAAAAAAATAAAATAAAAAGCTATAGTCTCATTGAAAGGATACCCAATGAGCTAAACCTACATAGATTTCAAAAGAAAATAAAAAAATCAAAATCTCAGTTACTAGTGAACAACAACTCAGAATTATATTCAACGAAACAACAAGGAATTAGAAGTCAAAAAAAGAAGAGTTACCTTAAACAAATGCGTTCCCGTGTGAGCATCCACAGCACTAAAAGGATCATCGAAAAGATATATATCAACATCTTGGTACTCATAGCAACAATTACCCGTATTCCAGGTTCTAGTAGTATTTGGTCAATTATAACATTCTGCAAATTTAGTAATCAAATCAATCAATAAACAACCAAAAAACACTAACCATACTTTCAGGAATTACCAAAAAGAGCAACTTAAGAAAATCAGTAAGTGAGAATATATTATATTCCAACAGACTAAGAAAATCATTAAGTGAGAATATATTCAAACATAATATACCCTCATTCCAAATGAAAGGCCTCGTGATCGCTCTCCATGTCTTTGCCCAATTCTTGTATATCATCAATTTCTGAGGAAAAATTCATAACTAAATAAATAAGACATTACTTAAAATTTATTTAATTAAATGCATTAAATCAAGTCATTAGTTTATAAAGATACTTATAATTACCTTGAATACAATCTTTTTTTTTTCTATTTGGATTCACATGACATATTCGCTTATCGTGTCCAAGTTTATGACAGAATGCACATTTTTTTTTCTTCTTTTGTTGGCTCAACTCAATACTGGATTTCAACTGACCTCTAGTATCAATTTTTTATTTTCCCTTGTCATCCTTCTTTCTACCCTTTGTTTGCGTGATATTCGGGTCTAAAAGTAACTGAGATAGGTTACATTTTCCTTTTTCATGTGCCTCTTCATTCGGTTGAGCAACAATTTCTTTCATTTCTTCCATTTTAATTGCATAATTTGTTTCGACAAATCATTTACGGCATTCGTGAAAAATGCATATGCTTTCATTGAAGATGATGCATAACTGGCTAATGTAGCAGTTTGTTTACACATGTTGCCATATCTTAATGCTTCGGAAGGTTCATAACCATCGATTGTTACTTGTACATCCATCACCCTAAATTTATTGGCTCCTTGTCTCCATCTCTCAATAATAAAGTGTGATGGTATAACATCAATGTCAAGATGTGTGAACACCTTTAAAAAATGCCGACAAACAATTCCAAGAAACTCAAATTTTTTACACCCGCATGTACCCTCGTAGGTATCCACATTTATTTTCAAAATAAATTCATCAGGCTCGCCAAACTTTATTTTCACAAAAAACGTATGAATTCCTTCTTCCATCTCCCTTCTTTCAACTTTATATCGAAAAACTTGGACCCATTCTTCCTTTAATTTTTCAAATATACTTCTCGTATAAACTGTTGCTGCATGTTTCAAAAGCAAGTCGTTATCATTGACACATCGAAACTTGTGCTCTGTCTCATAATCTTCATTACTCTCCCTTTTCAAAATATTTTTCAAAGCTTCTTCATACTTCACAACAAATTCTCTGAGATTTGTTGTCGAATTAACAAATCCATCAAAAAATGCATTGATGCTTTCGCTACGTCCAGTGGTATTCATACCAGCAAAAAAAGTTGTTCGATTATACGTAGGCACCCAAGATTCCCGTATTTCAAACAGGTGTTGCAACCATTCATTTTCTTCTAATCCATTTTCCTGAATCACATTATGCCACTGTTTTTCGAACTCTTCCCCAGAATATGTCGACCAAATACATTTTTCTATCTTACTTTTGAAAGTAGAATTTTCAAAGTATTTATGAGACAATTTCTCCGCAAATTTCTTCCGAATGTGCCAAATACATAGACGATGACGGCTGTTGGGAAAAACTTTGGCAATTGCATTCCTCATTGCCAAGTCCTGGTCTGTGATTATTGAAATTGGATGTTTTCCCCTCATAGCTTTAAGCCACATCTCGAACAACCATACAAAAGTAGTCTCTGTTTCATCTCCTAGAAGAGCGCATCCAAATTGGATAGATTGAAAATGATGATTGACTCCAGTAAACGGGGTGAACGGCATCTTGTACTTATTTGTCCTATAAGTAGTGTCAAATGTAACCACATCACCGAAATATTCATATGACAATCTTGACCTCGCATCCACTAAAAAAAAATTAATTGCTCTCCCATCTTCATCACATTGTATCCCATAGAAAAATTGTAGATTTTCATTTTGTTTTTCAATAAAGTACTCAAGTACACATTGTGCATCACCTCTTTCCAAATCCTGTCGCCTAACATTTCGAAGGTGATTGTAACAGTCTCTATCATCAAAACCGATCATATCTCCACGAAGAATTGATGGAACTTTATTAATTTGAATGTTCTGATTACGAAATGTTTCTGTTAGATCCTTAGCTACGCTTAGCATATTTTGATTCGACTTCATTTTCATTCTCCTCGATGGCGTGACAACCTTGTGATTATGATCATCGTTGAAAACCGACACTCTCCATTTTACTACACGTTGGTCGAATACAATGCGCATGTTTGCTTCACATCCACATTTAAAAGTAGAACAATTTCTTACAATTCTCTTCTTCCCCTTTTCATTCTCATCTGTTATCACATCTTCTTTTATCCTCTGTGTATGTTTGCCTTCATGTATGCAAACATATCTTATCCCAGTCACCGCATTTGAACCTCTTATCGTCCTTAAACTACTTCGTACACGAATACAAAACCCTTCCTGACGTCCCTATTCTTCATAGTATTTTTTTGCTTCCTCACTTGAATCAAAAACCATTTCAACATATGGTGCATTTAACTTTCGAACATCTTTGTTAGGACTGAGGCAATCAACACGTTCCCCAATATCTACTTCCATAATCGAAGATGATCCCACATTTTCATTCACATGCACACTTCCACACTTGTCAACGTCAATCGTATCCATGAAGAATTATCTAAAACAAATTAACAAAGTCCCAGTTGAGGTTAACTAAAATATATTGAAAGTTCTATTTATTCAACATCTAAATAATAATACAAAAGGAATTGCCAACTCATATTTCTTACATTCAAATCAGTGATACTCGAAGCTATCTAAAGGAACAAATGGAAAACCATTTCTAAAATCCTCAAAAGGATTAGTGGCATGTGTGTCAAATAGCTAGTTAACTTACCCCGGATAGCCTTAGAAAATATGACCAAATCTCTAAGGCCACTTCTAATGAATGAGTAAGTGATCAAAATTTACTTATTACATCCCCAATTTCATAAATAATTTATCACACCATAGTTAAATATCAAAACACACAATTCAAACATTACAAAAGCTTGGTTCAACTAATTATTTCAACATTACAAAGCGTCATAACACATTGAAACAACTTTAGGTGTCGTTTACAATTAGGATTAGGCTTATATAAAATCCTAAATCTAATAAATAATGAGAGAGTGTTTCTATTGGCACCCCAACTTTTACTTATTCTCAACATTACAAAGTGTTATAACACATTGAAACAACTTCAACAGTTATTTACAATTAGGATTATGATCATGTTAATGTTAAATCTAACAAATACAAATCTAAAACAAAACAAAAAATTTGAGAGTGTATTTCTAAATCTGTGAAGGTTTAGGATAATAAGCTATTCACAATTTAGTAGATAGAGAAAAATGCAGCTTACATAAGGCAGATTAACATGAACATAAACAATCATAAAAAAAAAAAAAAACGCATAGGAATTTCCATTCAAACCCATTTCTTCGAATTAAACACATAAGGATTGTAAAATTTTCAGTTAAACATATATAAAACTCAGAATAACTGAAGAAATTTAAAATAAAAAGTAATTAAGGGTTTCTGATTTCGTGGATACTTGGATATTTTGAATTTAGACAAACCCATACGTATAATATATCATAACTCAATATCAGTGAAACAAAGCAGCTTTCAAAACAAAATTTGTCGATGATTCGTCATAATCGATACATAAAAAAAATAAATGAAAAAAAAAATAAGAAAAAAAAATTAAGGGTTTACCTTAGGGTTTCTATTGGAGAGAGAGAGAGAGAGGGAGAGAGATGAGGACGAAGCCGAGGTTCTATCTTCGTTTCCAGCAGAGGGAGGGATGACGAGTTGGGTTTCTGTCGAGCTGGGGTTCGGCCGAGCTCTTCGTTTCTTCGCAACGACTTAGAGAGAGAGAGAGAGAGAGAGAGAGAGAGAGAGAGAGAGAGAGAGAGAGAGAGATGAGGAAGACGGCGATGGGGGTTGTCGCAAATATGAGTTTGAAGAGGACGAAGAAGACGAAGAGGAAGAAAGCTTTGGAAAAAATCATAACTATTTTTTAGAGAGAGATGAGGAAGACGGCGATGGGGGTTGTCGCATATGTGAGTTTGAAGAGAGCTTTGGAAGAAGACGAAGAGGAAGAAATTTGATCTGTTTTTGTGAAAGAGATGAGGAAGAGGAAGAGAAAAGAAATCTAAACTGTTTTTGGTTATTTGTTACGGGTAGGCATTTGCAAATAACGAATTCTCATTATTTTACCATCGAATAATTGATCTGGACCGTAGATCTAACGAAAATCGAATGGCTGACATCGGGGGTCGCGATGAGGGTCGAAATGGGGGTCGTTGGAACGCGACCCACACACACATATATATATATGGGAAATGTTCAGCACCCTAGGTTTTACCACACACTTTAACAAATGTTTTTTGTCCTACATGGTTTAGAAGTTTTGGAATGGGCTGATTTTTGGTGAGGATGATCTCTATGATTAGAAGATCATCCTCCCCAAAAATCAGCCCATTCTGAAATGTTTAGCCCCATGTTTACACGTTGAAAAATCGTGGACCGTCCATTTTTTGGAAACCATTTTTGATAGGGTTAGAAGTGTTGGAATGAGCTGATTTTTGGTGAGGATGATCTCCTCACCATAGAGATCATTCTCACCAAAAATCAGTCCATTCCAAAACTTCTAACCCATGTAAGACAAAATACGTTTGTTAAAGTGTGTGGTAAAGCTTAGGGTGCTGAACGGGACCCTATATATATATATATATAATGGCCAACTTTTTAGCAAACTTTTTGGCAAAACATTTTTCAAAACATGAGTTAGAGGTTTTGGAATGGGTTGATTTTTGGTGAGGATGATCTCTACGGTGAGGAGATCATCATCACCAAAAATCAGCCCATTCCAAAACTTCTAACCACATCAAAAACAGTTTACAAAAAATGGACGGTCCATGATTTTTCAGCTGGTAAACATGGGTTAGAAGTTTTAGAATTGGCTGATTTTTGGTGAGGATGATCTACTCATCGTAGAGATCATCCTCACCAAAAATCAGCCCATTCCAAAACCTCTAACCCATGTTTTGAAAAATGTTTTGCCAAAAAGTTTGCTAAAAAGTTTGCCCTTGAACGCTACCCATATATATATATATATATATAGGGAAATGTTCACCACCCTTAGTTTTACCACACACTTTAACAAACGTTTTTTGTCCTACATGGGTTAGAAGTTTTGGAATAAGCTGATTTTTGGTGAGGATGATCTCTATGATTAGAAGATCATCCTCTCCAAAAATCAGCCCATTCCGAAATGTTTAGCCCCTTGTTTACACGTTGAAAAATCGTGGACCGTCCATTTTTTGTAAATCAATTTTGATGGGGTTAGAAGTTTTGGAATGAGCTGATTTTTGGTGAGGATGATCTCCTCACCATAGAGATCATCCTCACCAAAAATCAGCTCATTCCGAAACTTCTAACCCATGTAAGACAAAACGCGTTTGTTAAAGTGTGTGGTAAAACTAAGGGTGGTGAACGGGACCCATATATATATATATAGGGAGGCGTTCGGAGGCATCAGTTTCGTCAGCCATTTTAACAAAAGTTACCCGACCGTTGGATATAATTAAATCGGACGGTCGAGATTGTTTATTACGTTTAAATGATAATTTATAGGTTTTTACTGCGCCATCCCTCATCTTTTGACTTATTAGTGTCACCTCCCTGACTAAAAAACAGCAGAGAGTGCTTATTACGTTCTCTCTCGTCTGTTCTCTCTAAAAGTCTCGAACAACCCTCCTCTTTCTCGCTGCAACTCCTCGACGAAAACCTCTCTCTCTCTCGCGACGCCGAAACCCTCGAACCTCCTCACTCTCACTCTCTCTCGTTGAAACCCTCCTCTCTCTCGCTGCAACTCCATCGACGAAGCATGAACACGAACACGAATGGCTCCTCTCTCTCGTCGAAACCCGAGATTTGCATCTGAGACACGATAGAAAAATAGAGGAAGCAGCATCAGTGAAGGAAAAAATAATTAAAAATGCAAATCAATCAAAGAATCATAAAAGAGAGAAAAAGATAAAGAATTTACATTCGAAAAATTGGTTTTCTGGTTTTGAGAAAACCCTCAACTTGTTGAATCTCTTGTGAGAAACTTTGAAAATAAGGGAACAGAAGACATGTCTCTGCATACATTTCTCTATACCTCTCTGCGTCTCTTTCCCTTACACACACACACAACAGAGTTTAAATAGAGATTTAATGGTGGTCACTCTCTCTATATCTCTATCTCTATCTCTTTCTTTTGCTGTCGTTATAATATACACAGGAGAGCAAAGAAAACGAAGAGAAGGACCGTCCGAACAGAGAGGGAGGGAGGATTCAACGAGAGCAAGAGAGAACGAGAGAACTGGTGTAGAACAAAACTCTCTGTTCTTCTTTCTTCGTTCTTTGGGTTTTAAGTTGAGGGGAGGTATCACTAAATCCTTAAAAGTTTAAGGATGGCGCTGTAAATAATGGAGGTTTTATAACTTACACGCAAATCAGCTAATTTTCAATCCACGCCGTCCGATTTAATTATATCCAACGGTCGGGTAACTTTTGTTAAAATGGCTGACGAAACTGATGCCTCCGAACGCCTCCCATATATATATATATATATATATATATATATATATGGGAAATGTTCAGCACCCTAAGTTTTACCACACACTTTAACAAACGTTTTTTGTCCTACATGGGTTAGAAGTTTTGGAATGAGCTGATTTTTGGTGAGGATGATCTTTATGATTAGAAGATCATCCTCCCCAAAAATCAGCCCATTCTGAAATGTTTAACCCCATGTTTACACGTTGAAAAATCGTGGACCGTCCATTTTTTGTAAATCAATTTTGATGGGGTTAGAAGTTTTGGAATGAGCTGATTTTTGGTGAGGATGATCTCCTCACCATAGAGATCATCCTCACCAAAAATCAGCTCATTCCGAAACTTCTAACCCATGTAAGACAAAACGCGTTTGTTAAAGTGTGTGGTAAAACTAAGGGTGGCGAACGGGACCCTATATATATATATGGGTACGGATTATAGGACATATGTAAAAACAATGTAATATAACAATTTTTCATAATATGGATGGTCGATTTATTAATAATTTGTAAATCACTTTTGATGGACTTAAAAGTTTCAGATTGAGTTGATTTTTTGTGAGGATAATCTTCTCATCATAAAGACCATCATCACAAAAAATCATCTCAATCCAAAACTTTTAACCCATATTTTGAAGAACCATTGTTTTTACATAGGTCTCATGATCCACCCCTTCTATATATATATATATATATATATATATATATAGGGTCCCGTTCGGCACCCTAAGTTTTACCACACACTTTAACAAACGCGTTTTGTCTTACATGGGTTAGAAGTTTTGGAATGAGCTGATTTTTGGTGAGGATGATCTCTATGGTGAGGAGATCATCCTCACCAAAAATCAGCTCATTCCAAAACTTCTAACCCCATCAAAATTGATTTACAAAAAATGGACGGTTCACGATTTTTCAACGTGTAAACATGGGGCTAAACATTTCGGAATGGGCTGATTTTTGGGGAGGATGATCTTCTAATCATAGAGATCATCCTCACCAAAAATCAGCTCATTCCAAAACTTCTAACCCATGTAAGACAAAAAACGTTTGTTAAAGTGTGTGGTAAAACTTAGGGTGATGAACATTTCCCATATATATATATATATATATATATATATATATATATAGGGGGGCGTTCAATGGCAAACTTTTTAGCCAACTTTTTGGCAAAACATTTTTTAAAACATGAGTTAGGAGTTTTGGAATGGGCTGATTTTTGGTGAGGATGATCTCTACGGTGAGGAGATCATCCTCACCAAAAATCAGCTCATTCCAAAACTTCTAATACCATCAAAAATAGTTTACAAAAAATGGACGGTCCACGATTTTTCAACTGGTAAATATGGGTTAGAAGTTTTGGAATGGGCTGATTTTTGGTGAGGATGATCTACTCACCGTAGAGATCATCCTCACCAAAAATCAGCCCATTCCAAAACCTCTAACCCATGTTTTGAAAAATGTTTTGCCAAAAAGTTTGCTAAAAAGTTTGCCCTTGAACGCTACCCATATATATATATATGGGTCAGGTTCAAGGGCCATATGAGAAAACATATAAGAAAACTTTCGACGGTAAATAAAATTTTAAAATATGGGTTAGAAATTTTGGATTGAGCTGATTTTTTGTGAGGATGATCTCTATGATGGAAAGATCATCAAAAAAAAAAAAAAAAAATCAGCCCAATCTGAAACTTCTAACCCCATTAAAAGTGATTTAGAATGTGGACCATCGATTTTTTACCAATTTTTATCACAAATTTGTAAATCACTTTTGATGGATTTAGAAGTTTCTGATTGAGCTGATTTTTTGTGATGATGATCTTCTCATCATAGTGACCATCCTTGCAAAAAATCAGCTCAATCCAAAACCTCTAACCCTTACTTTGAAAAACGAAAGTTTTCTCATATGTTTTCTCATATGGCCCTTGAACTTGACCCTATATATATATATATATATATATATAGGGCCGCGTTCCATGTACAAATATATCTACACATATCTCCATAAATCTGTTCATTCGTCCGATTAAACATAGATCTAACGGTCGAAATCTAATTTCGTCTTTTAAGTGAATGACTTCCGCGTTTTAACAATGCCCTTCCTCAAATGTTTTTTATTTACTTAGACCTCCCTCGCACAAATTAAGACTTTCGAAGAAAAATTTGATCCAACCTTCTCTACTACTCTCAAAAAAAAAAAAGAAAAAAAAAAAAAACCTAACCCTATTCTTGCCTCATTTCTCTCTCTGAATTCCCAAGCTCGATCTCTCTCTGCAACCCTAACCCTCCTCTATCTCTCTCTTTCTCAAATTTCTCTTGACCTCTCTCAGACGAAGACGCTCTTCGCCTCCGATCACTCTTACAAGAAGAAGAAGCTCTGATCTCGCACTTACTCTCGACTTCTTGCACGATTTTGCAGATCTCCAACGCTCTCGATCTCTCTTAGACGTATAATCTATTAGCCTCTCGAGCTCTCACTCTTGCAAAGTCATCTCTGTTTCTCAAGTTCTTATGAATACAATTTCTCTTTTGTGAGGGGGTGATGCATCCATTAGGATTTTCCCCTTTTACTTGTTTTTTTTTTTCTTCTTTTCTTTTCTTGTTCATCTTTTGGTTATGTAGTTAAGGGCTTCAGATTGTTTTACCTTTCTTAGTTTTTTAGATTGATTTCTCAATGATTCAACCAAGGATTCATAATAATTTTGTTTCTTGTTTACCTTTTAACCATGAATTAAAAACATGTAGATTCAGAGTGCATCAATCAAACCCATAATATTCCTAAATTGAATCGAAAATCGTCACATAATAAAAGAAAGGAGAGATCGAAATCAAAGGAAAAACCTTTTTTCCATTTTGTTCCTTATTCATCTGAGAATGAGAAAGAGAAAGAACTCTCTTCTCTAATGGTGTTTTGGGTTTTATTTTGTTGAGGGGGTGTAACTAAATAGATAAAAGTTAAAGGAGGGTAGAGTAAAAAATATTAAAATATTATAATTTATCACTTAAACTTAAAATAGATTTGAGTTGTTAGATCGAACGCGATCTAATGACTGAAATCGTTTGTGTGGATATGAGTAGATATATGTGTACACGGAACGCGACCCATATATATATATATGGGATCAAGATCTGTGTACACATAAAATTGGATAGCTCACCAAAAATCAGCTCAATCTGAAACTTTTAGCCCACATAAGTCAAAACACGTTGTAGATATATGAGTACATATTTATGGGGGCGGTTCAAGGGACATATGTAAAAACAATGGTTTTTCACAAAAAATCAGCTCAATCTGAAACTTCTAAATCCATCAAAAGTGATTTACAAATTATTGATAAAAATTGACAAAAAATCGACGGTCCACATTCTAAATCACTTTTAATGGGGTTAGAAGCTTCAGATTGGATTGATTTTTTTCGAATGATCTTCCCATCATAGAGATCATCCTCACAAAAAATCAGCTCAATCCAAAACTTCTAACCCATATTTTGAAAATTTATTAATGTTACATTGTTTTTACATATGTTTTTTCATATGTCCCTTGATCTTGACCCTATATATATTATATGAGTCTAGAGCAAATTAGCAAATTGGACACATAGAATTAATGCAACCCAATACTAATTGCTAAGAAAATTGTGTTTTTCTTCTTATATCAAGAGAATGTTTTTGGAATGTTGTCGGGTTAGGTTAAGGAGGCGTTTAATAACCATGGTTTTAAAACTCGTCTTGTCCATGAATGAGAACGAGTCATCTCGGACTAGGTATCTGATTTATTTGAGTTGTCTCGGATGAGATTTTAAAAAATGCCTTAGAATCAGTACAAACCTTGCCTTTGAGACAACGTATCAACTCATCTCATTGGTGGATGATAGTCGTCTAAACCATATTAGTAACCCAAGATTGGACTTTGAGGCATATGTGGCAGAGTTTTGGCCCACATTTGAGCTTTCATGAAAACGATGCATAAAACCTATTTGCTAGCTTGAACGTCCAAGGAGAATAAGGGAGTATAGATCCATACTGATTGCATAAACTCTCTGTAAGACCCTTGGCTTTGCACTTCTTATACATACTTACACTTGAATTACTGTGCAAGAGTTCAATTCAACCTCAACTTTGTATTCATTTTTTGACATTGATTCGAAAGTTTGGAGATTTTTTTTCTTTTATTTTGGGTTGAAATCGTAGTTGGATTTATCCAATACCACCAAGTATGTAAAGAATGACCGTGTCTTGAACAAATCAATGCATATTGAGAAATCAAGTTATAGAAGATAAAGTGAAGATGTGTCATGTAATACATACATTCATTAACATTTCTATCCATGATGCTATTTATGTATGATTTCCCCTCCTTAGAGCAATTGGTTCTTATTCGAGTAGGCTTCATGGTTGTAAACCTCTACCTGTTTTTCACAGGGTTGTATATCACGTGTTTGTTGCATGAGATGATTTGGATGACAATTTTGATTTACGTTTATTATTGCATGAAAGGTTTATTGGTTGCTCTTACCATGTATACCATGCCTGCTAGACACTGAACTTGCTGGTGCTAGTTTTATGATCCTCAATAGCTTGACATGTTACTTGTGGTGCCTTTTGAAAAATGGATTTCTTGAGAGAATGTTTTCTTGCCTTAGATAAATTGTAGTAATAAATGTTAAAAGCAAGTTGGTGTAGTCACCGCAATTTAAGTTCCCACATGAAAATGCCTTGAAAAATGCATTTCAAGCCAAAAGGGCCTACAGGTCGAAGTGCTCAAAATCCTCTCTTTTGTTCCCAATAAAAGCCTCAAAGACTTAAAAAAACATAACTTTCTCCTGATCCATGCTTTCCAAAGCCTAACTCATTGGTTTATTGTCCAAACCCAACCCATTTTTTTAGCTAACACATGTCTAAGTCCAAATTCTAACCTAAGACCTGTTAAGAAATATAGGGTTATTTTTGTTTATTGTTTATTTAAGGGTAGAATAGTCTTTTCAATTTTCTTGACTTAACCTATATATAGTCTCTTTGTATTTAGGTTAAATCATTCTTTTAGTATTCAATTGCTTTTATGCAGAATCAATAAAACATAAGCCTTTTTTTCTTTTTCTGTGTGTTTTTGGATTGTTTAACATGGTATCAGAGCGTTCATGGAACGAGGTTTGATCTTACACAAAGTTTTCGCGGATCCAACTTTGAAAGGGTTTTCGTTCAGTTTCTGCAATCTGAAAAGAGACGATTTCGATAGGATTTTCGTTCAGTTTCTGCAATCTGGTATTTGGTTTTCCTTTCTATTACGATCTGGTTATTTTTGTTTCTTTTTATTATGGCTACTGAAAGAGACGATTCGCTTCAATCTGTGAGTGTGAGGTTGGATGGAAAGAATTATTCGTATTGGAGCTACGTGATGAGAAATTTTCTTAAGGGTAAAAAGATGTGGGGATATGTTAGTGGAACTTCTGTGAAACCTAGGAATATTGATGAGGGTTACGCTGCTTTGATAGATACCTGGGAAGCAAACAATGCAAAAATTATTACTTGGATTAACAATTCTGTTGAGCATTCCATAGGTACACAGTTGGCGAAGTATGAGACAGCAAAGGAGGTTTGGGATCATCTGCAAAGGTTATTCACTCAGTCCAATTTTGCAAAGCAATATCAATTGGAGAATGACATACGAGCTCTTCAGCAAAAGAACATGAGTATTCAGGAGTTTTATTCTGCTATGATAGATCTTTGGGATCAATTGGCTCTTACAGAATCGGCAGAATTAAAGGCATGTGGTGCCTATATTGCTCGGAGAGAGCAGCAACGGTTGGTACAATTTTTAACGGCTCTTCGCAGTGATTTTGAAGGACTTAGAGGTTCAATTCTGCATCGTTCTCCACTTCCTTCTGTTGACTCAGTTGTTAGTGAGTTATTGGCTGAAGAAATACGTCTTAAGTCTTATTCTGAAAAGGGAATTCTTTCTACTTCTAGTCCTTCTGTGTTAGCAGTACCTTTTAAGTCCCCTTCTAATAATCAAAATAAGCCTTACACACGAGTTGCCTTTGATGAGTGTAGTTTCTGTAAGCAGAAAGGACATTGGAAGGCTCAGTGTCCTAAGTTGAGACAACAGAATCAATCGCAGCAGCAATTTCAAGCTTGGAAGCCTGGCAATCAGTCACAATCTAATGCTCATAGACCATCTCAGGGTTATAAACCACCACAGTCTAATACTGCAGCAGTAGTTTCATCAGATCCCTTCACTGATCCTAGTACTCTGGCTGAGCAATTTCAGAAGTTTCTCTCCTTACAACCACAAGCTATGTCTGCTTCTTCTTCAGTAGGTCAGTTGCCTCATAGTTCTTCAGGTATGTCACATTCTGTATGGGTCTTGGATTCTGGTGCTTCACATCATATGTCTCCAGATTTTTCATCTTTTACTTCTGTATCTCCTTCGAATTCTATTCCTGTCATGACTGCTGATGGCACTCCTATGCCTTTAGCAGGTGTTGGTTCTGTTGTCACACCACACTTGTCTCTCCCTAATGTTTATCATATTCCTAAACTCACATTAAATCTTGCTTCTGTTGGTCAGTTATGTGATTCTGGTAATTTAGTCACGTTTTCCTCTTCTTCTTGTTATGTGCAGGATCTGCAGTCTCAGAAGCTGATTGGGACAGGCCGTAGGAAGGGAGGATTATATATTTTGGATGAGTTAAAAGTGCCAGTTGCTGCTGCTACTAGTGTTGATTTGTCTTCTTTTCGTTTGAGTTCTTCTTCTTCTAGTTTTTATTTATGGCATTCTCGCCTAGGTCATGTTTCGTCTTCTCGTTTGAGATTTTTGGTTTCTACAGGGGCTTTAGGAAATTTGCAAACTTCTGATATTTCTGATTGTAGTGGATGTAAACTGGCAAAATTTTCAGCTTTACCTTTTAATCGAAGTATTTCTATTTCTTCTTATCCATTTGACTTGATTCATTCTGATGTATGGGGACCTTCTCCTGTTGCCACAAAAGGAGGGTCTCGATATTATGTTTCTTTTATTGATGATCATACTCGTTATTGTTGGGTTTATTTAATGAAACATCGTTCTGAATTCTTTGAGATATACACAGCCTTCCGTGCTCTTGTTAAAACTCAACATTCTGCTATTATCAAATGTTTTAGGTGTGATTTGGGTGGGGAATATACTTCTGATAAATTTTGTGAGTTGCTTGCCTTAGATGGAACTATTCATCAAACTTCTTGTACAGATACTCCTGAGCAAAATGGTGTTGCTGAAAGAAAACATAGGCACATTGTTGAAACTGCTCGTTCTCTCTTGTTGTCTGCTTATGTTCCTAGTGTGTTTTGGGGTGAAGCTGTTCTTACTGCTGTAAGTTTGATTAATACAATTCCATCTTCTCATACTTCAGGTTTTTCTCCTTTCGAAAAGTTGTATGGGTATGCTCCTATTATTCTTTCTTTAGAGTTTTTGGTTGTACTTGTTTCGTTCTTCGTCCTCATGTAGAACGCAGCAAGTTGTCCTCTCGATCTGCTATTTGTGTTTTTCTTGGTTATGGTGAAGGTAAAAAGGGGTATCGTTGTTTTGATCCAATAACTCAGAAACTTTATGTATCTCGTCATGTTGTTTTTCTTGAGCATATACCTTACTTTTCTATTCCATCCACTACTCATAACTTGACTAGATCTGATCTTATTCGTATAGATCCTTTTTCTGAGGATTCTGATAGTTTGTCATCTCAGGTTCCTAGTACTTCAAATACCCCTTCTCATGTTCTTACACCGTTATCTTTACAACCAATTTGTATTGATCATTCTGCTGGTACTAACACTTTGCTTTCCGGTACACCTGAAGCTTCCTCTTCTCCTATGGTCTCTCAAGCTCCGTCTGAGATTGTGGATCCACCTCTACGCCAATCCATACGCACTCGTAAGTCTACAAAATTACCAGATTTTGCTTATTCTTGTTATTCTTCATCTTTTACTTTCTTTTTAGCTTCTATTCATTGTATCTCTGAGCCCTCTTCCTATAAAGAGGCAATTATAGATCCTCTTTGGCAACAAGCTATGGATGAGGAACTTTCTGCTTTGCATAAGACAGGTACTTGGGATTTGGTTCCTCTACCTCCTGGTAAGAGTGTTATTGGTTGTCGTTGGGTATATAAGATCAAGACTAATTCTGATGGATCTATTTCGCGATACAAAGCTAGGTTGGTTGCAAAAGGGTACTCTCAACAGTATGGTATGGATTATGAGGAGACATTTGCTCCTGTTGCAAAAATGACTACTATTCGTACTCTTATTGCAGTAGCTTCAGTTCGTCAGTGGCATATCTCTCAACTTGATGTTAAAAATGCCTTCTTGAATGGAGATCTTCAAGAAGAAGTTTATATGGCGCCCCCTCCTGGTGTTCCACATGATTCTGGGTTTGTTTGCAAGCTCAAGAAAGCATTATATGGTCTCAAACAAGCACCTCGTGCTTGGTTTGAGAAATTTTCTGTTGTGATCTCTTCCCTTGGATTTACTTCTAGTAGTCATGATTCTGCTCTTTTTGTTAAGTGCACTGATGCAGGTCGTATCATTCTGTCTTTATATGTTGATGACATGATTATTACTGGTGATGATATTGATGGTATTTCAGTTTTGAAGACAGAGTTAGCTAGACAGTTTGAAATGAAAGATTTGGGTTCTCTACGATATTTCTTGGGTATTGAGGTAGCTTGCTCACCCAGAGGTTATCTTCTTTCTCAGTCAAAATATGTTGCAGATATTCTTGAGCGGGCTAGACTTACGGATAATAAGACTGTTGATACTCCCATTGAGGTTAATGCAAAGTATTCTTTTTCTGATGGTTTACCTTTGTCAGATCCTACTTTATACCGTACTATTGTTGGGAGCTTGGTATATCTCACTATTACTCGTCCAGATATTGCATATGCTGTTCATGTTGTTAGTCAGTTTGTTGCTTCTCCTACTACAGTTCATTGGGCAGCTGTTCTTCGTATTTTGCGGTATCTTCGGGGTACAATCTTTCAGAGTCTTTTACTTTCATCCACCTCTTCCCTTGAATTGCGTGCATACTCTGATGCTGATCATGGCAGCGATCCCACAGATCGCAAGTCTGTTACTGGTTTCTGTATCTTTTTGGGTGATTCTCTTATTTCGTGGAAAAGCAAGAAACAATCTATTGTTTCTCAATCTTCAACCGAAGCAGAATACCGTGCTATGGCATCTACTACCAAAGAGATTGTTTGGTTACGTTGGTTACTTGCAGATATGGGAGTTTCTCTTTCCCATCCCACTCCTATGTATTGTGACAACCAGAGTTCTATTCAGATTGCTCACAACTCGATTTTTCATGAACGAACTAAACACATTGAGATCGATTGTCACCTCACTCGTCATCATCTCAAGCATGGCACCATTACTTTGCCATTTGTTTTTTCTTCTTTGCAGCTCGCAGATTTCTTTACCAAGTCACATTCTATTTCTCGTTTTCGTTTTCTAGTTGGCAAACTCTCGATGCTTGTAGCTGCCGCATCGTGAGTTTGAGGGGAGATGTTAAGAAATATAGGGTTATTTTTGTTTATTGTTTATTTAAGGGTAGAATAGTCTTTTCAATTTTCTTGACTTAACCTATATATAGTCTCTTTGTATTTAGGTTAAATCATTCTTTTAGTATTCAATTGCTTTTATGCAGAATCAATAAAACAGAAGCCTTTTTTTCTTTTTCTGTGTGTTTTTGGATTGTTTAACAAGACCATCTAATACAAACCGAATCCACCATCCAAACCCAAGCCTATTTAAATCCCCAACCTAAGTCCATGCTTCAAACCCTTAGACTAAGTCCAAATGCTTAGCCCTTTCTAAGTTCACCAAGTCTAAAGTCCATTACCTAAATCCAGACCCTAAAAGCCCATGGTCGCACATATTTCCCCAGAAAGAGGACACATGATAACCTTTCAAAAACTCAACCCCCAAGGAAGCCTCTCTTTGGTGGTCCAGCACCCATGCCCATTTATGGGTCAATACCTCATGAGAAATGACCATTCTACCATCCAATGAGACTAGAGTCAAAAGTAAAAGTGCTTAGGTCATTAAGTAAATTTGTCAAAAAATTTGAAAACTTACCATTTTGCCTTTAAAAATTAAAAGTGCTTAAAAGTATACATACATGTACTTGGTATATACATGTACTTGGTATCTTGTCTCTCCTTAATGGGTCCATTTTGAAAATTATCTTTTGCCAATGCTTTATGACATATTTACCAAAAATCCAAAGCCCACATTTACATATGGCATCATCTTATTTACCCTACTAAATGTACTATTTGCTTCCTATCATTTAAATTTTATTTTGTGAGATAATCAGATAAGAACCTATCGCTGCCTTTCTACATGTCTTCTTTTCATTTATTCTCCAAAAAATCGTCTTTTGCTTTTTCTCCAACCATCAAGATCATGCCACATAACCTTGCCTACATGAGTTTAGTCAAATGGCTTCATCTTAGAAGCTTATGCGAAATTCCACCACGTGTCCTAAAAAAAAAAAAACCAAAGGTTTTCCCACACAAATCTCATGTCATTTCCTAAAATTGCTAGGGTTATACCATTCTACCCCCAAAAATCTCCCAATACCTCTATATAAACCCCCATTTTCCATAAGAAAAAATATACTCTCAAGTCTCTCTCTCTCAATCCTAAACTCTACTAAAATCCCTACTCAAAACCTCAAACCATTTCTCAGCTCAAAACCCTATAACCCCTCCCCCATTTTCTAACCTATGACCTTTTATAAAGAATCCTCAATCATTCTCTAACTTTAACTCATACTAAACCTTCAATCCACAATCCATTCCATTCAAACTCAAACTCATCAAGAATTCTAGAAAGAACTTTAAGAAACAAAATGGGTTTAAGGTGTAATTTTATTTTTTAGCACTTGCATTTGTTAGATTTTACACATTCAAAATCATAAAACATAACTTTAATATACTTTGATTTTTCCCAATAAGATCTAATCTATCATATACCTCAAACATACTATTCATTCAATGTAAATCAAGTTAATATCACTTACTTTGTGCCATTAAAAACTTGTTGATTCAAAATGTTAGAGGTGTGCTTTTTCGATACATGTGTTCCTCGGAGCTTTCGAAACCCAAATCAAATTGATTCTTTTTTCTAGACTTACTTTCTCACTTTTCTCTATGTAGATCGGCTAGGTTCTAGTAATTGATGGATATCACTCTATTAGAACTCTTTTCTATGTGTGTTTTGAACAATTAATTCATTCTATATTCATTGTCAATATGGGGGCCGCCGATCATCTTTTATAGATGAAAGTTGATGACCTAGAATTATTATTTTAATAAGTTTTCTATCCATTAACGTCTCTTACTTACCTTAAAGAGTATTAATTATTTTAACATATTGAGATTCTTTAATATTGATATCTTTTATATACAGAATCCTTGTGCAATTAAACCATAAAATCGTGAGGTTAATAGATCACACTGAAGCCACGTGATTTCGTCATTACGACGACCACATCTACAATGGTTTGGAGTCGCCACCATTCATTTTTGTAAGTGGGTGTGAATGGTCACCCGATGTGCATTTTTTAGAAAAGTGACATTTTTGACGTTTTAGCGACTCTCGATGGATAGGAACTAATCAAACCATGTGATTCGGGGTAAGTGGCTAGACTGGAGAAAAGGGAAGGTGTTAGGCACCCTTTTCTCCCTACTAAAGAGTGGTAACCTCAACTCAACTCGGTCATTTTTTATTAAAAAATACGAAAAATGATGTGCCACGTGTTGTGCATTTGTACCCTAGATAGGGGTTCATTTTCGGCTTGATCATAGGGTCATTCCATTGATGGAAATGACCTTTATAGACCTTTAGCCTTGGGGTCCATTCATCCTAAGAAATAAAATGAAGGGGAGAGGGGTGATAGAAGAGGGAGGAGGAGAGGATGTAGAAGAGAGAGGGGGGGGGGTTGCCTTGAACCCACCTTGTATCTTCTTTCTTCTTTTCTTCTTCTTTTTTGAGTCTTCTTGAGTCCTTAGTATTTTAAGCAAATACAACTCTTTTTTTTTGTTGAAGGAGTAAAGAAGAGATGATGAGTATGTGATTTTTTTTATGAGACTTGGGGAGGATTAGTGTGAGGGAATTGATGAGGATTTTCTTAGTGAGAGGGGTGATAGTTGTTAGTAGAGAGAGTTGGGGAGAAACTTTGTAGTGAAAGTTTGGGGGCTATTTTTGGAAAGAGGATGAGGGTATTTATAGATGTTGAGGAGTTATTTTAGGGATATAATGGGGTGAAGTGAAGAAAAAGGGTAAAATGATTATGAGTTTGAGAGAGAAGTGAGTGTAATTTAGAGGAGATTGGAGGGTATTTAGGGAAGGGGGGTTAAATGGATGAGTTTTGACCCAAATAGTTTGGATCCTACCCAACCCATTTGGGTGGAGTGTTTGGTGAGGTGAGTTTAAGATGGTGGTTGTGATTAAATGGTATTTGATTTAAGATAATGGAGGATTTAAAGAGGTGGTTGATGATATTTTGGGAGGGTGAGGGAGATGATGCCATGTGTTAAAGTGAGTGGAAATGAAGGGTTGGGATAGGTTGATGGGAGAGGTTGAGTGTTTGACTTGAGAGAATGGTGTAGGTTTAGGTTGTAGATGTGGGTTTTGTAGGGAATGATGAGGGTAGATTAGGGGAGGTATAGGTTAGGGGTGTGGGTAGATGTGTTTGATTTGAGAGAAAAGGTGATGGGTTGATGTGTGGGTAGATGGGATTTAAAGCAAATTAATGGGGTAGGTAGTTGGGTGAGGGAGGTGAGATGGGGTGATGACATGTGTCATCTTTGATTATCAAGATGGTGATTGGTTGATGTGGGTAGTGGTTGATGGGTTAGGGTTGTGGGTTGGATATGAATTGGATATGGATTTGGGCTTAGAGGCTTTGGAGTGTTTTGGGCTTGGGTTATGAAATAGTTTTGGATTTTAGGGTTTGGTTGAGGGTTATTTTGGAATGGGTTTTGAGGGTATAGGTTGGTTTTAGATTTTGGTTGATGTGGATTGATTTTAGGTTAGGGGTAAGGTGAGAAATTGATTTAGGAAAGTGTTGAGGGCTTGTGGGCCTTAGGTGGGCCTATGGTTTTTACGGATTCGGAGGCGGAGCGGTGGTAGTAAAGAAGGGGTAGGCATCCCAAGTCTCACATTTTTAATTTTTTTAATTTTTTTAATTTTTTTAGTTTTTTGTAATCATTAGTTTGATCAAAAATGCCACGTGTTGGCGAATCGGGCTTTTTAGGCCCGTTGGTGAAATTTATCGAAAATTTGGCGTTTTTGATTTTGGAAGCGGAGCGGTGAATATTGAGAAAGCGTAAGGTAAGCCGAGTCCTTTTGGTAGGTCTCCTAAACCATTGAGAGGTCTTAGGGGCCTCGGGTTGGTAAAAATGTCACTTTTCAATGACTTGGGCCTTTAAGGCCCGTTGGCCAATTTATTTAGAAAATCGATATTTTTGGGCCCTTTCGAGAAGTGGCCCGTTCAAATTGAGGTGTCTACAGCTGCCCTTCTTTGCAGGAATTGCGTGCAAAGAACTGCAAAGAATAGACTAAACCCCTATTTGTACGGGCCAGAAAAATTCTGTAAAAACACGATCTCGAATTATCGATTGTATTGAAGATTTTTGTGGAAAATGGCTACTCAAGCACGGGGTCTGACAAAGTTTTGCCTTATTAATTCATTGATCTCGATGGCGCGGGGCTCGTGTGAGATCTTTGATTTGATGACAATTTGATGATTTTTGAAATCCGACTATTTCTTCGATCGTGTTTTGACAAATCGGAGTTGAGTGAAACTCGAAAGGTTTTTGAAATTCTTTTGATTTTTTGATTTTTTGATTTCCTCTTCATTGCCTTCTTTTGTTGATCTTGCTTTGTTTCTATCATAAGCTAACCCTCTCAATTCGCATTGTCCCTTGATACCTTTGATCCTTTCAATGGTGCAAGCACTGAGGTTGTTAGCAGTCGCCACAAATCCAAGAGAAAGTTTTGCAGTTGGAGCACAGTTGACCAAGATCTGGAATGCGACAGTCCATAGGGATCCACCAGACCCAACTTTAGTAATTCTACCTCTATTTACTGTTAGCCCATCGGGGAGTATAGCAAAAGCAGGGGGAATGGGTGCTACACAGTCTGGGTCTCCCCCATTTAGAACCACGCTCATTGCAACAATATCCACAAGAGCATAGATTAAAAGAGCCCGTTGCATCGGTGCTACTCTCTTGTAATATCAACATGTTGTTCTGACTGGAATTTGGAGTATTAACTTGCGATAGAGAAACACAGTTACCACGGTCTCTACCATTAGCAATATGTGCCATTTCTTGAACAGCACCGCCATTAGAAAGAATGTCCCACTCACTTCTAAAGTTCTCATCTCGAAGGAAATTGAAAACTCCCTTTGGTGGGACTGGAAGCCAGAAAGAAGTAGCTGCACTTAGCACAATACCAGGAGGCCTGCCGGGATCATCTATGCTTTTTCCAATCATGGCCCTTACATCTTCAGCGCCACTTCCCGATAATGTTGTCCATGTGTGAGCAGTAGAAGCACTTACACCAGGACAAAAACTCATCACCATTCTTTCAGCTAACTTCAACATGCCCTTATTGACTTGTGATCACACCAACATCTCCAGCGGGCATGTTACTAGCCCGAATCGGGCTTTTTAGGCCCGTTGGTGAAATTTGTCGAAAATTTGGTGTTTTTGATTTTGGAAGCGGAGCGGTGAATATTGGGAAAGCGTAAGGTAGGCCGAATCCTTTTGGTAGGTCTCCTAAACCATTGAGAGGTCTTAGGGGCCTCGGGTTGGTAAAAATGTCACTTTTCAATGACTTGGGCCTTTAAGGCCCGTTGGCCCATTTATTTAGAAAATCGATATTTTTGGGCCCTTTCGAGAAGTGGCCCGTTCAAATTGAGGTGTCTACACACACGATATAGAGTTCTAACATTCTATCACTTGGCCCATTAGACTGATTATGCTAATAGTGAAAATTTTAAAATATTTTGAAAAATACTCAATTTTAGGATTCTATAAATGAAATATTTTATACGTGATCATGAATTTTAAAATCTTCAATATTCTCAATATTCAACTAGACTTTTTAATGACATATTTCGATCAGATCTTAATGTGAGTCATGACGGTTTTATGACATCCATGCTACACTTCCTTTCATGTACCACACCATCAATACTTGTTTTGATATAGTCTTTAATTGTTCCCCTATTATTTGTCTTGTTAATACATTTTCTGTATTACTTAAATTTAAACAAAATATGTATAATATAATTGAAAACAAGAAATAAGAAAAAATAAACTTTATTTAGTATTAATGTTAATGTCAATTACATAATTACTTCAGAGTAATCTATTCCAAATACATAAAATATTTTCTCAAAAGATTCATCCTATAACGTGTTCTCTGTAAGCTTTTGGTGATAATCCTTTTGTTAACGGATTAACTATTATTTGACTGATGCTAATATTTTCTAATGATACTAACTGTTTTTAGATTTTTCTCTAATCATCAAGTACTTGACCTTCACGTGTTTCGTATCGTTTGAGTGCTTTCTATTCTTAGAGAAGAATACAACTGTGGTATTGTCACAATATATCTTCAATGGCTTAGGTATAGAGTCGATAAGCCCAAGTCTTGAGATAAAATTCTGCAACCATAGAGCATAACTGGTGGCCTCAAAGTATTCTACGAATTCAACTTCTATAGTGGATGAAGCAGTAATGCTCTACTTCATGCTCCTCCACGAGATAACTCCTCCTACTAGTAGAAATACAAAACCCGATATAGACGTTCTACTATCAGAGCATCTGAAAAAATTTGAATTCGAGCATTCGATTACTTCTAGATAATCTAATTTCGTGTAAGTGAGCATATAATTTTTTGTCCCTTGTAGATATCTCATAACTTTCTTTGTAGCTTTCCAATGATTTATTCTCGGGTTATTTTGATATATTCTTAACATTCCAATTACAAAATTGATATCCAATCTGGTATATGTCTGGATGCATATCAAAATTTTAATAGCTGAAGCGTATGAAATATTCTTTATCTATTCTCATTCTAAATCATTCTGCGAATATTGCATCAAGTTGAACTTATTTCATTTCTTGATAGGTGTTTCACTAATAGAACAAGATTGCATATTATATCTCTCTAAGAATCTTTTAATATAACCTTCCTGAGACAACTATAATAATCCTTGAGATCGATTCCTAAGGATTTCTATGCCATGATATAAGTTACCTCACCTATATCAACCATCTTAAAGTTCTTAGTGAGATAATTATAGTTTTGTGCTACAAATTAAGATCACTACTAGTTAACAAAATATCATCCACATATATAATCAATATAATAAACTTATTCTCACTATTATTCAAATATATATATATATTATTTGACAATATTTTCCTTAAATCCAAAGGAGGTAATGATATCATTAAACTTTATGTATCGTTACCTTGAAACTTGTTTAAGTCTATAAATGGATTTCTTGTGGGTTAACTTTTCTATTTTTCTTTTCAATGAACCTTTTAGGTTGTTCCATGTAGATTTTTTCATCCAAACTCCCATTAAAAAAAGTCATTTTCATATCTATTTAATGTAACTCCAAATCATAATGAGCCACCAATGCCATAATGATTTTAAGTGAGTTTTTCTTTGAAACTTAAAATTATCACAATAAAACAATAAGGCATTATTATGAGAATAGTCAAGAGATTAACAAAAACTAGTTCAGGTTTTCTCTACTGATTTAACATAGAGTTTAGTTGATAGTTATTAAAAGAACAATAAAACATAAATAAAAGAAAGAAAACGTGAAAGTAAAAGTAAATATGATAGAAAAAATAGTATTTTTTATTGATTCTTGATTTTGAAACCAATACAATTTCTTTGACTACAACTAATTCCTTTAAACAAAAGTTAAAAACGAAAACAGGAAATAAAACTACTAAAATTCTAGATATATGTAACTTTGGTTTGATCTTCTATTTATAGAGACCATATTAGAGTTTCTAAGAGAATTTGGGTTTCTATGATTTCAAAAACTTTTCATAATTACTATAATTCAAAAATCCTAATTCAATATGAATGAGTTTCAACTTCCAATCTTCAACACAAACTTCGAGGCTTAACCAACTGACTTGACCTTGTCGCCCTAGTCAACCTGGATGCCACGGTCAACATGGGCCCAATGGACTTGGGTCTTGGTCTGTTGACTTCTCCCGAGTCCTTGATGGCAATGACTTCTTTGAATTTTCTGAATTGTTTCTGGAGATTTATGACATTTTCTTGTTACACGAAAATAACAGTAATTAGTTCCAATATATATTATTTAATGGAAATCAATAATAAATATAGACTAACAATGCATTATATCTAATAAGGGAATTTAGTATGCAATTTATTTGTAAAGTTCATGTAATAATGACTCTAGAAACCATTTTCTAGACTCTGAACAATACCCTCATTTAAGGAATTTGACAACGATTTTCTATGCTGCATAAGTTAGAGAAGACTAGAAAAAAAAAGGCACCACAAATAACATATCAACTTTTCGAGGATTATAAGACTAGTACTGACAATTTCAACATTCAACACACATGGTATAAATAGGAAGAACATTCTAAATTTTTTTCGTGGAATAATAAATATAAATCAAAATTGTTGTCCAAATCATCTCATGCAACAAACACGTGCATGTCGTTCAAATATATTGATATACAATAATGAGAAAAATAGGTAGAGGTTTACAACTATGAAGCCTACTCGAATACGAGCCAAGTCTTTTTGAACGGGGAAATCATACATAAATAACATCATGGATAGAAATGTTAATGAATGTTGTATTGTTGCATGACACATCTTCATTTTATCTCCCATGAATTAATTTCAGTATGCATTGATTTGTTCAAGACATGATCATTCTTTACATATTTGGTGTAGTTGGATAAATCCAACTATGATTTCAACCAAAAATACAAATACGCAAAAATAAAAGAAAAAATCAAAGAAGATTAGAAAAAAGATGATGATGATGAGTAAATCAAAGATAATTTGATATAATTTTTTTTTCTTGATGAAAACAATAGTAGTAGGAAAAAAAAAAAACATGCTTAATTCATAGCTTGTATGAGTATATAAGATGGTCTAAATCCGACTTATGCAGCATAGAAAATCATCAGATTTCTTAAATGGGGATACAACTAATCAGAAAATCTGTGCAAGGGAGATTCAAAGATATCAAAATGTTCCAATTAGTGTCAAAAAATGAACATGTAATTGAGGTTGAATTGAACGCTTGCACAGCTAATCAACTTTAAGTATTTGTGAACTCACAACGATGACGACGACCATAATCACTTGATTCTTTACAGGGAATGCAATGCCATGAGTCTTTCAGAGGGTTTATGCAGTCGAGATGGATCATACTTCCTCGCAATTAGAACAGTTAACAATGGATTATTCAAGAGATAGATAAAGGTGTCATCGACAACAGATTCCTCCTATTCTCTGGAGCTGATTTATAGTAGGAGTGATTCTTTTCATTAAAAAAAAAAAAAAGAATAAGAGAAAATAGTAACAAACAAGTTGGCCTTAAGGTAGGTTTGTAAAGTCGAATTTGAATCTGATGAAGATGAGAGAGACCTGGAAATTGCATTGTCATTGACCAAATTTGCATAGCTGGATGATGTCTCTTCATTCTTATGCCTTAATTAAATACACAAATATTGAAAATGAGAAAAAAAATATTATAAATATAAAACAAGTTGAAGTATTTCTGATCATAGGGTGCTAGCAAGACATTTGGTAGTCCATTATGCAAGGAAGACAAATTCATGGAGGCAGTAGTGCAACAGTTTTATAAATCTTTATTGTGGGGATTTATAAGCTCCAAATGATTGTAAGTAGTAATTTTTTTTTGAAGGGGGATACAAATCACCACTCTATTCATTTATTTTTTCTGGAAACCATTTTTCAAGAATGGGCTGATTTTTTGTGAAGATGATATCTACGATTATGAGATCATCCTCACCACAGTTAGCCCATTCCAAAACTTCTAACCCCATTAAAATTGGTTTACAAAAAATGAACACTTCACGATTCTTCAACTCATAAACATATGGTTAGAAGTTTTAGAATGGGCTGATTTTTTATGAGGATGATTTCCACATCATAGAGATCATCTTCATAAAAAAATCAGCCCATTCTGAAACTTCTAACCCATGTAGGGAAAAACATGTTGGGCAAATAGTTGGCACCTAAATGGATCCATATATTTAACCTATCAATCTCACATAGAAGATTGCGTATGTATGCCATCAGTTTGATTACAGAGGGAACTGTCTCAAACACTCACCAAATAACATTCGGCTACTACACAAAGAAGCCAATAATCTCCAAGGGGGTTTCTAAACTAATAACGTAGTAAAAATCTTGTTGAAAGAGTGGAGTGTCCGGTGCCCTTTTGATTCAGTCTTGTTTAGGCTCCATCTCATGAAGAAAGCACTCACAGACCCACTTGGTTAACAACTAATTAGGGCCCAAACTATGATGAGGAATTATTGATATATAACAATAAATGTGAAACTCTCCTACGATTTGGGTGCACAATCTTTTTTTAAATCAACCTATTATAGATGAGGTTGTGAGGCAAAACACCCCTCCCCCCCCCCCCCCCCCCCCCCAAAAAAAAAAAAAAAAAAAAAAGTTTATGAATCTGATCATGTTTTTTCATGAATTAGACTCTTTCATTAATTAAATAGCCAATGAAATTCAAATTTTTTTTTTTTTTTGTGCACAATCTTTCACTTGCAAAAAACCCTAGAAGACACCAAAGATTGAGTCCTTAATGTCTTCACGCTCACACGGGCGAAGCTACATAGGGACAAGTAGGGGCTTTAGCCATCCTTGCAATTTTCTTTAAAAAAAAAATCGAATATATTACCCACTCATGTTTTGATGGATATTTAAGATAATCCATGTGTATCTCAAACCGAGGGACAGAGCCCACTTTAAAATTTTGGAGAAATCCTCTTTACTACCTGGGTGGTGTTTTACTGTTTTTAAAAATTAGTCCTTTTAATATGACTTGTCAAGTGGCATACTCAAATGACTCCATGATGTGAACAAGTTTGGAAATCGTAGATCTGCACACCCTAGGATACATGATTCCCTCGAGATACACTTTTTTTAATGAGAAAGTGCAATCATGTATTTCGAGATGTACAGATCTACGGTACCCGAACTTGTCATGTCATGGAGTCATTTGAGTATGCCACCTTGGGAGTCATATTATCACGACTCTTTTAAAATAGAGTTGCTATTTTTCCATTCCTATAGTAACTTAGTGTCTATGTGGCACATTTTTATTGGTGAATAAACTCATTGGATTGCGTACCAAAATGGCTCTAGTAGGAGTCTATATGTTTTAAACTCGAAGTGTCTAACCAAGACGTGCCTCATAGACAACTTACCTATTCTATAGGAAGGGGTTACAGATTCTGAATATGGCCTTAAGTTAGACTAGGCTAACTAACTTAGTAAGATTTTAAATCTTACCGAGGGTTGTTGGGCTCATGTGGATTACCACATTGGCATTCCAACACCACAACCTTTTAAATTTTATGGAAAAACTCAGATTCAAAAGGAAAAAGTCAAAGAAAAAAAAATTTGAGCTTTTTCCAAGCTGTTGAAAATGGACAGTAACCAAATTCCCAATTTAAAATTGAAATTTATCAGTCAAAAATAACTTTATTTTTCAAAGTTCTTAGAATTTCATCATTGGCATCGGATCATGTTTTTGGATGCCATGAGGTGATGGAATTCCCACATTTTTATAAATCTTTGAGATACCTCTTTATTTTCTTCAAACTGGTGACACGTCTCTTGACTTTAATGTTTTCCTATAGACTAAAGAAAAATGACCCCAATACCTTCATCACCATCATCATTATCACCACCATACTCATCACTGTCACAACCATCATCAACATCTCATTACCATCATCATCATCAGCATCATCTCATCTTAGTCATATCCACGAGGTGGAAGATGATTAGTTTTGAGAAGAATAATAAAAATTAAAGGTTTCCAAGTATTTTTTTTTCTTTTGTTTATAAGTAAATACTGAGGTCAAGGAGCAAGTCACCGAAGTGAAAAATAGAGAAATATCTGAAAATTTCACCAAAATACGGATCGTTCACAGTGATGAGCCCAACATTGGCATAGAAGGAAACCAAAATTATCGGTTGAGTTTAGTAATTAGCCCCCACTGACCAAAATTTTTGGCTTTGCCCTTGGGCCAACAACCTTACTTTCACATCGATGAACAATATATTATTGTCTTGAATAAGATTTTCTTTTTATATAAGTATAGGCGAGATAAGGTGTTCTAACTAGGGGTGTACATGGTTCAGATTGGTTCGGATTTTGACAAAATTGAAACTGAACCAAACATGAACGGTTCTATAAATTTGAAACTGATCCAATCCAATTATCCTATAGAACCGAACCAATCCAAACCAACCGTGGTTCGGATTGGTTCTCGGTTCTCATACTTTCAAAATAGAAAAAACTGGTATTTTTTCTTTCAAAAGAGGAATTTTTTGGATTAGATCATAAATAATGCCTTTTTTTAAAATGAAAATGATTTTATGATTAAATTTTGACTGAAATCTGTATAAATTGAAAATTAGAAGAAGTTCAATGAGACAAAAAAAAAAAATTTACAATTTTAAAATTAGTATTTTTGGATGGATTAGTGAGGAAACTAATCCATAAATGGTAGATTAACGAATCCAAGTCTAGGTTGATCTAGTATATTTCATCTAACAAACATGACATAAAGGTTATCGTAAAAAAATAAGGAATCAAATTTTTTGAATTTTTTTTTCTATAAATGGGTTGATCCATTTGAGAGTTAAGAGAGAGATTAGTGTTCATTTTTTTTTATAAGTTTTTGTTAGAAAAAAAATAAAATAGAGGAGATAAAGTTGAAGAAGAGAGAAATAGATAATAGAATAACAAAACTATATATATTATATATATATAATATATATATATTATATATATATATATGGGAAATGTTCAGCAACAAACATTTTGGCAAAACATTTTTCAAAACATGGGTTAGAGGTTTTGGAATGGGCTGATTTTTGGTGAGGATGATCTCTATGGTGAGGAGATCATCATCATCAAAAATCAGCTCATTCCAAAACCTCTAACCCCATCAAAAATGGTTTACAAAAAATGGACGGTCCACGATTTTTCAACTTGTAAACTGGGGCTAGAAGTTTTGGAATGGGCTGATTTTTGGTGAGGATGATCTCCTCACCGTAGAGATCATCCTCACCAAAAATCAGCCCATTCCAAAACCTCTAACTCATGTTTTGAAAAATGTTTTGCCAAAATGTTTGTTGCTGAACGGGACCCATATATATATATATTATATATATATGGGTCAGGTTCAAGGGACATATGAGAAAACATATGTAAAAACAGTGTAACATTTATAAAATTTTAAAATATGGGTTAGAAATTTCGGATTGAGCTGATTTTTTGTGAGGATGATCTCTATGATGGGAAGATCATTCGAAAAAAAAAAAATCAGTCCAATTTGAAACTTCTAAACCCATTAAAAGTGATTTAGAATGTGGACCGTCGATTTTTTGTCAATTTTTGTCAATAATTTGTAAATCACTTTTGATGGATTTAGAAGTTTCTGATTGAGCTGATTTTTTGTGAGGATGATCTTCTCATCATAGTGATTATCCTTGCAAAAAATCAGCTCAATCCAAAACCTCTAACCCATATTTTGAAAAACCATTGTTTTTTCATATGTTTTTACATATGGTCCTTGAACCGCCCCTTTTATATATATATATATAATATATGGGAAATGTTCAGCAACAAACATTTTGACAAACATTTTGGCAAAATATTTTTCAAAATATGGGTTAGAGGTTTTGGAATGGGCTGATTTTTGGTGAGGATGATCTCTACGGTGAGGAGATCATCATCACCAAAAATCAGCCCATTCCAAAACCTCTTACCCATCAAAAATGGCTTACAAAAAATGGACGGTCCACAATTTCCCAACTTGTAAACATGGGGCTAGAAGTTTTGGAATGGGCTGATTTTTGATGAGGATGATCTCCTCACCGTAGAGATCATCCTCACCAAAAATCAGCCCATTCCAAAACCTCTAACCCATATTTTGAAAAATGTTTTGCCAAAATGTTTGTCAAAATGTTTGTTGCTGAAAGGGACCCTATAGAGATCATCCTCACCAAAAATCAGCCCATTCCAAAACCTCTAACCTATGTTTTGAAAAATGTTTTGCCAAAATGTTTTGCCAAAATGTTTGTTGCTGAAAGGGACCCTATATATATATATATATATATATATATATATATATTATATATATATATATATATATATATATATATATATATATATATATAATATATATATATATATATTATAATAGATACTTCGGATTAGTTCGGTTCTCAGATTGGTTCGGTTTTATTATACCCCTAATCCGGAACCGAACCAAATTAATTGGATTTTTTTATATACAATCCACACCCGAATCAAACCATGCTCAATCCGAACCAATCCAATCCAAAAGGCTTCGGATTGGTTCGATTCTCGGATTTACCCAATCCAATGTGCACCCCTAATTCTAACAGACCATCTGTCTCACCCTTGCCAGTCGGGCCTACGTACTAGGAACCTCCGTCATAAATTTTTTTTTTTAAAATAAGGGAATTATCATGATACTACCTTATGAATCCAATATCTTATGTGAATAGGTTTTTTTTTTTTTTTTTTTTTCAATCCTAACTTTCTAGGGTTTTGGGATTCCCCAAGTTCACAATTTTTCTTGTTTAAAACAAACATTTTTCCTAGGATTTTTAATGGCTATTAACATTTAGATTTTATTTTTTTACCAAGCAAGTAAGTGATTTACATATATAGAATTGCGATAAGCTGACTTGAAAAAAAGTCATTCAAAATCCACTCGTTGACGTGACATGTGCACAAAACCATAGATCTTTTCTTACGGATACACAAGGAAATATATCTATGGTTCCATACAAACACCCACTTCAATGAGTGAATTTCTAGTGGTTTTTTCAAGTCAGTTTATCATCATATATATATATTAAAAATTGAATTGATTGGTGATTTGTAGCTATGATTCAAGTTATCTTTTCACAGAAATGAAACCTATTCATAAAAGCCCATGATACAAAACAAATGCTAAAACATTGCGTTGGCTTCAATGTTAAAAAAATTCATTCAAGACCACTAAGACATGTAGGATGTGTTATGTTATGTTATGTTATGTTATGTGTTAATAGCAAGTAAAACAACTTACCAATAATTAAAAAACATTAAGAATCGATTTAATTTTATTTTTATACAGAGAGTAGCATAACATATATGCTTCATTATCAACTGTGATTGATCTAAAATTGATACAGATATAATAAATTTATATACTTTAAATAAAAGATTATTTGCTAGTTTAGAGTTACATAATAATGAGATGATGGTACTGATTATATATGATGATTGAGTTAAAGTAGAACTAGCATAATTTATTTGCTTTTATGATTAATAAATTTAATTATGACTTTGGAGTTTGGAGTTTTAGTTCATAAATATTCGTTCAAGAATTTATTCATGTGGAAAGGTTAAGAAAGGAAAATTTTAATTTAGGGAGGCATGCCTAATATACGACATTAATTATGACTTGGGGAAATTTATTTTTCAATAGGTTTACTCAAACAAATGGAAGAAAAGATTCAACATGGTACATCCTATCGTTAAATATTTGACCAAATTTTGTATTGACTCCAATCCGAAGTAAATACATTGAATGATCCCTTAGTGTGGAAACCGTTTTTATCATACAACAAAAAGGACACGAGCCACAAAGAAATGAAGGGTGGTCGACTAAAAATTATAAAACAAGGTCTTAAATCAAGGGGGTGCACTAGGGTGAAAAGTTGTGTTAGTCTAACGTAAACCAATCAATTCAGTCAAATCTAAACTTGGACTTAGACCTCATAACCTACTAAGTCACTTTTTTGGTAGGGCATCAAAGAGTGACACATGGCACATTGGAAATCCAAAGGAGAGAATGCAAATTTCGACTTTCAAGATCTGACCAAATAAAAAAAGTCGAATGATGGAGAGACTCGGATTTACGGAAGGGTTAACTTCAGAGCTCAAATGAAGTTAAGTCAAAACACTGAAAAAAGATTCAATCAATCGAATTCTCGAAAAATCAGGGACTCGATCGTGATGAGGGCAGGAGTTAACGTGAGGAAAAGAGAGATCCCTAAATAGAAGGAATGAATGAATATGGAATAGGGGTAAATACAATCCTAAAATGAGGAAATTATTAAAACGGGCAAGGTCAGAAAGAAGATTATAAAATATCATAGGGTTTGAACCCTATAAATACGATGTATGCAATTCCTTCTCACCTAAACTCAACACTATTTTGTACTAAAATCCTGATTTGGGGGTTGGAGAGGTGTTATTACAGGCATGCCTAAGAGAAGGAAATCAATTAATAAGTGACAATCTCGAGGAAGTGCGAGTTGTTTGCATCTACAACTTTATACTCTAAAATTTTAGGTAATTCACATCAACCCCCTTAGTAAAAAACTATTGCATGTGTGTGCTAAAAATAATAGTGAGGCTTTCTTAGATATTAAATTTCTTTAAAATGAAAAGTAGGTCATCCCAAGTTTGTTTGCTAAAATAGAAAATGACCCAACACCTATCAAATGTCAGTCGATTTTATTTTTCTAGCTTTTCACATTATGAGCTTGGAAACGAATTTTATTTTCAAACAAAGCCAAATCTATGATAAAAATTTGTTCAAATTAAATGGTTAAGAATCAGAAGCTGATCCTATGGCAACTCAGTAGCACACTTTAAACAGAGAGAATGACACATCAACGATAAAAATTAGATCTCACACTTAAAATCTAGGGAGTTCAGTAGTTGTTCCCTTTTAAAGACATGGATTTGGAATTTTTTATTTTTTATTTTTTAAATCAAATCTAAGTCATGATCACAAGAGGCACAAAGGTTAAATTTTTTTAAAAAAAATACCTCTCTCTCAACCTTTTGAATTGTCCTACATGATTGCAACAAGAACCATGTGCTATAGAGGATCGGCTTTCCTAAGAATCACCCACCAGGATTGTGTTTTTATTTGTAAATTAATTAATTGTTAGAGTTGTGATAATATTACTCCCCCACATGGCATACTTAATTGTCTCCCCCTGACGTGAGGTGTGCCAAAATCATAGACTTTATGCCACGAGATAAAATTTTGACAACATTTTGACATGTGGCACAAATGGCATCAGCAATGGAGATAAAATTTCTCTCTCCTGCCCACAAATTTCAATTTTAAGAATAACATTTTTATGAAGATGATCTCTATGATGAGGAGATCATCCTCACCACAATTAGCGCATTCCAAAACTTTGAACCCTATTAAAAGTGATTTACAAAAAATGAACAGTTCACGATTCTTCAACAAATGAACATGGGGTTAAAAGTTTTAGAATGGACTAATTTTTGGTGAGGATGATCTCCTCATCATAAAGATCATCTTCATAAAAAATCAGCCCATTCAGAAACTTCTAACCCATGTAGAAAGAAACATGTTGGCTAAATAGTTGGCATCGGAACAGACTTATATATATATATAGGGAAATGTTCAGCACCCTAAGTTTTACCACACACTTTAACAAACGTTTTTTGTCCTACATGGGTTAGAAGTTTTGGAATAAGTTGATTTTTGGTGAGGATGATCTCTATGATTAGAAGATCATCCTCCCCAAAAATCAGCCCATTCCGAAATGTTTAGCCCCATGTTTACACGTTGAAAAATCGTGGACCGTTCATTTTTTGTAAATCAATTTTGATGGGGTTAGAAGTTTTGGAATGAGCTGATTTTTGGTGAGGATGATCTCCTCACCATAGAAATCATCCTCACCAAAAATCAGCTCATTCCGAAACTTCTAACCCATGTAAGACAAAACGCGTTTGTTAAAGTGTGTGGTAAAACTAAGGGTGGCGAACGGGACCCATAATATATATATATATATGGGTCCCGTTCAGCACCAAACATTTTGGCCAACATTTTAGCCAACCATTTTTGTCCTACATGGTTAGAAGTTTTGGAATGGGCTGATTTTTGGTGAGAATGATCTCTCGGTGAAAATCGTGGATCGTCCATTTTTTGTAAACCATTTTGATGGGGTTAGAAGTTTTGGAATGGGCTGATTTTTGGTGATGAGGATCTCCTCATCGTAGAGATCATCCTCACCAAAAATCAGCCCATTCCAAAACTTCTAACCCATGTTTTGAAAAATGTTTGGTGCTGAACATTTCCCTATATATATATATATATATATAGGGTCCCGTTCAACACCAAACATTTTGGCCAACATTTTAGCCAACCATTTTTGTCTTACATGGGTTAGAAGTTTTGGAATGGGCTGATTTTTTGTGAGGATGATCTTTACGGTGAGGAGATCATCCTCCCCAAAAATCAGCCCATTCCAAAACTTCTAGCCCCATGTTTACAAGTTGAAAAATCGTGGACCGTCCATTTTTTGTAAACCATTTTTGATGAAGTTAGAAGTTTTGGAATGGGCTGATGTTTGGTGATGATGATCTCCTCACCATAGAGATCATCCTCACCAAAAATCAGCCCATTCCAACTGTTCTAACCCATATTTTGAAAAATGTTTTGCCAAAATGTTTGGTGCTGAACATTTCCCATGTATATAACCTATTAATCTCTCATAGAAGATTGCGTATGTATGTCATCAGTTTGATTACAAAGGGAACTATCTCAAACACTCACCAAATAACATTCGGCTACTACACAAAGAAGCCAATAATCTCCATGGGGGTCTCTAAACAAATAACATATGAAAAATCCCATTGAGAGAGTGGAGTGGCCAGTGCCCTTTAGAATCAGTCTTGGTCAGTCTCCATCTTAGGAAGAAAGCACTCACAGACCCACTTGGTTAACAACTAATTTGGGCCCAAACTATGATGAGGAGTTATTGATATATAACTATAAATGTGAAACTCTCCTTAGATTTGGGTGCACAATCATTCGCCCCCCACCCACCCACCCACCCACCCACCCAAAAAGAAACGGGGGGTTATGAGTCTGATAATGTTTTCTCATGAATTGGAATCTTTCTTCAATTAAATGGCCAATGAAATTCAAATTTTTTTTTTGCACAATCCGTCACTTGCATGCCAACCCTAAGATTGAATCCTTAATTTCTTCATGCTCACACAAGGGCGAAACTACATAGGGACAAGTAGGGGCTTTAGCCATCATTGCAATTTTCTTTAAAAAAAAAAGATCGAATATATTTCCCACTCATGTTTTGATGGATATTTGAGATTACCCATGTGTTTTTCAAACCGAGGGACAAGGCCCACTTTAAAAATTTGGAGAAATCCTCTTTACTATCTTAGTGGTGTTTGGCTGTTTTTAAACTGAGTCCTTTTAATATGACTCGTTAACCGGCATACTCAAATGACTCCATGATGTGGACAAGTTCGAAAATCGTAGATTTGTACACCTTAGGAAACATGATTCCCTTGAGATACACTTATTTATGGGAAAGTGCAATCATGTATTTCAAGGTGTACAGATCTATGGTACCCGAACTTCTCATGTCATGGAGTCATTTGAGTATGCCACCTTGTGAGTCATGTTATCACGACTCTCTTAAAATAGAGTTGCTATTTGTCCATTCTTATAGCAATCAGTGTCTATGTGGCACATTTTATTGGTGAATAAACTCAATTCGATTGCATACCAAAACGGCTTTATTAGGAGTCTATATGTTTTAAACTCCAAGTAGGCGTTTGGATAAGACTCCTTGGCTACTTCTGACTCTTGCGGGGAGTTAGAAGTTGTTTGGATGCGTTTGTATGAACTACTCCCTCGAAGAGTTACTCCGCGCAAGAGCAAGAAATTACTCTTTATGAAGAAGTCAAGAAAACCTATTTCTCAAAACTCTTCTTGCGGGGAGTCAAAATCTAACGGTTCGTTTTACCAAAATATCCCTAACTTTATTAATTTTCTATGAAAATATTTCTAATTCATTTGCCCTTAAATCAAACAAAAGAAACATTTATTAATATTAAATTTTTTTTTTTAAATTTTGAGTATAATGGATTTAAACACATATATTAATATTTAATATTTAAAATATTATATTATATTATTATATTATATATATTATATTATATTAATATTTAATATTTAAAATATTATATTATATATATTAATATTTAAAATATTATATTATATTATATTATATTATATTAATATTTATAGTTAAAATGTCAAAAATAATATAGTTTGAAGGCATATTATGACACTAAAAGACAGTCTGTCAATTTTTTTTTTTAAATTTTGAGTATAATGGATTTAAACACATTATATTAATATTTAATATTTAAAATATTATATTATATTATAATAATATTTATTATATTATATTATATATATTTTATAGTTAAAATGTAAAAACCCCCTATAGTTTGCAGGCATATTATGACACTAAAAGACAGTCTGTCAATTTTTTTTTTAAAATATTATGTCAAAAACAGTCAGTCAATTTTTTTTTAAAATTTTAAGTATAATGGATTTAAACATATTATATTAATATTTATAGTTAAAATATTATATTATATTATATTTATATTTCTTATATTATATTATATTAATATTTATAGTTAAAATGTCAAAAACAATATAGTTTGAAGGTATATTATGCCACTCCAAGATAAAAAACAGTAACTGGTCTAACTATACGGGGTTCTTCTGGTTTTTTTTCTAAAAGTCATGAGAAGTCCGTATGGTTCCCAAACAGACTTCCAGCACAAAAGTACTTCTGCCCGTACTTCATAGAGTTGATTGCCAAACGCCATTTCTGCACAGAATTACTTTTCCAGCTCCTCCATAGAGTACTTCAGCTTCTGTTATTTGGAAGAGTAGTTCTGCTCCTGGTATCCAAACAGGCCCCAAGTGTCTAACCAAAACGTGCCTCATAGACACCTTACCTATTCTATAGGAAGGGGTTACAGATTCTGAATATGCCCTTAAGTCAGACTAGCCTAACTAACTTAGTAAGATTTTAAATCTTTCCGAGGGTTGTTGGGCAGCCTTTCAAATTTTATGAAAAAACTCAGATTCAAAAAGAAAAAAGTCAAAGACAAAAAAATTGAGCTTTTTCCAGGCTGTTGAAAATGGACAGTAACCAAACTCCCAATTTTAAATTGAAATTTATCAGTCAAAAATAATTTTATCTTTCAAAGTTCTTAGAATTTCATCATTAGCATCGGATCATGCTTTTGGATGCCACGAGGTGATGCGATGAGGAAACTTTTCTTATTTAGTAAGGAAAGTGTTCCCACATTTTTATAAATCTTTGAGATACTTCCTTATTTTCTTCAAATGACACGCCCCTTGACTTCAATGTTTTCCCATAGACTAAAGAAAAATGACCCCAATACCTTCATCACCATCATCATTATCACCACCATACTCATCACTATCACAACCATCATCAACATCTCATTACCATCATCATCAACATCATTTCATCTTAGTCATATCCATGAGGTTGAAGATGACTAGTTTTGAGAAGAATAAAAAAATCAAAGGTTTCAAAGTATTTTTTTTTCTTTAGTTTATAAGTAAATACTGAGGTCAAGGAGAAATATCTGAAAAAACATATAAGCTTTAGTTTATAAGTAAATACCGAGGTAAAACACCTTACCAATAATTAAAAAACATTAAGAATCGATTTAATTTTATTTTTATACAGAGAGTAGCATAAACAATATGCTTCGTTATCAACGGTGATTGATCTAAAATTGATACATATATAATAAATTTATATACTTTAAATAAAACATTATTTGCTAGTTTAGAGTTACATAATAATGAGATGATAGTACTGACTATATGATGATTGAGTTAAAGTAGAACTAGCATAATTTATTTGTTTTTATGATTAATAAATTTAATTATGACTTTTGAGTTTGGAGTTTTAGTTGATAAATAGTCGTTCAAGAATTTATTCATGTGGAAAGGTCAAGAAAGGAAAATTTTAATTTAGGGAGGCATGCCTAATATACGACATTAATTATGGCTTGGGAAATTTATTGAATAACATCACTTACTGTTCAATAGGTTTACTCAAACAAGTGGAAGAAAAAAGTGGAGACTTTTTGTCACGTTACAGGAAGAACATGAGCCACAAAGAAACGAAGAGAGGTCAACTAAAAAGATATAAGACAAGGTCTTAAGTCAAGAGGTCCACTAGGATGATAAGTTGGGTTACTTCAAAGTAAACTAATCAATTCGGTCAAATCTAAACTTGGACTTAGAGCCCATAACCCACTAAGTCACTTTTTTGGTAGGGCATCAAAAAGTGACACATGGCACATTAAGAATCCAAAGGAGAGAATGCGAATTTTGACTTTCAAGATCTTACCAAATAAAATAAGTCGAATGATGATGGAGAGACTCGGATTTTCGGAAGGGTTAACTTCAGAGTTCAAATGAAGTTAACTCAAAACACTGAAAAAAGATTCAATCAATCGAATTCCTGAAAAATCAGGGACTCGATCGTGATAAGGGTAGGAGTTAATGTGAGGAAAAGAGAGATCCCTAAATAGAAGGAATGAATGAATATGGAAAAGGGTAAATACAATCTTAAAATGAAGAAATTATTAAAACGGACGAGGTCAGAAAGAAGATTATAAAAGATCATAGGATTTGAACCCTATAAATACGATGTATGCAATTCCTTCTCACCTAAACTCAATACTATTTTGTACTAAAATCCTGATTTGGGGGTTAGAGAGGTGTTATTACAGGCATGCCTAAGAGAAGGAAATCAATTAACAAGTGATAATCTCGAGGAAGTGTGAGTTGTTTGCATCTACAACTTTGTACTCTAAAGTTTTAGGTAATTCACATCAACCCCCTTAGTAAAAAACTATTGCATGTGTGTGCTAAAAATAATAGTGAGGCTTTCTTAGATATTAAATTTCTTTAAAATGAAAAGTAGGTCATCCCAAGTTTGTTTGCTAAAATAGAAAATGACCCAACACCAACCAAATGTCAGTCGATTTTATTTTTCTAGCTTTTCACATTATGAGCTTGGAAACGAATTTTATTTTCAAACAAAGCCAAATCCATGATAAAAATTTGTTCAAATTAAATGGTTAAGAATCAGAAGCTGATCCTATGGCAACTCAGTAGCACACTTTAAACAGAGAGAATGACACATCAACGATAAAAATTAGATCTCACACTTAAAATCTGGGGAGTTCAGTAGTCGTTCCCTTATAAAGACATGGATTTTGAATTTTTTTATTTTTTAAATCAGATCAAAGTCATGATCACAAGAGGCATAGAGGTTAATTTTTTTTTTTAAATACCTCTCTCTCAACCTTTTGAATTGTCCTACAGGATTGCTACAAGAACCATGTGCTATAGAGGATCGGCTTTCCTAAGAATCACCCACCAGGATTGTGTTTTGATTTGTAAATTAATTAATTGTTAGAGCTGTGATAATATTACTCCCACACATGGCATACTAAATTGTCTCCCCCTGACGTGAGGTGTGCCAAAATCATAGACTTTATGCCACGAGATAAAATTTTGACAACATTTTGACATGTGGCACAAATAGCATCAGCAATGGAGAAAACATTTCTCTCTCCGGCCCACAAATTTCAATTTTAAGAAGAACATTTTTATGAAGATGATCTCTATGATGAGGAGATCATCCTCATCACAATTAGCGCATTCCAAAACTTTGAACCCTATTAAAAGTGATTTACAAAAAATGAACAGTTCATGATTCTTTAACTCATGAACATGGGGTTAGAAGTTTTAGAATGAACTAATTTTTGGTAAGGATGATCTCCTCATCATAAAGATCATCTTCATAAAAAATCAGTCCATTATGAAACTTCTAACCCATGTAGGAAGAAACATGTTGGCTAAATAGTTGGCATCGGAATGGACTTATATATATATATCCTATTAATCTCTCGTAGAAGATTGTGTATGTATGTCATCAGTTTGATTACAAAGGGAACTATCTCAAACACTCACCAAAAAACATTCGGCTACTACACAAAGAAGCCAATAATCTCCATGGGGGTCTCTAAACAAATAACATATGAAAAATCCTATTGAGAGAGTGGAGTGGCCAGTACCCTTTAGACTCAGTCTTGGTCAGTCGCCATCTTATGATGAAAGCACTCACAGACCCACTTGGTTAACAACTAATTTGGGCCCAAACTATGATGAGGAGCTATTGATATATAACTATAAATGTGAAACGCTCCTTAGATTTGGGTGCACAATCTTTTTTTAAATCAACCTATTATAGATGAGGCATAACCCCCCCCCCCCCTCTTTATGGATCTGATCATGTTTTTTCATGAATTGGAATCTTTCTTCAATTAAATAGCCAATGAAATTCAAAATTTTTTTTTTTTTCACAATCTGTCACTTGCATGCCAACCTTAAAAGACACCGAAGATTGAATCCTTAGGGTGCGATTGATTGCGCTTCCAAACGCAAATTTACCGGCGTTTGCGTCAAAACGCGGGATTTTAATTTTTTTTGAGTGTTTGATACAACGTTAAAACGCAGCGTTTTGATGTTTTAAACGCAATTTTACCATTTTTACCGCTGTTTTGAAAAGCGGGATAGAGGAGCTTTGCGCAATCACGTTAAAACGCGATGATATGAAAAGACCGTTATGCCCTTCCACTTTTTTGTTATTTACATCCCTATCCGCGATTTTAACCTCATTCACATTTACCATTCGATTTCACAGCCGACTGATCTCATTGAAGACGACGACCAGCCGACCGATCTCATCGACGACGACGACCACCGAATCGCCGATCTAACTCTTTGACGACGACGACGACGCCGGTAACTTTGTTCAAACGAAACCCATCGACGACGACGCCGGTATCTTGTTCAAACGAAACCCATCGACGACGACAACGCTAGCTTCGGTCAAACGAAACCCACCGACTTGAAAAATCCATCGTCGATCGACACCATCATCTCTGTGAGCTCTCTCTCTCTCTATCTCATCGATTTCACTATCTATTTTTGACGAAATTGCTTATTAACAGAAATTTTTCTGTTAGGTTGTAATTTTTTGGTTGATTTTTATTAAAATAAATTTTTGTTAGAAATATTTGTGAATGATTGTTGTCCATTAACGCCTCTTAGAAATTTTTTTGTTAGAAATTGCATCGATTAATGCCTTTTAGAAATTTTTGTTAGAAACAAGCAATATTTGTTACGAAAGAAGAAAACATTTGGGATATTGAAATTGATTGGGCCTTTACAACGTTGGGATTTCAGCTTTGGGGATTGGAAATTTCTCCCCAATTCAATGAGAGTAATAACTCACCTTAGAAAAAATTTCAGCTTTGGGGAGGATTTTCATGAATGGCGAGATCATGCCATGTCCACAGCTTTAGAAAAAATTTCAGCTTTAATTTCAAAGCTTTTCTATTATTCTTTATGCTCATAATGCCTACGCCTATATGTTTATGTCATCCAGAGGAGATGCTGTCGAAATTTTTATAGAATTTTATTATATTTATCTATATTTAGTGTAATTATATATTTATAGGGGTATTTTAGTAATTTTTGATGCATTCTGCGTACATTATGTTGGATTGTGTATTATGCAGGTATTATGTTTATCAGGAAAATTTTATATGTCTATTTTTAAGAGGAGATGCTGCCGAAATTTCTATAGAATTATAAGTTTTCTATAATTTTTTTTAGAATTATAAATATTTTAAAATTAAAATAATTATTTTTTTAATTTTTTATATAATTTTATTATATTTATATATATATTTAGTGTAATTATATATGTATAGGGGTATTCTGGCAATTTTTATGCATTCTGGTTGCATTATCAACCTTAAGGGCATTCTGGTCATTTTACCCTACTACAGCAGATTTTAGAAGCTGTATCAAACAGTCCACAGTCAGATTCTAGTCAACAGCACAGCAGTTTTAAAAAGCTCTATCAAACAAGTTTTTCAGCTTTTCAGATTCTGACAGCAGAATCAGACAGCAGATTCAGACAGCAGAAGCTGACAGCAGTTTTAAGAAGCTGAATCAATCGCCCCCTTAATGTCTTTATACTCGGGGGGCGAAGCTACGTAGGGACAAATAGGGATTTTAGCCATCATTGCAATTTTCTTTAAAAAAATGAGATCGAATATATTACCCACTCAAGTTTTGATGGATATTTGAGATTACCCGTGTTTTTCAAACCGAGGGACAGGGCCCACTTTAAAAATTTGGAAAAATCCTCTTTACTACCTAAGTGGTGTTTTACTGTTTTTAAAATGAGTCCTTCTAAGATGACTCGTCAAGTGGCATACTCAATTGATTCCATGACGTGGACAAGTTCCAAAAACATAGATTTGTACACCTCGAGATACACTTATTTATGGGAAAGTGCAATCATGTATTTCAAGTTGTACAGATCTATAATATCAAAACTTGCCATGTCATGGAGTCATTTAAGTAAGCCACCTTGTGAGTCATAGTATCACGACTCTTTTAATATAGAGTTGCTATTTGTCCATTCCTATGGCAATCAGTGTCTATGTGGCACATTTTTATTGGTGAATAAACTCATTGGATTGCGTACCAAAACAGCTATATTAGGAGTCTATATGTTTTAAACTCTAGATGTCTAACCAAAACGTGCCTCATAGACACCTTACCTATTCTATAGGAAGGGGTTACAGATTCTGAATATGCCCTTGAGTCAGATTAGCCTAACTAACTTAGTAAGATTTTAAATCTTTCCGAGGGTTGTTCGGCTCATGTTGACTACCACATGGGTCCCGTTCAGCACCCTAAGCTTTACCGCACACTTTAACAAACGTGTTTTGTCTTACATGGGTTAGAAGTTTTGGAATGGGCTGATTTTTGGTGAGGATGATCTCTATGGTGAGAAGATCATCCTCACCAAAAATCAGCTCATTCCAAAACTTTTAACCCCATCAAAAATGATTTGCAAAAAATGGACGGTCCACGATTTTTCAACGTGTAAACATGGGACTAAACATTTCGGAATGGGCTGATTTTTGGGGAGGATGATCTTCTAATCATAGAGATCATCCTCACCAAAAATCAGCCCATTCCAAAACTTCTAACCCATGTAAGACAAAAAATGTTTGTTAAAGTGAGTGGTAAAACTTAGGGTGCTGAACATTTCCCCTACCACATTGGCATTCCTACACTGCAGCCTTTTATGAAAAAACTCAGATTCGAAAAGAAAAAAGTCAAAAAGAAAAAAAAAATTGAGCTTTTTCCAAGCTGTTGAAAATGGACAGTAACGAAACTCTCAATTTAAAATTGAAATTTAGCTGTCAAAAATAACTTTATTTTTCAAAGTTCTTAGAATTTCATTATTGGCATCAGATCATACTTTTGGATGCCACGAGGTGATGCGATGAGCTAACTTTTTTTACTTAGTAAGGAAAGTGTTCCCACATTTTTATAAATCTTTGAGATATTTTCTTATTTTCTTCAAATGACACGCCTCTTGACTTTAATGTTTTCATATAAACTAAAGAAAAATGACCCTAATACCTTCATCACCATCATCATTATCATCACCATACTCATCACTATCACAACCATCATCAACATCTCATTACCATCATCAACAACATCATCTCATCCTAGTCATATCCAAGAGGTTGAAGATGACTAGTTTTGAGAAGAACACAAAAATCAAAGGTTTCAAAGTTTTTTTTTTTCTTTAGTTTATAAGTAAATACTAAGGTCAAGGAGCAAGTCACCAAAAGTGAAAAATAGAGAAATATCTGAAAATTTCACCAAAATATGGATCGTTCACAGTGATAACCCAACATTGGCATAAAAGGAAATCAAGATTATCGATTGAGTTTATTAATTAGCCCTCATTGGCCAAAAATCTTGGCTCTGCCCTTGGGCCAACAACCTTACTTTCACATCGATGAACAATTATTGTCTAGAATAAGATTTCTTTTTTATATGAGTTCAAGCAAGATAAGTTGCTCTAACAGACCAGTTGCCTCCTACGGATCGAAAATCTCCATCATAAAAAAGAAAAAGAAAAAAGTAAAGGAATTATCATGATACTATCATATGAATCCAATATCTTATGCGAATAGGTTTTTTTTTATTTTTTGGCAATCCTAACTTTCTAGGGTTTTGGGATTTAGATTTTTCTAGTTTAAAACAGACATTTTTCATAGGATTTTTAACGGCTATTAGCATTTAGATTTTTTTTTACCAAGCAAGTGAGTTATATATAGAATAATTTACCAAAACGGTAGAGTTTTTTAAATTAATTCCGAAAACGGTACACTGTAGGAATTAATTTTGACAACGGTAAATTTACCGTTTTCGGAATTAATATTTTTTACCAAAATGGTAAAAACAGTAAATATATTTTTTTAATATTGAAAATACCCTTTTTTTGTTTTACATATATATTTACAATTTTAACCTTAAAAAAATGAAAATCCAACTAAAAAGATTCACTCTCTTTCGGTAATCCAACAATCATATGTATTTTTATTTTTATTTTTATCGAAATCAATTTTATTTTTGTAATTTCAGTCAAAAAATAAAAAAGGGCATTTTCGGTATTAAAAAATACATTTGACTGTTTTTACCATTTTGGTAAAAAAAAATTAATTGCGAAAACGGTAAATTTACCATTTTCGGAATTAATTGCTTCAGTGTAACGTTTTTGTAAATAAACAAAAAGTTGTGCATGTTTTGGTAAATCTACCATATATATATATATATATAGAGTTGGGATAAACTGACTCGAAAAAAGTCACTCAAAATTCACTTGTTGACATGAGATGTGCACAAAATCATAGATCTTTTTTATGAATAGACAAGGAAAAAATATCTATGGTTCCAAACAAACACTCACTATAGCGAGTGAATTTCTAGTGATTTTTTTCGAGTCAATTTATCATCATATATATTAAAAATTGAATTGATTGATGATTAGTAGCGAAGATTCAAGTTATTTTTTCACGGAAATGAAACCTGTTCATAAAAGCCCATGATACAAAACAAATGCTAAAACATTGCGTTGGCTTCAATATTAAAAAAAAAAAAAAAAAAATTCATTCATGACCACTGAGACATGAAGAATGTGTTAAGTTATGTTATGTGTTAATAGGAAGTAAAACAACTTACCAATAAGGTGTACAAGGTCGAGACTGACATAATTAAAAAACATTAAGAATCGATTTAATTTTATTTTTATACAGAGAGTAGTATAACATATATGCTTCATTATCAATGGTGATTGATCTAAAATTGATACAGATATAATAAATTTCTATACTTTAAATAAAAGATTATTTGCTAGTTTAGAGTTACATAATAATGAGATGATGGTACTGATTATATATGATGATTGAGTTAAAGTAGAACTAGCGTAATTTATTTGCTTTTATGAATAATAAATTTCATTATGACTTTGGAGTTTGGAGTTTTAGTTGATAAATATTGGTTCAAGAATTTATTCATGTGGAAAGGTCAAAAGAAAGGAAAATTTTAATTTAGGGAGGCATGCCTAATATACGACATTAATTATGACTTGGGAAACATCACTTATTGCTCAATAGGGTTACTCAAACAAATGGAAGAAAAACGCATTTAATGTTTGAGGAAATTTTGCATTGACGCCAATCCGAAGTAAACGCATTGCATGATCCCTTAGTGTGGAAGACCGTTTTTGTCATGCAACACGAAGGACATGAGCCATAAAGAAACGAAAGGGGGTCGACTAAAATGTCATAAGCCAAAGTCTTAAATCAAGGGGGTCCATTAGGATGAAGAGTTGTGTTAGTTTAAAGGAAACCAATCAATTTGATCAAATCTAAACTTGGACTCAGAGCTCATAACCTAGTAAGTCACTTTTTTTGATAGGGTATCAAAGAGTGACACGTAGCATATTCAAAGGGGAGAAATGCAAATTATCTCTTAGTGTGGAGACCGTTTTTTTTCACGCTACAGGAAAGACACGAGCCACAAAGAAATGAAGGAGGGTCAACTAAAAAATTATAAGACAGCCAATTTTACTAGCCTTTCACATTATGAGCTTGAAACTAATTTTATTTTCAAACAAAGCCAAATCTACAATAAAAATAGTTCAAATTAAATGGCTAAGAATCAGAAGCTGATCCACTGTAGCATACGGTTCTTGTGACAACTCGATAGTACACTTTAAACAAAGAGAATGACACATCAACAATAAAAATTAGATCTCACACTTAAAATCTGGGGAGTTTGGTAGTCGTTCCCTTTTAAAGACATGGATTTGCAAAAAAAAAATTATTTTTATTTTTATAACTTAGATCTAAGTCATGATCACAAAAGGTTGAGATGTTAAATTTTTAAAAAAATACCTCTTTCAATCATTTAAAGTGTCCTATATAATTGCTACAAGAATCGTGTGCTACAGAAGATCGACTTCCCTAAGAATCACCAATCAGGAGATTGTGTTTTTATTTGTAAATTAATTAATCGTTAGAGTTGTGATAATATGACTCCCCCACATGGCATACTCAATCCACTCCTTTGATGTAGGGTGTGTCTAAATCATAGACTTTATGCTTCGGGATACACAACCCCACATTTCCATGTACACAATTGCATAGGGATATACAATTGTGTTTCCCAATGCATAAAGTTTATGATTATGTCACATCACCACTCTAATCGTTCTTATTTCTATGGTCTGAAAATCAGTGTTTTAAAAACCTAACCAACAGATGGTCCGAGGTTACAATTAATGTGAACCGTTGGATTTTTTCCGTACAGACCAGTTGAAAAATGAGCGTCCGATTATGACGACTCGTAAATTTAAGTCGGTCCAACTAACATGAAAACAACCATTCCTAAGAGTACGACTTTGAAGGGGGCAACCGCTTCAAAATTTTGGAGAAATCCACCTATATACAAGGCACGTGGTGTTTTAAGTTTATTTAACACCTTATACTTCCGATATAATTTGAAATACCTCCTCAGAAACACCACGTGTAATCCAACGGAGAGGTTTCTTCCAAACCTTGAAGGCTTCGAAGTTTTGACCTACTCCTCTCCTCCCATAGCCACAGCCCAAGTGGCCCATTATTGCATGAAATATGCCGCAGTTGACTTGACTTTTCCCTTGGTGTTTGACTGACTTACGCTATATAGATGATTAGGGGGTGTGAACAGGTACCATTTAATCCGAACGGAACCAAAATCGGAATTGGAATCGAAAACCCTAGTTATGATTCTTTTTTGTCATCTTTTTCTATATTATAAATGATCTAAGGTATTTATTTTATTTTAAAAATAAATACATGTTATATAAAATTCTTCAATTTTTTATATAAATTATCATTAGGGCTTCAAATGAGGAATGATTTTTTTGCTCTTACTCACAATCCAACAACATTTTGACATGTGACGTAATGACATCAACAATAAAGATAAAATTTCTCTCTCCTACCCACAAATTTTAATTTTAAGATTTAAATTCTTCAAATGAATCATTAAGACCACATGGATAATCACATTGTCAATCTAACATCACAGCCTTCTAGATTTTATGAAAAAGCTCATATTCAAAAAATTAAAAATTAAAAAAGAAGTTTTTCGAGCTTGATTCATAGTATTGAAAATGGACGACTATCGAGTACCCAAACTTAAAACTAAAATTCAATGCGAAAAAGAAAGGTTTTTCTTTCAATTTTTTTTTTCTAAATTTATAGAATTTCGTCCTCTACAATCCCGTGGAATTCAATCATGTTTTTGAATGCAACAAGTTGATCATATTAAGATATTTGTTTAGGAAATTTTCATTTTCTACTATGGGCGGGAGAAAAAATTTCCTCTCTTATCATGTATGTCATTTGCCCATGTCAAATAGTTGTTGGACAGTGACCAAAAAAGTACTCTCAAATTAGTTATTGTTTTAAAAATTTATTACTTTTAACTAATATAAAAATTATTTTTGAAAAAAAAAAATCATTAATTTATATCTTTAATATAACAAATTATAACTATATAAGGTAACAACTTTGTTGATGATATGTTAATTTTTTAAAGGAATTTTTTTATAAATCCAATATCTTATGTGAATAGCTTTATTTATTTTATTTTTTTTTTTTGGCAATCCTAACTTTCTAGGGTGGGTTTCGGGATTTAGATTTTCTTGTTTAAAACAAATATTTTTCCTAGAATTTTTAATGGCATTTTTTTTTACAAAGTAAGTAAGTGAGTTATATATATATATATATATATATATATATATATATATATATATATATATATATATATATATGGGAGCAGTTCGGCAGCCCTAAAGTTTGCCAAGTTTGGTGCCAACATTTTTTGTAAATCACTTTTGATGGGTTAAAAGTTTTGGAATAGGCTGATTTTTTGTGAGGATGATCTCTACGGTGAAGAGATCATCCTCACAAAAAATCAGCTCATTTTGAAACTTCTAACCCTAGTTTACAAGTTGAAGAATCGTGGACCGTCCAATTTTTGTAAATCACTTTTGATGAGGTTAGAAGTTTTGGAATAGGCTGATTTTTGGTGAGGATGATCTCCTCATCATAGAGATCATCCTCACAAAAAATCAGCTCATTCCAAAGCTTCTAACCCATATTTTGAAAAATGTTTGGCACCAAACTTGGCAAACTTTAGGGCTGCTGAACCGTCCCCTATATATATATATATATATAATTGCGATAAACTGACTCGAAAAAAGTCATTGAAAATTCACTCGTTGACGTGACATGTGCACAAAATCATAGATCTTTTCTTACGGATACACAAGGAAAAATATCTATAGTTCCATACAAACACCCACTTTAGTGAGTGAATTTCTAGTGATTTTTTTCGTGTCAGTTTACCATCATATATATTAAAAATTGAATTGACTGGTGATTTGTAGCTACAATTCAAGTTATTTTTTCACAGAAATGAAACGTGTTCATGAAAAGCCCATGATACAAAACAAATGCTAAAACATTGCGTTAGCTTCAATATAAAAATAAATAAATAAATTCATTCAAGACCACTAAGACCTGAAGAATGTGTTATGTGTTAATAGGAAGTAAAACAACTTACCAATAAGATGTACAAGGTTGAGACTGACATAATTAAAAAACCATTAAGAATCGATTTAATTTTATTTTTATACAGAGAGTAGCATAACATATATACTTCATTATCAATGGTGATTGATCTAAAATTGATACAGATATAATAAATTTATATACTTTAAATAAAAGATTATTTGCTAGTTTAGAGTTACATAATAATGAGATGATGGTACTGATTATATATGATGATTGAGTTAAAGTAGAACTATCATAATTTATTTCCTTTTATGAATAATAAATTTCATTATGACTTTGGAGTTTGGAGTTTTAGTTGAAAAATATTGGTTCAAGAATTTATTCATGTGGAAAGGTCATTAATTATGACTTGCGTAAATTTATTGAATAACATCTCTTATTGTTCAATGGGTTTACTCAAACAAATGGAAGAAAAAATTTAACATGTTACATCCTATCATTAAATGTTTGAGCAAATTTTGTATTGACTCCAATCTAAAGTAAACACATTGAATGATCTCTTAGTGTGAATATCGTTTTTTTTTTTTTTTTTTTTTTTTTTTCACGAGACGAAAAGGGCACGAGCCACAAAGAAACAAAAGGGGGTCGACTAAAAAATTATAAGACAAAGGTCTTAAATCAAAAGGGTTCCATAGGATGAAAAGTTGTGTTAATTTAAAGTAAACCAATTAATTCGGTCAAATCTAATTAACTCAGAGCCCATAACCTAGTAAGTCACTTTTTTATAGGGCATCAAAGATTGACACATAGCACATTGGGAATCCTAAGGAGAGAAATGCAAATTATCTCTTAGTGTGGAGACCATTTTTGTCACGCTATAGAAAAACATGAGCTACAAAGAAATGAAGGGAGGTCAACTAAAAAGTTACAAGACAATGTCTTAAATCAAAGGGGTCCACTAGGATGATAAGTTGTGTTATTTCAAAGTAAACCAATCAATTCGGTCAAATCTAAACTTGGACTTAGAGTCCATAACCCACTAAGTCACTTTTTTTGTAGGGCATCAAAGAGTGACACATAACACATTGGGAATTCATAGGAGAGAAATGCGAATTTTGACTTTCAAGATCTGACCAAATAAAGAAAGTCGAATGATGGAAAGAGACAAATTTACGGAAGGGTTAACTTCGGAGCTCGAATGAAGTTAAATCGAAATACTGAAAAAAGATTCAACCAATCGAATCCTCGAAAAATCAGGGACTCAATCATGATAAGGGCAAGAGTTAACGTGAGGAAAAAAGAGATCCCTAAATAGAAGGAATGAATGAGTATGGAATGAGGGGTAAATACAATCCTAAAATGAGGAAACTATTAAAACGAACGAGGTTAGAAAGGAGATTATAAAAGATCATAGGGTTTGAATCCTATAAATACAAGGTATGCAATTCCTTCTCACCTGAACTCAACACTATTTTTGTACTCAAATCATGATTTGGGGGTCGGAGAGGTGTTGTTGCAGGCATGCTCAGAAGATGAAAATCAATCAACAATTGAAAATCTCGAGGAAGTGCGAGTTGTTTGCATCTACAACTTTGTACTCTCAAGTTTTAGATAATTCACATCAACCTCCTTATTAAAAAAATATTGCATGTGCGCGCTAAAAATAGTAGTGAGGCTTTCTTAGATATTAAATTTCTTTAAAATGAAGAGTAGGTCATCCCAAGTTTGTTTGCTAAAATAGAAAATGACCCAACACCTACCAAATGTCAGTCGATTTTATTTTTCTAACCTTTCACATTATGAGCTTGGAAATCAATTTTATTTTCAAACAAAGCCAAATCTATGATACAAATTTGTTCAAATTAAATGGCTAAGAGTCAGAAGTTGATCCTCTGTAGCACACAGTTCTTGTGGCAACTTGGTAGCCCACTTTAAATAGAGAGAATGACACATCAACGATAAAAATTAGAACTCACACTTAAAATCTGGGGAGTTCAGTAGTTGTTCCCTCTTCAAGATATGGATTTGGATAATTTTTTATTTTTTTTAATCAGATCTAAGTCATGATCACGAGAGGCTGAGATGTTAAATTTAAAAAAAAAATTACTTCTCTCAACCATTTAAAGTGTCTAAGAACCGTGTGCTACAAAGGATCGGCTTTCCTAAGAATCACTAACCAGGCTTGTGTTTTTATTTTTAAATTAATTAATTATTAGAGTTGTGATAATATGACTCCTCCCCACACGGCATACTTAATCGACTCCCCTGACATGAGGTGTGCCAAAATCATAGACTTTATGCCACAGGATACACAACCGCACATTCTCATATACATAATTGCATGGGGATGTACAACTGTGTATCCCGAGGCATAAAGTCTATGGTTCTGACACACCCCCCGCATTGGGGGAGTCATATTATCACCACTTTAATTGTTATTATTACTATGGTCTGGAATGGATTTATTTTCTACATTTGTTAGGTGAACTGAACATCAGTGTTCTAAATATTATGTTAGGTCCGAGGTTACAAGTGATGTGGAGCCACTTGATTTTTTCGTCCAGCGCAAGTTGACAAAAGAGCGTCCAATTATCGCGACTCATAAATTTAAGTTGGTCCCACTAACATGAAAACAACCATTCCTAAGGCTAAGAGTACAAGACACTTGGTGTTTCGTAGTTTATTTTACACCTTATGCTTCAGATAAAATTTGAAATACGTCCTCAAAACAACCACGTGTCATTCAATGGAGAGGCTTCCTCCAAAATCTTAAACGCTTGAAAGTTTTGACAAACTCCTCTCCTCTCCTCTCATAATCACAGCCCAACTGGCCCATTATTGCATGAAGTATGCCGTAATTGACTTGGCTTTTCCCTTGACTTTGACTGACTTACGTTATATGTATGATTAGGGGGTGTGAACGGGTACCATTTAATCGAACCAAGACCGAATTGGAATCGAAAATTCCAGTTCTGATTCTTTTTGTCATTTTTTTTTTTTTTCATATTATAAATGATTTAAGATATTTATTTTATTTCAAAAATAAAGACATATTATATAAAATTCTTCAATTTTTTTTATAAATTATCATTAGGAATGATTTTTTGGCTCTTGCTCACAATCCAATAACAGTTTGACATGTGACACAAATGACATCAGTAATGAAGATAAAATTTCTCTTTTTTATCCAAATTTTAGGATTTAAATTCTTCAAATGGATCATTGAGACCATATAGATGATCACATCGTCAATCTGACACCACAACCTTCTAGATTTTATGAAGAAACTCATATTCAAAAAAATAAATAAAAGTATTTTTCGAACTTGATTCATAATGTTGAAAATGAACGACTACCAAGTACTCGAACTTAAAACTAAAATTCAATGTGAAAAATAAGGGTTTTTCTTTAAATTTTTCTTTCTTCTAAATTTGTAGGATTCCCTCCTCTACAACCTTGTGGAATATAATTATGTTTTTGAATGCGACAAGTTGATCATATTAGAAAATTTTCATTTTCCACTATGGGAGGAAGAAAAAATTTCCACTCTTATCATGGATGTCATGTGCACCACATGTTAAATGGTTGTTGGACAGTGACCAAAAAAGTAATTTTAAATTAGTTATTGTTTTAAAAATTTATTGCTTTTAACCAATATAAACTTTATTTTTGAAATTTTTTTTTTTATTAATTTATATGTTTAATATAACAAATTATAACTATAAGTTAATAATTTTGTTGATAGTATGTTAATTTTTTAAAGAATTTGTTTTTACTAATGATTTGAAATATATTTTTTTCTCGGAAGTAACTGTTATTTTTTACGGTTTCAGTTCTAGTTCCATTTATTTTGAAACCCAACTTGAACCGTCCAGAATCCAAACCGACCCATTGACACCCCTATATATTATAAACCAATCGAGCGGCTCTCCCTCACACCACTGCTACCACTTCTAAACTTCAAGCCCAGCCAGACTGAGATAATTCATTATCAGCAAGTCATGGAAATCTTCTTCATTTCTCTACCTCTGCTTCTCATCTTCATCTCTATCACTCTTACTTTCTTCTTTCATAATCGAAAATCTGGTGGTGTCGATGCAAAGCTTCCTCCGGGTAGTTTTGGATTGCCTTTAATAGGCGAAACACTTGAATTCTTATATGGGAATCCAGAAAATTTTGTTGGTACTAGGATGAACAAACACTCTCCAAAAATCTTTAAAACAACAATACTCGGGGAACCAACCGCGGTAATCTGTGGTCCCGCAGGAAACAAATTCATCTTCTCCAACGAGCAAAAGCTCGTAGACATATGGCGTCCTCACTCTATGCAAAATCTCTTTCGAAAATACAAAACCGATGCTACACCCCGTCCCATCCAACAAAATATGCCAACGGTGGAATCACTTATATTGCGCCAACCCGGATTCTTCAAACCCCAAGCCCTAATGAGATACTTAAGCAAAATGGATTCAATCACACAAGAATATGTGAAAATGTATTGGGAAGGGAAAGATGAGGTGAAGGTCTTCCCTTTATCGAAGTCGTTTACATTAACATTGGCATGCCAGTTCTTTTTGGGTCTAGATGATCCGGAAATGGTTGCTAAGTTGGTTGGTAAATTTGATGACATGACCTTGGGACTACATTCGATTCCTTTGAATTTCCCTGGAACGACATTTTATCGGGCGAATAAGGCGGCTGGTGCAATTCGAAAGGAGCTTCAAATGAAAGTGCGAGAGAAGAAGGTGGCCATGTCGAATGGTAGTGCACCAATGCAAGACGTGGTGTCGCATATGATCGGGGCAACGGACCCGATTACTGGTCGGTTCATGCCAGAGGTGGAGATTGCAGATAAGATGATGGGTTTACTTGTTGCAGGATATAGTACTGTGGCCACTGCTATAACTTTTATCATGAAATATATTGGAGAGAATCCTGATGTCTATGAAAAGATTCTGAGAGGTAAATTAATCATCTTAAGATTCTTAACTCTTTCTCTCTCTGAATTTAAGGTTTTATTTTGGTAATTAAATTAGTCTTTCAATAACTAAACCATAATTAACAACAGTTTTTCAAGAAGATTTACAATAATTATGATAAGTTTTCTTAATGATGATAAAAAAATCCATTAATATTTGGCAAAGGTACTAAAAAAAAAAGAGATATTTATGAAAACGTGATTAACTTTTGACGAATTTATGATTCTGGCTCACTGTCCATTTTAATTACCAAAGCGTGAACGTTAACTAATGGGAGGTTTTAAAGTGACAATTTCACTGGTTTCAAGTGACTATCTCACAAGTTTCACTATTTTTAGCTAGATCTTCGCTATATAAGCCAGCAAGATTGTCACTTTGTGTGAAAAATTCCAGCGAGTTTGTCACTTTAAACTGCAATCTCGTCACTTGAAAAATATGTGATTTCGCACGGTAATTAAAATGAATGGTGAGCCGGAATCGTAAATTTATCAAAATTTAATCACGAAATGATAATTTACCCTACAAAAAATGGTCACCCACAAAGTCAAAATTATTGTTATTTGCATGTTTTAAAACAGGGAAATGTTCAGCAACAAACATTTTGGCAAAACATTTTTCAAAACATGGGTAAGAAGTTTTGAAATGGGCTGATTTTTGGTGAGGATGATCTCTACGGTGAGGAAATCATCATCACCAAAAATTGGCCCATTCCAAAACTTCTAACCCCATCAAAAATGGTTTACAAAAAATGGACGGTCCACAATTTTTCAACTTGTAAACATGGGGCTAGAAGTTTTGGAATGGGCTGATTTTTGGTGAGGATGATCTCTACGGCGTAGAGATTATCCTCACCAAAAATCAGCCCATTCCAAAACCTCTAACTCATGTTTTGAAAAATGTTTTGCCAAAATGTTTGTTGCTGAACGAGACCCTTTAAAATATTTAGAAGCTAAGGAATATTCCTATATGTCAACGAAGTGTTTTCGAGAGATATTTTGCTTGCATGAGAGTCTATCCGGGATTTCACAAAATCTCTGATTGATCATTGTAGATTGCCTAACATGGGTATTTATGGGAGTTGGGGAGTAAAAAATTTCTCAATGTTTTTTTGTATTAGATATTTGTACTTGTGTTCAACTTCAAATAAAAGTAGAGAGATTTGACCGACAGACCTAACTGTTGGATTTTTATTATAAAAACTCCCTAAGAATTCTGACAATTCTAAGGGAACCGTACTTTATAATGTTTGTTACCCACCGAACCTTGCTTTATCTAGTTGTTACCCAACAAACCTTGTAGCGTGGATCCACATCTTAAAATTCAAATTGATGAAATTAATTTGTTATTTAACACACCTTAGAATGGATTCTAACAAAATCAATTTGTGACATACAAAAACATGATCTAATGTCACACGGGTATAAAGGATAAAAAATTTAAGAACTTAGAAAAAAGAAATTAGAAAAGAAAAAAGTTAATTCTCACCATTGTATTTTAGTTTTAAATTTGAGAATTCAGTGACCATCAATTTTAAACACCTAGATCAAACTCAAAAAGGTTTTGTTTCTCAATGTTTTCTTTTGAATTTGACTTTGGTGTTGGATTACTAATTTGATAATCCATCTAGGCCCAACTACTCTTAATAAGATTTGAAATTTTACTAAAGTAATTGCAAGTGAATTCAAGTACAACAATGATCTTGTTTGATACAAAAAAAAATCATCACAAGCCGTGTAGGGCTTAAAATGGGTTTAGATCAAAAAATTTAATTTTATGATTTTGGATCCATGTAGTAGATTTGAATAAAAAAAGAGGTTGAAAACTGTTTAATATCTCTTAACCCCACTTGAATCCGGGTCAAATATAAATCCACTCGTGTAATTGAGTGATACTTTGCTTTGAAAACTATACTTCCAGGTTTCTCAAAATGTCTATTTCTTTACTTTTCTACAACATGGCTTGTGATACAATAAAAGAGTTATAATGATAAAATAAAATAGTATAAAAATTAGAGAAAAAAAAAAAGAAAGTCAAACGGTCTGGAATTACTCATCCCGAATCACGCAATTTGGATTGGATTGGATACAGGTTTAGTAGGCACAAAATGGTTTCGATTTGGTTTTATTCAATAGGATCCGAATCGGATTTGAATCTATTTCAATATAAAAATTATATGGATATATTCAAATTTAGTCTTTTATAGAGTGATTTTTTTTTAATTATTTACTAAAATTAAAGCAGAATTTTATTTTGTGTTTTATAAAACAGTAAATATTTTGACCACTTACCAAAAAATATTTAATTTCAAAAACGGTAATTTACCATTTTTGAAATTAAAATTAATGAATAGCCTACTGTTTTAAGAAATTTTCAATTTTCAGCTAGCATGTTTTGGTAAATCAGCCACTAAATATTTTGAAAATACATACATGATGATAATTTTGATCGTTGACCTAATTGGTAAACGCCTAGTAATTTTTCCCACAATGATGAAAGCTATAAGAATCAACAATGTTGAACCTACATATGCTTTCAGTGTTTCTAATTAAACTCATACGAATTTGAAGTCCCATGTTTTTTGAAAAAAGTAAGAGTCCAAATCTAATAAATATAATTTTTGGATAATTGTGTGTTTCGGAAATCAGAGCAAACTGAGATCACAAATTCTAAAAAAGTTGGCGAGGCACTAGATTGGGAGGACATACAGAAGATGAAATACTCATGGAATGTGGTATACGAAGTCATGCGATTTGCACCACCACTTCAAGGAACATTTAGAGAGGCCATAACTGACATCACCTATGAAGGTTTCACCATTCCAAAGGGTTGGAAGGTATGTGACATCTCTCTCGTTTTCCTTTTTTCTTTTTTTCCATTTTTTTCTTTTTTTAATGAGGGGGTGTCTACATGTGCAATGCCCGCACATCACACGTGGGTGCGCCTTTGCAGGTGGCCTTGAGAAAATACTGCTCATAGTGGGTATTGAACTCTCAAAGTGCACATTCCTTCTAATTGGGATTATAACCTATCTTACGTACATGTAAACATGAAAAATATTATATTTATGGCCTTTTATAACCTTTTTGTGTAAGGGGTAATTTTATCTTTCAAGCTATAAATTCATATGTAGCCAACTCATTTTAGGGTTTGAAGAATTTCTATTTTAATGAGAAAAAAAGATTGAGATATATATCACAAACCTATGTTTTAATGAGAAAAAAATAATTTCTCATCATGTACGTAGGCAATCTTGTTGAACCACATAAAATTTGTTTTGTGCTCTTTTTTATCTTTGATTAGCGATCTATTTTGATTGTTATAGTTGATAACAATCAAAGTAGATGTAAAAGCCTAAGACGAATTTTAATGTTGTAGATATACTGGACGGTGAGCTCTACAAACAAGAACCCTGAGTACTTCCCAAATCCAGAAAAATTTGATCCTTCGAGGTATGAAGGAAATGGACCTGCTCCTTATACGTTTGTTCCTTTTGGAGGAGGACCTCGATTGTGCCCCGGGAAAGAGTATGCTCGTTTAGCGATATTGACATTCCTCCATAACGTGGTGAAGAAATTTAGATGGGAGGTAATGTCTCCTAATGAGAAGATGATTGCCGATATGATGCCCATCCCAACACAAGGACTTCCAATTCGCCTCCGACATCACTAGTGTTTTTTGGTGGGTAAGTTCGACTTGAAATGTCATGCCCCGGGTTCATGGGTTTGTAATCTGACACCTATGGTCTAACTTGCGAATCCAAACCCAAGTGCATAAAAATAATGTAATAAGGGTTGTGGTTTATTTTTACAATATGGAATATGAAATAAATCTTGATCGATTTTCAAGTGTTAAATCGAGAAATTAGGTTGCTCAATTTTTATTTTTATTTTTGAAAACTGCACAGCTTGCTTTTTGGTCACTCTAAAATCCATAACTTAAAATGTATATTTCGAACGATCTTGATTCTTTTTCCTATATACTTTTAACTCAATTATCTAACAGTAAAAATTCTAGAAAACTCTTATAATTTGTATTTCCTAATTTATACATACTTTTTAATCAATGTAATTTACAAACCCAGATTTCTATTTTAGAACATGTAATTCTAATTTCGTGGATTTTTAAAATAATCAATTCTGCGCGAAAGGTAATGTGGCTTATATGTTTGGAAAGATCGAGAAGTTAGGTTTCTAAGAAAAATATAGAAGAAGAATTTTTCAAAACTTTTATTTTGTAAAATCTTCACAAAATCATGCATGGTACAAAATCTCTACTGTCCTATTTTTACATTCTTGAAAAACAATTTGATATCAATTGATCCATAAATCAAAACTTATTTGGGTTAATTTTCTAAGGAAGTAGCTAGATTCGAAATACTTCAATTTAATTTACTGAAAATCTTAAAAAGTCAAAGAATTACTTAGTAAAGAATTCACACAAGACAGAGTAAAATGTTTTTTGGTAACGTTTCAGCAACAATTTTCTTTGAAAATATTTCTCAAAAAATAAAATAAAATAATTAACGAGTTTTGTTTGCTTTGAAATATGTTTTGGGAAAACCTATGAAAGTCAGTGAAAATTTACAATTGGTCTCGTCAGTATTGCATTTTTTAGAGTTTTCATAAATTTTCTAATCCAATTGGTTTTAATGTGACAGATTCTCACAATCTTCTAAATTAAGCAACGAACGCGAGTAAATGAAATTTAGTGAACTTCCACAACATTAATCAAAATTCTTAAAGGATAATAGTTCCAAAACAAAATCCTAATAATGGTCATAACAATAAAATAAGCATTATCCGTCACTAAAATAGGAGATTACATTAAAACATTCCAAAATAACCAATCTAAGACTCAAAAAATTTCTTCGCCAACTTTCCCTTTTATTTTCTTCATCGATCAAATATCTGAAAATTTTTAATCAAACAACATGAGTTTGAAAACTCAATAGGATTTCCCTCCCAAAATTTTCAACGATAAAGCAAATGCATAGCATATTAACATGCAAATCACTCAAGTATTTCATCTTTTAAATATGATAATACATTCAACATATGGCTCGATTTTCACATCAGCTCGGCTACACTATCCTCGTCAATTATCACACCAGCTCAACCCAACTCTCATCCTGCAACGTGAGATATTCTTCGAGGGATTTTAGGGTGAACAACCAAGGATAATCAATCCTTTTCATCCCAACACAAGTATTGCATCATCCAATAACCAGATTTTTTTTACTCATGCATTGATCATCACATTCAATCATTAAAATCCATGTACAATCATCGTACATCCATTAAATTATAGTTAATACCATCATATAAACATGCATCCAATTTATGGTTAAAATTTTAGAAAAGGAAATAAGCTAGTTGTTGTTTGGGTGACTAAAATCACTAAATCTTCATGCTTTTTCTTTATTCCAATTTGCATTTCTTCATAACAACCAACGATATCTACAAGCAAACAAGTATTAATTTTAGTTGATGGCAAATTTTCAGGATTTTTTTTCTTTTTCTTTTTTGTTACAATCAAATGAAGTAAGTGAGATGATGAATGAGAAAGTGATAATTGTGATAGAAAATTGAGAAGGTCATAGTCATTTAAAGGGTTCTTAAATTCAACCAAAGGTCCAAGTTGCCACCTCTTTCCACGTTGTTTCATCACTAATGATCAAAATAATTGTAGAGTGGAAAATCAAGTCTCCATCGGCTTTTAAAATATCAATAAAAAAAATGCTAATGATAATTGGTTAATATATTAGTAGACTAGTGCCAAATGCCTCTTCAACTTTTGCAAAATAAAGAAAACTACCTCCTTAAATTAATTTGGCTAGTGAACTAAAAAAAATAGATTGGAATTTATTCCATACTAATAGGTAAACCATCCTAGTTGAATCTTGACAAAAGAAAACATATATTTAATATACTTTTTTCAAGGTATTTGATGAAGGGTCGGGTTCAACAACCAAAAGCCTGGACAAAGTTTTGTCTGATATGAGTTTAAAGTTTCAGAATGGGCTGAGCTTTTGTGAAGATGATCTCTATGGTGGGGAGATCATCCTTACAAAAAATCAGCTCATTCTGGAACTTCTAACCCCATGAAAAATGGTTACGAATTAACGGTTAAAAATTAACGATCCACATTTCTTCAACTTATAAACTAGGGATATAAATTTCATAATGGACTGATTATATTTGTGAGGATGGTCTTCTCACCATAGAGATAATCCTCACAAAAAATTTGCCATTCCAAAAAAGTTAGCCCATATAATACAAAAGACTTTGTCTAGGAAGTTGGCAAATGAACACTACCCTTACATGAAAGCTCGCAATATGTCAAGCAACTTAGCTATGGGTTGAGGTCCTCAATGTCACTTGTTTGAAACCCTTCTTTGAAGTTTCTTGTTTGAATGTAGAGTACTCATGGAGTACCATAGAAACATAATGTTCATAGAGGTTTTTTTTTTCTTTTTTGAAATTAGGATTATAGCATTATATTACTCTTAGGCTTAATTAACAGGTCCATGGAGATATAGATCCAAGACTTTTGTTTAGAGTAGGTTATGTCCTTTTGATTCCTTTATTGGAGCACCATTTGTTTTCTTTTCATCCTAAAAAGAAGCGTAAAGGGCTCTCGTAGAGGGACTTCTTTCTAAATAGTCCCTAAGTTTTCATAGTTAGTTAAACATGACATTTAGTAAACTTTTTCTTTCTAAACGGTGCTTGAAGGCTAATTTTAACATTTTGACTTGTGAAATGTCAAAATTACCCTTTCCTTGATTCTTGATGATATGAGGCCTTGGAAACCCTTCTAATAAATCGATCTTGCTTTCATTTCTTCAAGTTCTTCTTCCCAATCTTTTCTACGATAAAATCAACACAAGAAGTAAGTTTTTAACACTCTTTTTTACTTGTTTTCTATAAATATAATAGATCAAGATGCAAACCCAAGTAAATAGATGGTTTATAAAGGGCTTATGGCTTATCCATTTCGTTTTATTTGTCGTTTTTATGAAAAAATGGTGTTGGAACCAAAACTACAAAAATCAATTACAGCATCGAGTTCATACTAAATAATATTATGAATTCGATAGTAATTTAATTATCGTCGAATTTGGTACTAAATAATATTATGAACTCGACGCTTTTTTAATTACTATCAAGTTTGATACTAAATAATTATAAAATCATTAAACACGATTCTAATTAATATAGATTCTATATTATGCAACAGAATCTTCTGTCAATAGTCACATCCACTTTAACTTTTTAATAAAATGAAAATTCACCTCATGTGTTCAATTTCATCTACTTACTTATTTGAAGATATGATAATTCACAAAAGATCCATTGAATAGTTACATCCACATTACTTGATTGCCTGTATAGACTTTTATAATGTTCAATTACCCACCTCTCAACTCATAATCGTCTTCTTCTATACAAAAAGCTCATTAACGATGATGTTTTGTGGAAAATCTTCAATTGTCATTAGTAGTGATGAATCAGGTGAAGAAACAGAGCTGACGAATAATGATGATAGTTAGTTCGATGAATATTCAAGAAACTCATGATACGATATGAGTAGCTTAGACAAAGCAGTTCGTGACGACATAATCGAACATCTTCAAAATATATAATCGATTGAAGATTATTTTAGTGAAAGAAATAAACAGTGGTGTTGGTTTGTCAGTAAAGTTGAATATCTTAAGATGAAGATGCATAAAATAGGAGAAAAAAATTTCCTGACAGAGAGCAAAGATGTACTCGAAAAATATATCATATGCATTTGATTAAGCTCTTGAACGCAAAGAAATGGAAAATGCACGAATACGTCTCTGTGTAATATGACACAACAAATTGAGTGATTTTCTTGAATTTACTGAAGAAAAACGAAAATAAATTATCAACAACAATAACCTTGGTTTGCCATGTAATATGGCTGATGAAAATGACTCAGATTAAGTTATGTAGCAGTTATGCTTTCATTTTTAATGTTATGCTTAAGTTGTGCTTTCTTGATGCTAATTTTAAATTTGCAGGATTTATTTCTCTTTAATAGTAATAATAATTTTTTTATTCAATATATGACGATAATTTTTCAATAAACAAGAAAGAAGGTTCCATAACTTACATTGAAGGTGAGTGTAGTTTCAAATTAGATTACATACATCGCAATGATACATTCTCATCATTTAAAGAAAGAGTTGTTGAAATCATAAATATATCAAACGAAGATATTTCTTTGAAGTACTCCATGCCTGGCAAAAATAGAGTTTTGATCAACTTTTCAACAGATAAAACTTTGTCTTCTTTGATTGATTTATATCGATCAACAGGAACTATATACATTATGTGTTAACCGAATCCTTCTCTAGGATTCCAAAATTCAAAAGCTACAACATCTATGACTCTAATGGACAGTGAGGAAGTCATTGATAGTCGGCAACTAGCACGACTAGAAAATATCTAATTAGACTTACTTTTATTATCAAAATTTTGATAGGATAATATTATTGGTGTGGGACACGAATTTAGTGACAAAGAAGAACTTCGTAATGCGTTGAGGCAATACACAATAGCTTACTATTTTGTTATGACCTTCGTCAATAATGACTCAATTTGGATAACTTTGAGGTACAAAATTGATGGGTGTCCATGGAGGTTACATGCATCAAGGGTTTGAGTTAATACACAATAAAGACAATTACAAATTAACATACATGTAGTGGTGAAATTGCTTTTAAGACTAGTCACCCTCATGCAACCAAGAAATTAGTCTCACAATTAGTCATAAGAAAATTGAAAGACAGTCCACAATATAGAGCTTGTGACATGCTCAATGACATACAGAGAGACTATGTTATCTATCCTCAATACATAAAATGTTGGAGAGTAAAAGAGATTGCAATGAATAAATTGCATGGAAATTACAATGAGGCATATAGCTTTTTACCTTGGTATTGTGAAAAGACATGAAACAAACCTTAAGAGCATTGCAATATATGAGATTGGGTCTGAACGTCAATTTCTTTAATGTTTTATATCATTTAATGCTAGTAGGGTTGGTTTCAATAATTACTACCGGCCACTTCTCTTCTTGGATAGAACCCATTTGACCTCTAAGACGAATGGATTTTTATTAGCTGCTACAGGTATTGATGACGGCAATCATTTATTTCTAGTTGCTTATGTTGTTGTGGGTTTCTTATGCAATTGAAATTCATAGTGTCCGAGTCATGAAAATTGACTATTATTTCATACCAGTGTAAAGGTTTCAAGAATGCAATTGCAAATGTGCTCACAAATGCATATCATTGTTATTGTGTGTAACATCTTGAGCATAATTTGAAATATCTCAAAGTGTCAATGTCAACATCTATAAAAGTTAAAATTGTAAAATTAGTATGGCCCCTTGCTTATGAATTGTACATGAATTCTTACATGGAAAACCTTGACAATGTGCAAGAGTTATCTAATCAAGCATACTGATGAATATTAAGTAATGGACAATTTTTACCTGTATAACATATGTGTATCCATACGAGTGGAAGAGGTATCTGACAAGGTAAAATGTAATGATTAACAATTTTTACCTATAAAAAATATGAGCATCCGTATATATTGTATGTAGCCATATTAACCACTTCTCTAAGTGTTATCATGGCTTGTCTCAAATCTTTGTACCCCGCCATTCCCTATGGATATTCGTTGAAAGCATCCAAATCGTTGACAAGCTCAACGTATATTGGCAAGATGACATTGTTGTCAACTAGGAGTAAAAAAGTACTAATAACATAGAGCATACTAAACTTCAAAAATTATTACCAAATATCCCCGGAGTCTCCAATGCAACTGAAACATCTTTGGTAAGAATTTTATAAGAAGTGGGGAAATATGTTTGCCTTATGATTTTCTTATCATCCCCAAGTGATCGGACTACAACCTCCTTATCCGTCACACATCTCAATCCTAATATAAGGGTAACATCTAATAGGGTAATCGTTAAATCTTCATCACCAAAAGAAAATGTCAAAATTGGTTGATATTTTTTCATGAAAATTGTAATAAGGGTTTGTAGTTGTGTAATCTTCATTGCCTTCAATTCGTATAATTTATCAAAACACATCCATTTAAATGCCTTAGTTTCTTCTTCAGTTAAATTCTCAAAAAATTTGATAAGGTTACCAATACTTGAGCGGAGTGTTCCTTTTCCGCTAATAAAAAATAAATAAGCAATAAAATAATTAAATTGACAAAAAAACAGCACAATATTTACCATATTTTAAAATCAAGAAATCTTTGACTTTAATACCACGAGATAATTGCACCATTATATACAATAATCAATGATTTTTAATATTAAAAAAAATTAGTTAAATAAATTATCGTCAAATTCGAAAGAAATTACAGTTGAGTTTAATAAATTACCATCGAGTTCAATAATCTTACTTTTAAATTCGACGGTATTGTCAAATTACATTTTTTGTGAAGGTTTCTTCACAGTATCATTACCATCGAATTCAATTAAATTACTATCGAACTCAATGATATTGCCAAATTACACTTTCTGTGAAGGTTTGTTCATAGTATCATTACCATCGAGTTCATAATTTAATTTCATATGAACTCAATGGTAATTTAATTACCATTGAGTTCATAATATTTATTACTACTGAACTTGATGGTAATTTAATTACTGTCAAGTTCATATTATTAATACTACTGAACTCAACAGTAATAAAAAATGAACTCGACACTATAAATAACAAGCATTCATCTTCTCCGACAAGAAAATGATGGAATATATATATATATATATATGGGGGCGGTTCGAGGGATGTGTTGGAAAACGGTTGAGAAACCGATGCAACTCAACCGTTAGATCTGGAATGGTTGACGGTTGAGATTTAATTTTTAACTCGAAAATTGCTTTACAGCTATTAAGGATTTCAACATAAATTCTCAAGTTTTTACAAAGACCTCCTCAACAAAATATTTTTTTATTTATTTAAAAAGACTTCATTCTCCATAAAAAGTAAAAACTGATTGGACAGATGAAAAGTTTATTTATTTATTTATCATTCTTCTTTCTCTCCATCGGCTTCTACGGAGAACCAGACCATCTCTCTCTCTCTCCATCGGCTTCTACAAAGAACCAAACCATCTCTCTATCAACTTCTACATACATTAAGATCATGGATAAATATAGCTGGAAAAATATATATGGATAACTTGAATTTTTTTTAATTAAAGTATGTTGGCTTGCATCTGACACATGGTAACAGCACAATGTTGGACTCGGCAATTTGTAGAAAATGGAGTGCTCTTAATACTACTGGATGGCCTACATGATTCTTGGGCCTTGATGGGCCCAATCTGGATCAATGGGCATGTTTACCATATGTATTATAGAAACCATTTTGTATTATAATATGATGGCATGGCTGTATTCCATGATAATCTTTCAATCATGCTTTTAAACTTCATAAGTTCCCTGTTTTTGTAGGAGTTGAAATATACCGTACACCAACGGCGGATGCCAGAGATGTATGGTGGGCGTCCATGACCCACATTGCCATTGAAGGTGGATGCTTTGTTCTTTTTGCAAACCAGTTCTATCAAAGGAAAGACTACTATTACCACCAGAATGTGTAGCCATAGATGCATATAGAGATCTTTCTCCGGATTCGATTATGTGCTCCGGAGGCAGTGATGATCTGGTTCTCTGTAAAAGCCGAGAGAGAGAGATGGTCTGGTTCTCTATAGAAGCCGATGGAGAGAGAGAAGAATGATACCATTAAAAAATTAAAAAACTTTTCATCTATCCAATCAGTTTTTATTTTTATGGAGAATGTAATTTTTTTAAATAAATAAAAAAATATTTTGTTGAGGAGGTCTTTGTAAAAACCTGAGAATTTATGTTGAAATCCTTAACAGCTGTAAAACAATTTTCAAGTTAAAAATTAGATCTCAGCCGTCAACCATTCCAGATCTAACGGTTGAGTTGCATCGGTTTCTCAACCGTTTTCCAACACGTCCCTCGAACCGCCCCCTATCTATATATATATATATATATATATAACATAAAAAATGAGAAAATCAAACTCTATTTTCATTTTCAAATCAAAATGAACCATAAAGATTATATTTTTTATGTTAAAAATACTTCAAATAACCAATCATACATCTTCAAACCGACTGATAAAACCCTCACAAAACATAAATTCAAGCTTCTCTTACCTTCTCCGATGCAAATGGTGACTCTTACACAACAATTGGATGTCAGAAATCAAGTTTTTTTATGAAAATAGTGGTGAGTTCGGAGGTTAGTGTAGTTTAAGTAGTTCGGGTGAGATATTTGGTGAAAATGATGTTCGGAGACCATTTAGAAAGAAAAAGTTTACTAAATGTCCTGTTCAACAAACCGTGAAAACTTAGAGACTATTTATAAAATAGTCCCTCCGTGAGGGTCCTTTAAGTAATTTTCCCTAAAAAAATCCTTTTCGGACTCACCTCCCTCATTAATTGGGTTACTAAAACATGCCTCCCTAGAGTTAAAAATAACTAAGCATACCTTATTGTCTATGACCATGCCAAATATAAAATGGCAAAACTGCCCTGCCCTCCCTAGAGTTAATTGATATAATTTTCAGTAATTTATTTATAAATATATTATCAAGTTCAGATTTTTTTTTCCTTCAATACTTAGTTTCTCTCCATATTTACTCTCTATAATTTTATTATTCTAAACAATCTCTTCTAATCTAAAGTCCTCAACAAATGAACATAATTTCTCTGATTCTCTCTAATCATCACTATTTCTTTTGTTCTTTATTCTAAGAAATCAACTGCACGAATGGCACATGACAAATATTAAAGATTTGACAAGTCTGATAATCGAGATTGAAGAATTAGTTGGTCCAAAGCTCCTCTGATCTCCATTACTCGTTTTCAAGTATTCGAGTTTGGAAAGAAATTCCATTAGTTTTTGGGATAGAAACTATTTTAGATCCTACGGTTATAATCAAAGGATTAGAAATTGTTAATAAAAATGATTATCACCTTGGACAACTAAGTATAAATGAAATTAAAACAACATTATTTTTAACTTTTTAGTCAACAACAAACTTAGGTAGTACGTAGGACATAGTACAAATAAAGATGTGTCTAACTCTATTAAACGGTGAGATAAAAATTGTAATTGTCTACAACATCGAACTTTTTGGATGGTTAAGATCATTTGATCATGATCTTTAGTATATGTCTGTTTCGACAGGCCTACACCTATCTCCGCGACACAAAATGCTGTAGATACTGAGAACATATGAACCTTTTCATACAATATGAAAACTATCACTAATAATTTAGATGATCTAATAAAAAATGGTGATGGATGTATGACATACCCTCCCCTCAAAATTCCTCTACTTTGACAGCATTGCTAGGCACTTCATATGCTTCCTTGGGCCTCGACTTCTTCACGCCAGCCGTGAAACAGACCTTGTCAGACTTGTAGCTCTCAACGGCAACATTGGTGACTTTAACCCATACCAAGAGCTTCGTCTTCATTCCTTCTATCCCGGTGAGCTTTCCCCTCATAAGTATACCTTTGACACGAGTGGCATACCTAATCACTGAAGAGTCCTTAAAGCTTACCTCACATGTGGATGGCAAGTACACAATCAGCTTGGCCTTTGATGGATCAAACTCATAACAGGTTATGTTCCGAGGGAAGAGGCCTGGTGGTAGGTTATATTCTCGAAGGAGATCAGGCAAGGCCTTCTCAGGCTTGCCTGCAGTAATAAACAGATATGTTAGATCTTCATATACTAAAAACATGTAAAATATGGCAAACTTTCTCTTCGTTTTTTTTGCTTTTAATTTCAAAAGTATCATCTAATTGGGTTTGATTTTCAAAAGCAACCAGTTGTTACTATAGTATTTGTATTTTAAAAGGATTTTGTGTCTCAATCCTTTTGGAAGGAAGAGGAGTCCCTCAAGCTGTAAAACCTTTCTTTATTACTTTGTTACTTTAAGGAAAGGCTTGGATGCGTGCACTAGGTGGTGGCAAATCCGTGTGTTTAAGCACTCGCGCACACATGTATGTTTAGTGGTACTCATGAGACGCATTTTGCAATTTGCCCATACAGAGTCTTGAGGACACTTCTTTTTGCCAAATGTATCTCCAATCTTTGATCTCAACCATTTAATGGTCGATCAAATTGGTCATCGGACATGAGTTGACCTTTAGATACTTGACTGTTGGTTAAACGGATTTGACCATGCTCAAACAAGCTTGGTCTTTAGGAAGATTTCACCATTGAAGGATGATGTTTACCCAAAAGGGTACAACCCTCTAACTTGATCGTGACATTGAATATGATAGAACTCAAGAATTCTTATTCATCCAAGTCGTGATTGTTGAGGCAACAATCATGATTGTTGTTTGAACAGTCACCTTGACTTCTATAAAGTAGATTTCAGACTAGATTTTCAACACACCTTGAAAATTGTTCTTATTGTCCTCATCTAATTGGGTATTGAAACTTGGTGTTTGAATATCTTCCCATTAGTGCAAAAATAGAGGAACTCATTTTCGTGGTACGTTGGGAACAAATTTTCCAATAACCCCATTTGCTATCGTGGTTTATATCCGAAGAGGGAAAATAGTGTTCCATGAAAGATGGTCTTCCTATTAGAGCAAAAATAGAGGAACTCATTTTCGTGGTACGTTGGGAACATATTTTCCAGTAACCCCATTTGCTATCGTGGTTTATACCTGAAGAGGGAAAATAGTGTTCAATGAAAGATGGTCTTGATGCACCAATAAGAGGAGATGACCTTGATGAAGATGAAGATGACCATTTTGCCAATGAAGATGATATTGAATTGATGATTTTGACCAGTTGATGAATCCAAAGTTGCACTCATGATTGTAATCTTTTTTATATTTTGAACAGTACAGATCTTCAATATGTAGTGGAGATTTTACAGATCGTGTATGTACAAATGAAATAAATATGGAGTTCGATGATTTATTATTATATTTTAATATAGGATTTGATGATATAAATATAAGAGCACTACTTAGTCAGAACAATTATACAAAAATAACCCTAGCTCGATTTTTTACCCTTTTTCTGAATTTTTGAAAATTTCCCTTGCTGGCTTATTCTCAAACCCCAACTTGGCAGCTATGCTCAAAGTAAATCCTCTTGTAGAAATCAACAATAGCCCTCCCTGTATCTTTTCCTCCACCAATAACTTTAAAAGGTATTCTAGTTGTTCTCCTAGCTATGTGATGGCAAAATTTTATACTTTTGTTGCTTTCTTAAAGCCATCTATAACTCTAGAGCCATGTCTACAGCTGATTTCCGCCATATTGGCCAACTTATGGAATTCCACCTTGGTTTCCACTACTCTCTTCCCACACTTCATCCTATCAATCTCTGTGATTTCTTCTAGTTACGAACCTATATTCTAACCTAGACAGCCCAAGATGTTTCTCTGCCATTATTTAGAATCTTGCTTCAAGGATTTCAACTTCCTCCAAAAGACAATGAGCCCATTTAGATACACATAAAAAAAATTTTAACTTTTTTTTTACTTTTGAAAGTTAAAAAGCTTGTTTGGATTCATTTTAGAAAACTACTTTTAAAAAGTAAAAATCTTAACTTTTTAAAAGAAAAAGGAAACTACTTTCTACTTTCTAAAAGTTACCTTCTCCCAAAGCTACTTTGTTCCTTGCTACTTTCTACTTTTTATCCAAACGGGTCCCATAGCTCAATATCGACAATAAGTGCCCACCAAGCTTCCAAGCACCCACTAAGAGCCCGTTTAGATAAAAGTAGAAAATAGCTTTGGGAGAAAGTAACTTTTTGAAAGTAGAAAGAAATTTCCTTTTGCTTTTTAAAAAGTTAGGATTTTTACTTTAAAAAAGTAGTTTGCTAAAATGAATCCAAACAAACTTTTTAACTTTCAAAAGTAAAAAAAAGTTACTTTTTTATGTGTATCCAACGGGCTCTAGCAAGTATCTGTAAATCATATGAGTTAGAAGTGCGAATTGGAGGACCGGTGTCTCACAGCCCCCCAGTTCAACAACACAAAAGTGTGATCAGAAATTGGTATGGAGAACGCTTCATGAGTGACATTGGAGTCATGAGATTCTCAGGCAATGGAGATGAGAAATTGATCAAGCTTGTACATGGAAAGGTTCGCATCGTTGTTGGATGGACCAAGTAAACATAGAACCCAAAAGTGGGAGATCGATCAATCCATCTCTATCCCAAGCTCCACATGTACCATGAAACGATGATCATCTTCATTTACAAACAGTGGCAGCCCTTTCCGTTTCCTTTAGCTAATCAGACCCTCAACCCTCCAAAAACATAACTCAAATTCAACAAATGCCAAACCTCTCTCCTGCTTCTAGAACTGCTGCTACTAGCAGAGCATTGCAACTGTTGTGTTGAGTTATTCTCCTTGTGTGCTGTTGGTGACTGAGTTTTACTATTAAAACTGATGTTTAAACCCCTCATTATGGTCATATTCGATATGGGAAAGTAAGCCCTTGACATCTTATCTCCCTATCTAAGAAGGTCATAGTTAAAAACAAACCGACTGACCCCCACAAGCAACCCATTAATCTAATTGCCACATTCATGAATACCAAGTTTAGGGCATCCATTCCATACACTTTTTTATTGTCAAAGGATGTGACAACTAAAATAGTTTGGATCATAAGACTTTGTCCACTTAAGAGATTTCCCTCCCTTTATATATATGTGTGTGTATATATATAATTGACGTAGAATTCAATAAATGACAGCATATTTAGGAGTTAAGAAAGAAATCATTGAATATAATTTTATTTACTTAAACCGAGAAGAAGATTTACGTTAAAAGTAATTCCATACCTTTTAGCTTGTTAAATATCCATTTTGCCTTCTCTTCAACAGTATTTGAGAAAGACTGCAATTATAAGCATTGTTAATAATAAATAATAAAGCCAGTAGCAACAAATGCATCAACAAACACATGCCAAGTGAACACTAATATTCTGTCATGGGGTTTAGTCATTTGTTTCAAGTTTCGCAATAATACTTTGGAAACTGAGAATAGACAGATAGCCAGCCAAAGAATAAATATGTGAGGCTTATTTAGCTGTCTCAATAATATCCCTTATTGCATCTGATCCAGAAAAACTCATTATCCCATCACGGAACAACATTGTGTTGAACGGGTTTTGGTGTACTTGCAAAGTGATTTCGTAAGGAAATCAGCAATTTTTGCTCATTTGAAATCAATTTCTCCCCAAGAATATTTTTTTGATTGGTAGGAATAGGAAATCATTCGCCCAACCCCTTGGGAAAGGATTTTCCTACGAGCCCAAGAAAATGTTGTTCATTTTCAATCACAAACCATACTTCCCTTTCTCATCACTATCACCCTTCTACACCCCAAAGCACCGTCACCGACATCAATTGTTGTCGACTTGTCATTACCACCTCAGACGGCAAGCCACTAAAAGTTCAATTATGGTATCCCATTCTCCATAACTTTCCCAAGTGCGGACAAACACAAATAATCCACTTTATAGAGAAATTTTTTCTCGGCAAATGAGCAAACTTACACGCCTTTTGCCATTTATAATGTGATAAGAAATGGTAGGAAAATTACTAATTTCACAGTTGATTTAACATATACGACACCCAACAAATAAGATGGGTTACACTGATTTTATATAAGAAAGGGGCTTCCCACGATAGGAAAACACAAACTTTCACCTTTTGGTTGGGGGGACACATCTTTGATGAGCTACAACCCCAAAAACATTAAAATCTAATGAACATAACACTCTGAATTTCAACAAGATAGATATATTATCCATCTACCTTTGCCAAGATGCTTTGTCTTAGTTAGGCCAATTGGCCCTATCAAACCTTAATAACAAAATTTATAATACCAGAGGAAGATCAGTTCTCAAAAAGTACATAGCTCTCACCAATTATTAGAACCAAGGCCAGGCTCACCTTAGAATAGAGTACCCAACGCATCAGCAGCATACCAATAATTCTCAAGAAATAATAGCACGAGATAGAATTTATGTAATTCATCACTAAGGTTTACATACCCATGGGTACCAATGATCGAGAAGTTCCACAATGTACATTGAGCAAGTTAGAAGATAGACCAAATCATTTGTGCTCAAAAATTTTCACTCAATCCACATCCCCAATCCCTAGATCCCTTCATGCAAATCCTAAACACTGGAATACCCTCCAAAGCCAAAAATCTCACTTGACTTCAAATACTTTTAAATTGGATACCCTCCAATTATCTGGAGAAACCCCCAATACACAAAGACGACCACTCTAATTCCCTAGAGTAACCCTCACTAATTATCTGGATATACCAAGGATACTTTTCCACACACCTAGAGTGCATGTAAGACAATGTTACCTTGGCACTTCCAAAATGACACAACATTTCATAGCATGACACAAAACACCTTAGGAACTTTCCACGTGTACAGTAGAACCAATTATCCCTAATTTTTTCCTCAAATGAAATCATATTAAAAGTGTGGATCTTGTATTATAGTAACTTGGGCAGCTATACCGCTCCAAATTTTCTTAACATTCCACAAATTACTAGAGTACCACCTAGGAGACCTTGTACCCCCCCAAGTTAATATTTGTATAGTTGTGTCTTTGTATTGGAATTTTCATAGGTTTTCATGTTGAGCAACTTGAAAAATAGCATCCATGCCACATGTCAAGGTAACATTGGCTTGGGATGCCTCAGAATGTCTCTTGAATGTAACTTTGGATTTCTTGGATGTATTTGCCTCATCCCAACCCCTCTATTTATAGGACCCAAAATTACAAGGAGAAACAAATCCCAATTCGAACTTGGAGACAAAAACGGTTTAGTCGACCATTCAATGGTTGAACAATGATTAGCAAAAACGGATACAAATGGAAGCCTCTCCCCTCCTTTGATTTGGACTCCAAATTCACAACAAATCCCGACATTACTTATAAATAATGAAGTGCCCTGTACTGCTTCTCTTTTGTTTGTGTGTGTTTGTGTGTGCGTTGAAGAAATCCTAGAGAAATCAGTCCCTTTTTAACACACAAGCACGTTAGTTATCTTCTCTCAAAATACCCAAAAACAGAAATTAATAAGGTGGACAGTATGGATGGATGTTTTCCTCTTTTTTTTTTTTTTTTTTTTTTTTTTTTAAGCTCTTGAATAGATGAGTCAACCATTAAAAAAAATACTAGATCAAATGGGTTTTCTAAAATAAAAAGGAAACTGAAACAAGCAAAGCAACTCAGAGAACTATTTGATCTATGTGAAACTTGACTCATTTGCTTCAAAACTAATCTATTTTCTCTTTTCTTTTTTCCATTTAAAATGTACTAAAAATTGCAGATGCCCAGTACAAAATTAACTGAAATTGAACAAAAAATATTTTTATCTCTGTTCTAAATTTCCATCAGAATCCATCTTTTAGTTTGTCTAGAAATTTTGCATTTTCATGTCATTTTGGAAAAACAACAAAAAATTAACAAAAGATTATTGTCTGGGTAGTACCATTAAGCCAAATCCAGAAAGAAAGAAAAAAGTACAACCCATTATCATTTTTATTGTAATTTTGCAAGAAATCATTCAGATCTTCAAACCCACAAGTGAAATTTGAGAAAATAATTGAAAATCATCAAGTGGGTAGTCTTAAATCAAGCAGCATTATATGAATCAAAGACCAAACACATTCATTAGAAATCCAAAAATGTCAAGCAATGAAAATATGCAACAAAGTACCCACAAAAGAAGATATATATTTTTAGAGAGGGAAGAAAATGGAAATGTATGGTTACAGTGAGGTCTTCAGTGATGTTAGAGATCTCTTCTTTGGCTTTTTTTGAGATCCATATGCTTCCCACTTTCAAGCTTCCTACTTTTGTTAGAGCTTTTTCCATTGTTGCCCCTCCTCTTCGCTACCACTTACAGAGTCTCTCCTCTGTACTCCCTCGGATGGAAGAGCTCTCCAACACACTGTAACACCTCTCTCTCTCTCTTTCTCTGTCTCTCTCTCTCTCTATCTGGTGTAATAAAATGTGGCGCTCATCCCAATAAAGATAAAAGTGGAAATATTCCATTTCAGGGTATTTTTGGAATTTAATACTTAGCAAGGATTTTGTGTCTCCACTGTCCAGTGCTAAGATGCGGAATCCAACTTTGAAGTGGCCTGCCCTCTTCAAATTTCGAAGAAACACTCCTCATTACAAGACACGTGGTATTTTCTATTAATTTTATACCTACATCTTCGTTTAAATTCAGAATTAACTCTTGACGTGCCACGTGTAATTCAAAGGAGAGGGGTTCTTTGGAAATTTTGAAGAGGGATGGCCGCTTCGAAGCCATTTCCTACGCTACGATGCCCGAGACGCGGACTGTCGGTCTGGCGTGGAGCCGTGGGCTGAGTTTGTGCAGGGTTATTTGGCCCATGTAGTTATTGGGTTGGATTAGATCCAATTCACGTTTAAGGAGGCCCTAGGATTGAGAGTTACACGTATCGAGAGGCTTGGTCCGATAAATTATATAATTTTATTTAGAAAGATTATATTGCCACACCAACTTTTGTTAACGCCACCCCCACTTATATGTAGATCAATACAAAATTAGCGCACATTTAGGATTGTGAGCAAAAGGTGGTAGGGGCAATAGAAACTCTCTTTATTTATTTATTTATTATTATTATCATGGACCTACTAGTTGCACACCACCAATTGCACTTTATTGCTTAAAAATTCTCTTTTGCACTCTAATTGGATGATTACACTCCAATTTTTTTATTAATTTAAATGTTGTACTCTTATTTTATAATTCTTTTCTTCTTTCTATTTGAAAGAAGATCAATTGCAAAAGAGTAAACAGAAGTACAAGGATTATACATTATAGAAATAGAAACAAATATCTCTTTGGACACATTGGGTAGATCAGAAATCATGAAAATCCAAAAGATGATATTCAAACATAGGTTGATATTATTATTATTATTATTATTTTTTAAATCTTAAAAGAGATTGGAGAAATAACACTGTAAATTAGATCCAAAGAGAACACATGCAAAATCAATCATGCGAAAAATATATCACAAGTAAAGTCAACAAGAACAAGAAATCCAAGAGTATAACAAAATGAAAAAATTTTAAATCCTAGAAGGCTACATATTGAAGTGAAACTTGTAAGATCACAGAGGTTCAAAAAAACCACACACAAAATTAATTAAAGTTTGGTGTGCAACCAACGATTAACGGTGTGTACTAAATATTAAATAAAGAAAGTTTATATTGTTACACCAACTTCTGCTAACACCACCCCAATTGTGTGTTAATTTTTTTTGTGATTTATAGATATACATATACGTAGACATGAGATTTTCGAGTCCGAAGATCTCTCCTACTTATATATGGAGTCGTCACCATTCTTTTTTTTTTAAATCATTTTTCATTTGTAGTGACTTTCGTACAGATAAGGGTTATTAGTCTACCTAAGATCTAGGTAAAGGAATTCATATTAGAGAATAGGAAAGATGTTAAACACCCTATTCCTTCCACCATAGGTGATAATTTCAGATTCGGTCATTTTGAAAAATATAAAGATAAAATTGATTTGTGCCCTCGAGTGCGAGGGACTTTGATTTCAGTTTAAACCAAAGAGGGCTTATTTCTTTATTGAGAAATGGCCCCTATCATAGTCCATATCGTTGGAATTTTTTTTTTTTTTAATGCAGACTTTTTGGTCAAGGGCTCATTTCCATAAGGAAAGGGCCCAAGGCCTTAATCTCAAAGCACTTTTGTGGTGTGTGCACTAGTGTAGGAATTTTTAAGAAATATTTTTAAAAAGATTTTCAACTTTTACCCTTTCGATCGAGTCGAAGTCCAATCTACCAAAAGTATAAAAGAGTTCAAACTACATCTTAGGGTTGTTCTAAATAAAAATAAAAAGTAGAGGGAAGAAGTAAAGGAGGGGAAATTATTTATTTCTTTTTTTAGGCCTTACTTTACCTTTCTTGACTTGATTTCCTTTGGGTCTTCTTCTTGATCGTCAAGGTAAACTTCTTGATCTTAGTCTTGATATATTTATAGAGTAAAGGTTTTATGGTTGATGAATATGAGTGAAGAGGTAACGAGAGAGGAGGAAAGAGAGTTGAGAGAATTGAGGGAAAGTAAGGCTTGATAGAGAGCTAAAGTCTTAAGGGTTGAAGCTTGATAAAAATTTCAAGACTTGGAATCTTTTGTGGTAAGAATGGAAGGATTTTATAAGACTTTTGAGGGGACTTTTAGGGGTAAAATGAGGTAAAAAGGTGAAAAGTGATAAAATGATGTGAGGTTTGTGAATATGGTGTGTGTAAATTAATGGGGTGAAAAGGATATAAATGGATAGCTTGTGATTCAAATGGGTTGGATCTTTCAACCCATTTGGGTTAAGTATTAGGTGGGTTGAATGAAGTAGATTTTGGTTAAAAGAATGCGGATGTAAAAAAGTGATTGTTGATTTTTTAGGAGGGTGGAGGAAATAGTGACGTATGTCAAAGAAGTGTGGGGATGTGTGTTAAGTGAGTTGATTAGGGAAAATGAGTGTGGGGGTGACTTGTGATGAGGGATTTTGATAAAATGATGGGGTAGGTTATGACATGAGTATGGATAATTTAACTTTTTAGAGAGAGGTGATGGGATTGGTAGATGGATTAATGAGGTGGATGGTGGTGGTGACATGTGTCCCATTGTGATGATCTTGGATCATTTGTGGTAATTGGTGATGATCATTGGGCTTGGATTGAGACTTAAGCTTAGAATAGGGTAGTGACTTTGGATTGGGTTAAGAGGTGAAGTGGTTTAGGTCCAATAGGCTTAAAGGTTGGGTTGAGAGGTGAGGTGGTGAGGGTGTAGGTTTACAGTGGAAAAAGAATATATATTACTACTTAATAAATATTAAACAAAATTTCTTATTAAAATATAGTATAAAACATATTTTTCAGAGCTTTGTTAATGATTTGGGATTAAATCGTTGAATGAAATAAGCGTGAATTAATTGCGACTTTTTCAAAAATGAAAATAAAATAAATGGAGAATTTTGTCCCTATAAGTAGGCCCGACTACTTGCAGGTAGAGTTGAGATTGAACTTATGTCATTTTTATTAGGCTTGACTTGATCCAACCATTAGCTGGTATTGGCTTCCTTTTGGACCAAATAGCTTATAGCCCATCTCATTGACAGCCCTAGTTAGTTAGGTTGGCCAAGCTCTGGCCGATTTTAGCTCAGCCCAAATCCAACCATAAAGAGATGGGTTGCTCTCTAATTCAACCATAAACTTCGATTTACTTTAAACCGGCCAATCCTAGCCTAACCTACATGGGCCCAGATCAACCTTGGGCTTTGTTTCGTACTAGAGAAAATTAAATGTACAATGCTACAACAATATGTATCGTACATGAAATTTTTAAATCAAAAGAAAAATCCAAATGTTCTCCACCAAAATATCTTTAGAAACTTATGGTCCGGAAAGGATTTTCATTGCATCTTACCATGAAACTCTACAGATTAGATGCTACATTAAGACTCAGCCAGGTTTAATGGGCTTGAGAATTATGGACCCACCACTGCTTTGCGGGCTAAGGATCAAGGCCCTAGCCCTTGTCTTTGGCAGCGCCGATTAGGGCTGCAACTTGGGCGGGTTGGGGATCAATCCGTGTCCAATCCAAACTTGACAAACACCAACCCGCACCCTTGCCCAACCCCACCTCAGGCATGAAATGCTCAACCTGAATCCTACCCAAGTCAAGTTGGTCGAGTTAATTCCTAATTAATATTAGGTAATTTAGTACTAAGGTTTATATAGAGATAAATGGTGTAAAAGAACTAAAAATTTATAATTTTTTTTCCTTAAAAATAAGTTTCAAAAGTTTATATACACAAAATTATAAGCAAATTTAATGAGAGAAGAAAAATAATAAAATTAACTAAAATAATCATTTTTTATTAATAATCACAATTTTCAAGAAAAGAAAAATATTTAAAGTTGTAATATAATCATTTTATGATAATATAGAATTACACTTAAAACAAAGTATTAATAACAAAGATGATTATTTATTTAATGAAAATAATCACACATTAATTTCAACATATAGATAAACAAAAGTATACATATTGAAATCTGATTTATGAGTGAAAGAAATCAAAATAAGAATTTTTTTTTTGTAAATTATAATCATATTAAGTTTGGGTTCAGGCAAACTGGGTTGCCCGATACCTATGCCTATGCCCAACCTGATTTTACTTGGGCATTTTTTTGTTGTTGTCCGAACCCAAATTTTTTTTTTTTTTTTTTGTTGACCAAACCCAAGCTACCTATGCCTAGACATGACCCAAGATTGGGTTCAATCCATCGGATTCGAGATCTGCACCCCCACCCCCCCACCCCAAGTTGTAGCCCTAGCTCTGATTAGGTGCTAGTAGGGGTGGTAATGGGTCGTGTTGAGGTAAGGGTATTCTAAAATTTTACCCAACCCAAATCGACACATTTGTTAAATAGGTAACACCACACGACCTGTTTAACCCCATTTAATAAATAGGTTGGCTTATGTTGTATTCAGGTTGACACACATAACCTGTGGCAAGACATGATTTATACTCGAACATGAATATAAACTTGATTACAATTTGAAGATAATTATAATCTGTGTTTATCAACCTACCACTACCCTAAATTAAGAGTTGTGCCAGAGTGACCTCAAGATTGACCTCATTTCACACTTTCTAATGTTGAGGTGCACATAAAACCATACATGTTTTTCGTTTGTATCTCGATGAAAAACATCTATGGTTCGTATACACCTCCATGTCCTTAAGTGGGCCAATATGGGTCGATTTGTACATAGGTCAATACAACACATTGATGACATGATAATTTAATGGGTTAGACATGTTGGTGTCCCGAACTCAAATGTTTAATTATCAACTTAGATGGGTCAACAAGATTACAATTTGAACATAATTAGACTCAATCCAAATTGTTAACCTCGTATTGTTTTCCGAGTCGTGTCCGTGGGCCATGTTAAGAATTGTCACCCTTTGCGACTAGGACCAGAAGTATGCAGCTTCTAATCCAACAAACAAACACAACCATCTACCTGGTCGAACCTAATAAGAAACGGTGCAAAAGACGACATTGATTTTAGGACAATAATTCCATGAATGTTTGGTGCAATATTAGAGAGACCATGACATGCCCTTGACGTAGGTCTTCTATGAAAGACAATCATAAATAACTTAAATGCCCTCATCTTCAACCTCTAACCAAAGTTCCCGATTTTCTCTTCAAAATCAGTCATCTTCAACTTTACGGGAAAGGTATTATCCTTATTTAGAACATTAAAATCCCGTCTCTTTCAAATTGCAAGATATGCACTTTAGAGAAGTAGAATGATGTATTTTTAAGGTAGAAGAATCACAATTTTTTACTAGAGATTAAAGATTAGGTAGAATAGACTTAAATAATTTATCCTAGGACTAACAACTTGAAGATGATAAGTATTTTGAGAAAAATTAAAATTAAGGGCTTTTGGCTAGAGGTTGAAGATGATGACACTTAAGTCATTTATGTTGACAAAAATCTAATGAAAATGTCTAAATTCCCCCTCCCTCCCCCCTTATTAAGTAAAAGGGTTTATTATTAGATAATTTTATTCCTTATAACATTCGACAATTAATTGAGTAAGTAATGGCCACGCCTACATTATCTATCGGTATATTTTATTACAATGCTTCATCTCTAATACTCTAAATAAGTATTTAAAAGTTTTAATAAAATCTCTAAATTAATTATAAAAATAATTTTAACTTCATAGAAATAAAAAAAAAATTGTTAACTTATGTGCAAAACCACATGTGACATGCCATCATTAGTGAGATATAGAGAAAATATGATCCTTGACCATGAGGTTTGAATTCTTGGTCAAATATTTTCTTCACTGTAGTAGCAAGTCACCTACCCATTCTTGGTCACATATTTTCTTCAGTGTAGTAGCAAGTCACCTACCCCTCATCTTCCCTTGGTCTTATTCTAGTATTCAAGTTTGAAAAGCAACTCCTTTTCTTACTTATAAGTAATTGGGCAGCAAAAATGGAGAATAAAAATGGATTTTCTTTTACTTTTCCCCTTTTTTTTTCCAAATGTGTGTGCTGGTCACACTAAAGAGCAGTTTGGTCATCTTGGTCCACATTGAGGAGAACCACCTTCTACACCTAATTAAGATGACTTTTAAGAAAAAATAAAACATTTAGAGGAAACCTAAGGTGTTGATCACAGATATATCAAATATGTTCTTTATGTTAATCATGGCAATCTACTCTTTCGTGAACCTAAAAAAAAAAAATCAGCTTATGATCATTAATTTATGGCCAATATGATTGTATGATTTTCATCAAGGGCTTAATATATATGGCCGTGTCTTTAAAAATGATCTCGTTCATGATGAAAAATGATAGGGATTCAACAGTTAGAAATCATCAATTTGATTGGATTATGTTATGTAGATTCATCGAGCAGTCAATAACGCATTAATGGGACTAGAGAGACTAAAAAATACATCAATCATGTCATCTGAATAATTTAGTATGGGGAGCATATAGTGATCAACAATTCAAAAATTTCCCATAATTTATTTTATTAAGTGAATTTGAGTTATTATTTTATTTTAGGGAAAGTTACTTAAAGGATCCTTTATGGAAGGGTTTTTATTTTTTCCTCTAAATAGTCCCTAAGTTTTGTGTGCTAGCTTGACAAGACATTTATTGAAAATTTTCTTTCTTAATGGTCTTTTGTACTATCGAGTTCATAATTTTTACCGTTGAACTCACCATTATTTACTGTCGAGTTCACCATTTTTTTAAATAAGAAGCGATGAACTCGACACTGGTAAAACCCATTCATTTTCAATTTTCAAAGTTTTTCCGACTAAAATACAAGGAAAGATCAACTAGAAACTTGAGCTAACGACTTGTTTAAATGATTTCAACCCAAAATAATCATTATTGATCGATTTTCCATCCAAAAACTAAGGAAAAAAATGGAAAAATCCTAATTTTTTACAAACATCTTTAAAATATTTGAAAAAACTCTTGACAATAACTTATTTTTCTTTTTTAAATCCTTTTTAATGGAATAAAATTTCTAAAATTCGATTGAGATGTCAAAATTTTAATTTTTAGAAGAAAACGATGAATTCAAATAGTTAGGATATTTAATTGAGAAAAATGTGACCGGTGAGGTCCAGGGATCATTTAGAAAGACAAAGTTAACTAAATGTCCTACTAAGCAATCCCTGAAAATTTAGGGATTATTTAGAAAGAAACCCCTCCACAAGGGTCGTTTAAGTAATTTTCCGTTTTAATTTAAGTGTTTTGACTTTGGAAGAGGATCTCCTTTTGTACGGTGTTGAATGCTCTGGTATTAAATCGGTTCAAGTGACGAAATGAGCACGAGATTCATGATAGCTACTTGTATAGAAATACTCTACTCTGGTTTCGTGCACATCTCCAAGTCAGCTCGGTGTGACTTCATATTTCTTAAATATTAAATATAATTTACTATTCTTATTAACATAAAAAGTTTGATGTAATCTTTCTAAGATTGCAGTGTGGGAGATTCAATCAATGCTCAATTAACCTCATGATATTCAGATATCTCTTTGTAAGTCTTATAAACGAAAATTGTTTCGATTGGTGGGATTTAAATGTTATCGAAACTATTAAATAATGGATAATAATCAATCATAAATATATATATATATATATATATCAAATCTAATAACTAAAATTCACTGATGAAGTTGGATGTTTGGGTATATAGATCCATCAAAGATCTCCTATAAGTTTAGGGGGCCTTGGGCATGTAACGTTTTCAAAGGAGAACATCAAATCCTCTCAATAAAGATATTGGTAAATTAATGTCTTTGATGATGTCTCGACTTTCGAAGGCCGCATTAAAATGGGGATGAAATTAGGGTTTAAAATGAGATGGATTTTATCCGGAATCTGCACCTCATCCAATTTTAGTAGATTTGGTCCCATCAAGTATATCCGAATTAAAATATAATTCAGATATGGGTTGATGTCTTTTGATTTGATTTAGATCCGGGTTGGATATGGATTCATTCTTATATCTGTCAAGATCTAAATGATATATTATTTTGCAAATTGTATTTTTATATTTTTCAAATTATCTTCCATCAATCAACAATAATTGGGTATAGTGGACAATACTTCTCTTTAGAATGAAGAGGTCTTGAGTTCAAGTTACCATTTGATCATATTTTAGTAATTTTATTTAAAATAATTTTAAATAATTTGACATTACCTGACCCGAACAAATTATTTCAATAGAATCGATTTCGGATATGGATTTGATAAAATAAAATGATTCAGATATGATTTTAGCTATTAGGATCCAAGTTGGATCTCAATCCGAATATGAATCCGAATTCAAAAAATTCGGATATAGATATAGACATACTCATATCAGATCGTATCCGACCTGTTTTAAGCCCTAGATGAAATGTTGAAGGATGTCAATGGGTGGGTTAAGGCATACTTGGGTGAGCCATAAACCATTCCTAAAGAGGCGTACCCTCCAATGGGGGTAGAAATTGGTTGAGCCCAAATCCTATTTTAATATTTTTGAGTTTGGTTGATTTTCGAAAAAAATATAAATTCATGGATTTTTAGGATCCTGTGGTGATGTTTTTATTAAAATTTGGTCCAATCTTTTACTCAGTAAAAAAAATAAAAAATTAAATGAGAGTAAGCTTATTATTTTATAATATATCTTCTTCTTTTTTTAACAAAATGATAATACCTAATCTTTACCATTAAGATGAGAGAATGCCGATAAGGGGTTGATTTACACCAAAATTTGGAAGACTAAAAAGCCTCCACTTTTACATTTAGCATCATTACTATCAAGGTCATTTTGTCGAAAGAAATATAATTTCAATCTCGCTAGGTATAAGCACCTTAGTTAGTAGTTTTCAGCTTTCTAAAATTATAAAATATTAATTTTTTTAATTTATCTATAAAATCACCTTAATTAATATTTTATATTATAAAAATATATATAGTATATTAAATAAAAATATGATATAAAATTAAATTATTTATCTATAAATATTAAAATGATTATAAAAAAAATTATGTATGAATTCTAGTTTTTGTATTACATGAGAGACATATAGAGACTCGATGTCACGACTTAGGGAGCAAATCTAATCACTTCTTACCATCTCAGCTAACTCTCAGTGGGAATAACAATTCAACTTAGTGTTAAGAAAACAGGTGCAATCGGAACTAGAAAACGAATAAAAAAAAGAACTAAACATAAGATGCAATTACACAAAGAAACATTGAGATTCTACGTGATTCCCTCTAGATTGAAGTATGTCCACGGATCACACCGATTCCACTATGAATAGAAAATTTGTAGTTACAGATTACACATTTTCATCAAAATAAGAAATATAAATACCTGAGGAAACCTAACTAGGTTTTTACATAAAATCATTTTAATTCGACCAACGTGAAAGCGTGGCTTAATTTATAGTACTTCCTTGTTGACCAGTACTATTAGTCTCCACAAATCACAACACTTAGGCGGTAATTCACTAATTTGTTATAATTTTTTTATTTTTTATTTTTTATTTAAAAGTTTAAAAAAAAAAAACTGTAAAAAAAAAAAGAAGAAGAGAAAAACATATATTCTTTTACTCTTAATTTTATATTTGTTCTGTGCTAATTTAAAATGTATGTAATCATGTGTAGGAGTGGTCAAGTGTTCCTGATTTGTAAAGGAACTTTGTAAGGTTTTTTAATTATTCTCTCAAACTCATTCTCAGAAGTTCATTTTATTCATATCTCATGCCATTCACATAATTCATCAACACTAAAGCAAAAACTAGATAACATTTGAAATTATGCAAATAAAGATTATATATAATAAGGAGAATAATATCATACATATTAGACTAGTTGATTTGAAAAAGGATGAGCTGAAGATGAAGATTAATTGTGGTGACTTTAAGATTTAATATAAAATAACTAATAATGAATTTTACATACATTGGGAAGTTTTTTAAACACGGCGATGATGATAATGAAGATTTTGAATAATTTGATTACTTAGATTATCAATTTTTACTTATTTGTTTCTTTCTTATTTTATAGTTAAGTAATTTATATCATTATTTCAGGCAAAATTTTTAAATGTGTATTTTCTACCTTTGTGCCAAATGGAGTGAAGTCTATATACGCGACATAGTCCTATCAAACAAACTTCACTTTGTCCACGTAGTGTGAGACGACACCTTGACCAATACAACTAAAAATATTGTAAAGCAACCCCCCCACCCCATGTGGCATGTGCCAGAATCGTAGATTTGCTTCATCGAGATAAACAACTTCGTAGGTTTATGGGGATGTGCAATTGTGCATTTCAAGAAAATAAAATCTTCAGTTCTATCCCATGCCACATTGGAAGAGTAGAGGGGGAGTATGTCAAAGGAGGGAGTCAGAAAATCACGACTCAATATTAAAACAAGTGTCTTCTTGTCTCGACGCCTTAGGATGTTGAGGGAGTCAGAAAATCATTTTAAATTTATTTAGTATTATATTTAGAGTCGTGCTGGAGTGTCCTCAACGGGGGGGACACCTTGACGTGATGGCGCGTACATGCCCGTAAATGCGTTTTACTTGTATCTCGAAGAAAACGCATCTACGAATATACGCACGTCATCACATTAAGATGTCTCCTATGTGTCCCATACTGAGGTCACTCCAACATTAATCTTATATTTATATGTAAATTATTATATATTATTCTTTTAGAATTGTCATTGACACTCCAACTTGTACTTATTACACCGCAATCTCTAAAATTATTTATCATACCTCAATAAAGATTAAAATAGACTTTTCAAACATTACAAAGGTTTGGCTCAAATTATAATCTCAACATTAGAAAACATTATAGTGCTCACTTAAATACTTTTAACCATTGTTTGTAATTATGATTAGGCTTATAAAGAATCCTAAACACAAAAAGTAGAAATCTAGAAAAAAATTGAAAAGAAGAGAGAGAGAGAGAGAGTTTCTAGTGGCACTCCAACTTTAACTCATTCTCAATCGTTCACTTATTTTCTTTATTTTTAATTTGAGTGTATTAAATAAAACTTGGATGCCAATACCTTCTTTCTATTTTATTAACACAAAAACCGTATAATATAGAGTTAATTCTTTATAAACATTTAAATCAATAAAAAAAATATTTTTATAAAAAACACAAAAATGGAGTCAATTGAGTTTTCATTGACTCTGTCAAAGACTGAAACTTCTCAACATAAGCCTTCCTACCAAAGAACGGTTAACCAGATTACAATTTTAATATTAATAATAATATATTATTACATATATTATAAATTACTAAATTAACAATAAAAAATCCAAATAAAAAAATTTTAAATGACAAAGAAAGAAAAGAAACGACGAAGATTTGTTCCAAGTTTTCTTTCTTTCTTTCTTTTTTTATGTGCTCTGCAGCTACAACTCTAAATGCTTAAACGACATTCCATTTTTTAGAATCTCTATGAAACTCAGAGTTGGAAGAACTGATCCAACATTAATTATAAGAAGAATTAAATCATGTCGGAAGGAGAAATCGATTCTTGCCGATTTTCCTTAATTGTTTTCTTAATTCTGATTACAGGTAATAATCTGATTCTCTCTTCCTCTCTCAATCTCTCTTAGTTTTTGTGTTTGTGGTTGTTTTAATTTTAAATTTAATTGTTTTTTTTTTTTTTAGATTTTTCGTAACAGTTTTGTCTTTGTTTGAAGATTTTGATTTCCCTCTCTTTGTAAATTTGAAGATTTTTTTGGATTTTTTTTTGTTTGATTAAGAGATCAAACTTTCTCAATTCTCATTAGTCTTAGATCCAACTTCTCCGCGCCAGAAAATTTTCTGGTGTTCGTGTTCTTAAATTGAATTTTATGAATCTTTCTGTGACTTTGAATCTCATCTCAATCTCATATAAATCTTCTTATAATTTTCTGTGAAATTCTCACTTAAATTTTTAAACTGGAAAATTTTCTAAGGTTCATGGTCTTAAAATTGAATTTTCAGAATCATTCAGTGATTTTGAAGCTAATCTTAATCTTATATAAATCTTCTTATAATTTTCTGTAAATTCTCATTTAAAATTTCAAACTGAATTTTTTTTCTTATGTTTCATGTTCTTAAAATTGAATTTTCAGAATCTTTCATTGATTTTGAAGCTCATCTTAATCTCATATAAATCTTTTTTATAATTTTCAGTAAAATTCTCATTTAAAACTGCAAACTGAATTATTTTTCTAATGTTTCATGTTCTTAATATTGAATTTTCAGAATCTTTAAGTGATTTTGAAGCTCTTCTCAATCTCATATAAATCTTCTTATAATTTTCTGTAAAAATCTCATTTAAAATTATAAACTGAATTTTTTTCTAATGTTTCATGTTCTTAAAATTGAATTTTCAGAATCTTTCAAGGCTTTTGAAGCTCTTCTCAATCTAATATAATTCTTCTTATGGTTTTCTGTAAAATTCTCACTTAAAATTTTAAACTGAATTTTTTTTTTCAATTTTTCACGTTCTTAAATTGGATTTTCACATATCTTTCTGTGATTTTGAAGCTCTTCTCAATCTAAATCTTCTTATAGTTTTTGTAAAATTCTCATTTAAGTTTTTAAACTGGAAAATTTTCTAATTTTCAAGTTCTTAAATTGAATTTTCAGAATCTTTCAGTGACTTTGATCCTCTTCTCAATCTCATATAAATCTTCTTATAATTTTCTGCATTTTAGGTCAGATTGTCTCTGGAAACTCTCTTGAGACAGATAAAGAAGTTCTTCTCCAGCTCAAATCCTTCCTTAAAGATCAGAATAAAGTGAATCAAGGCCGATATAAAACATGGAATGATCAGAGTTCATCTCCTTGTGATTGGCCAGAAATCTCTTGTACCAATGGAAGAGTTACTAGAATCAGTCTCTTTGATTGCAACATGTCTGGAAAATTATTTGGAAATTTCTCTGCTCTAACTGAACTTTCCGAATTAGATCTCTCCAACAACACAATCGGAGGTGAAATTCCTTCTGATTTGAATCGATGCAGTAAGCTCAAGTACCTTAATCTATCTCACAATTTACTTGAAGGAGAGCTGAATTTGACTGGACTAAACAATCTTGAGACACTTGATCTGTCCATTAATCGACTCCAGGGAGAAATTCAATCGAATTTCCCTGCAATCTGCAACAAGTTGATTACTCTGAACATCTCCGAGAACAATTTCACTGGAAGAATTGATAATTGCTTTGATGAATGCTGGGCGCTGCAGTATCTTGATCTCAGCTCAAACAATTTCAGTGGAGAATTGTGGTTAGGCTTCGCGAGGCTACAGGAATTCTCAGTCTCGGAGAATAATCTTGGTGGAGAAATCTCATCGTTCATCTTCACCGGAAATTGCATTCTTGAGGTTCTAGATTTATCGGAGAATCATTTCTATGGAGAAGTTCCAAGAGAAGTTGCGAATTGCAGAGGTTTGGTATCTTTAATTCTATGGAAAAACAATTTCACTGGTTTAGTTCCTGCTGAGATTGGAACACTTTCGAATCTCGAGGTATTGTTACTAGGAAGCAATAATTTCTCAAGTGAGATTCCTGAATCACTTTTGAATTGTAGTAAATTGGTGTTCTTCGACATGAGCAAGAATGGATTCGGAGGAGATATTCAGGAAATATTCGGGAAATTCATGCAAGTGAAATTTCTTGTGTTACATGGAAATTCATACACAGGAGGGATACATTCTTCGGGAATCCTAAAATTACAAAATGTTAGTCGATTGGACCTTAGCTTCAATAATTTATCAGGTCCATTACCCATTGAAATCTCTGAAATGCCGAGTTTGAAGTTCTTGATACTTGCTTATAATCAATTCTCAGGAATTATACCTCTTGAATTTGGAAACTTCACTCGTCTCCAAGCACTTGATCTGTCCTTCAATAATCTAATGGGAACTATACCTCCGACAATTGGGAAATTAAGTTCTCTCTTATGGTTAATGCTCGCGAATAATTCTCTCACTGGAGAAATTCCACCGGAGATTGGAAATTGCAGAAGCCTATTGTGGTTAAACCTCGCTAACAACCAATTATCAGGAAAAATCCCTCCTCAATTGTCGAATATTGGAAGAAATGTTTCTCCAACTTTCGAGTTCAATAGACAGAGTAAAGAACTCAATGCAGGTTCTGGGGAGTGTTTGACAATGACGCGGTGGCTTCCAGAGAACTATCCACCTTTCAGCTTTGTATATGAGCTCTTTACGAGGAAGAGTTGTAGAAGTACTTGGGATCGGTTGCTCAAAGGGTATGGAGTTTTCCAACTTTGTATCGGTGGTTCAACAGTCCGAACACTACAAATCTCTGGCTATCTTCAGCTCTCGGGAAATCAGTTATCGGGTGAACTTCCCCGAGAGATCGGTCAAATGCAGAACTTAAGTCTTCTCCATTTAGGAGTCAATAATTTCTCAGGTGAATTACCTCAAGAAATTGGATTGTTGCCACTCGTTGTCCTCAATGTCTCTTACAATGGGTTTTCAGGTGAAATTCCATCAGACCTTGGTCGAATTAAGTGCTTACAGAATCTCGATTTGTCTTTCAATAACTTCTCTGGTGTGTTTCCTACAAGTTTAAACAACTTGACTGATCTAAACAAGTTCAACGTCTCTTACAATCGGTTCATCTCTGGTGTAATTCCAATTACGGGACAACTAGCAACGTTCGATAATGATTCCTTCCTTGGGGACCCATTCTTATATGTTCCAGCTTTTAAGAGCAGAAATGAAACAAGCTCATCACAAAACTTTAGACCTGATCGAAAGACAAGAAAAAAGCCGACAAGCACGGCTGCATTTTTGGTGTTCTTAGTCCTAATTTTAGCTTTCTCAGTATGTGGAATTGTGTCATTTATAGTGTGCATTCTCGCTAAACATCCACAAGACACACCAGAATTTCTGTTAGAAGACACTAAGTACCGGCATGACATGGCATCAAGTTCCAGCTCGTCATCACCCTTTACATCTGATGGTATTAAGGTCATCCGTTTGGATAAAACAGCATTTACTTATACCGATATATTGAAGGCTACAAGGAATTTTTCAGATGAGAGGATTATAGGCAAGGGTGGATTTGGAACGGTGTACCAAGGTTTATTGCCTGATGGAAGAGAAGTAGCGGTGAAAAAGCTACAAAGAGAAGGCGTTGAAGGGGAGAGAGAGTTTCGGGCTGAAATGGAGGTTTTGAGTGGTAGCGGAATCGGGTGGCCACACCCAAATCTTGTAACTCTTTATGGTTGGTGTCTTTTTGGATCGGAAAAACTATTGGTGTACGAGTACATGGAAGGTGGAAGCTTGGAGGATCTTTTGTCGGATCGAACAAGATTGACATGGAAGAGACGTATTGAGGTGGCGATAGGTGTGGCACGAGCCTTGGTGTTTCTTCATCACGAATGCTATCCAGCCATTGTACACAGAGATGTCAAGGCTAGCAATGTATTGTTGGATAGGGAAGGGATTGCACATGTGACAGATTTCGGTTTGGCTAGGGTTGTGGGTGCAGGAGAAAGCCATGTGAGCACGATAGTGGCTGGAACTATCGGGTATGTAGCACCTGAGTATGGGCACACATGGCAAGCAACGACAAAGGGTGATGTGTACAGCTTTGGAGTACTAGTAATGGAGTTGGCGACGGGGAGGAGAGCTGTGGATGGTGGGGAAGAGTGTTTGTTGGAGTGGGCCAGACGGGTTATCGGAGATGGACGACAAGGATTGAGCCGATTAGCTCCAGTTGTAGTTCTTCAACTTGGGCTCGCTGAGGGGGCAGACGAGATGTGTGAGTTACTAAAGATTGGGCTATGGTGTACTACGGAAACACCACAGGTGAGGCCAAATATGAAACAGGTGCTAGCGTCACTGATTAGGGTATCTCAACACGTCGATAGTAATGGTTATGGGTCTTTTTCTTTTTCTTCCTCATAATTGTGATTAGGTTGTTTGGATTATGGGCTCAAAATGGTCCCTAATTCATGTATTTCCATAGTTTATACACATATATGTATACAAATTTTTTTTCCCTGTTTTATGATTCTTCTTGTACACAAAATCATTCAACATTCATTGTTTTAAAGAAGAAATGATGAAGTTTTGCCGTTAAGGAATTCCATAATCTTCTTCTTTGCTTCTCTTAGGGGATGTTTGGTTCATTTTATAAAAGTGATTCTTCCAAATCAGGAAAAAATCTGCTTAAAAATCAGAATCAACGTGACCCATTTATTGTTATTTTGCATCTATATATTTTTTGAGCTGAAATGATATGTTTGTGCTTAGGTATCTAATATTTGATATCACAACTATAGAAACAATAAATGGAGATTTTGGTTTTTAAATTCTAAAATCCATTGCTAGAAGTAGTGTATACGAAATGAGATTTTAGATTCTGAAAACCAATTTCTATTATATGATTTGAACAATCCAATCCAAACACCTCCTTAATGATATATCCGCCTTTTTAGACTTGCACACCTTTTTCAACGTCACCTAATGTCTCTTTTGACATTTCATCCTTGGAAGAAAAAAAAAAAAGGTCCCTTCGAATCTTTATGAAGTTGTTGGCACAACAATGGAATATTAAAGAGGGGAAGGTAGGAACCTCGTAAACATTACGTAAATTGTTTTTTCAATATTCTCCAAAATACCCCATGATGTGGGATATTTTGTAATAAAATTGATGAGGGGTGTATTTGTAATTTTATATGTAAGTAAACGTAATGAGGAGATGTGTGAATTCAAATGGATGTTACAAGTATATTTTTATAAGAGTCGTGATAATCTGACTATCCCATGTGGCATATTCAATCCACTACTTGATGTAATAGGTTTGGGAGTCATAAATGTGCACTCCTCGAGATGCATTATTTCCTCGAAATACACATTTTTTAAATGGGGAAGTGCAATCGTATATCTCGAGTAGTACAGATCTACGATTTCCGAACTTATCACGTCAGTGTAGTCGATTGAGTTTGTCACATGGGATAGTTAGATTATCACGATTCTTTTTTATAATTTAAAAGTTTCTTTGATGAGGGGGTGTTTTCATAAATTTATGTGCATATCTACTTACAAAGTATTTGGAGTATTTTTGTAGTTTGATCAATTTTCTTAATATGGGTATTTTGGTAATTTTGATACACATAGGTAGGACTCAAATGATTTGCAGTACTTTTTTAGCCGTAAATCATTAGCAAATACATTGTGTTACCAAATACATTTTTGAAAATGATTTGCATTTGCAAATATTTTGCACTGGCCATGGTGTCAAAGGACACCAAATAATTTGGTAGGGATTTGGATAGGACTCCTTGGCTACTTCTGACTCTTGCGGGGAGTTAGAAGTCGTTTGGATGCGTTTGTATGAACTACTCCCTCGAAGAGTTACTCCGCGCAAGAGCAAGAAATTACTCTTTATGAAGAAGTCAAGAAAACCTATTTCTCAAAACTCTTCTTGCGGGGAGTCAAAATCTAACGGTTCGTTTTACCAAAATACCCCTAACTTTATTAATTTTCTATGAAAATATTTCTAATTCATTTGCCCTTAAATCAAACAAAAGAAACATTTATTAATATTAAATTATTTTTTTTTAATTTTGAGTATAATGGATTTAAACACATTATATTAATATTTAATATTTAAAATATTATATTATATTATATTAATATTTATTATATTATATTATATTAATATTTATAGTTAAACACATTATATTAATATTTAATATTTAAAATATTATATTATATTAATATTTATAGTTAAAATGCCAAAAATAATATAGTTTGAAGGCATATTATGACACTAAAAGACAGTCTGTCAATTTTTTTTTAAAATTTTGAGTATAATGGATTTAAACACATTATATTAATATTTAATATTTAAAATATTATATTATATTATAATAATATTTATTATATTATATTATATTAATATTTATAGTTAAAATGTAAAAAATAATATAGTTTGAAGGCATATTATGACACTAAAAGACAGTCTGTCAATTTTTTTTTTAAAATATTATGTCAAAAATAGTCAGTCAAATTTTTTTTAAAATTTTAAGTATAATGGATTTAAACATATTATATTAATATTTAATATTTAAAATATTATATTATATTATATTAATATTTATTATATTATATTATATATATTAATATTTATTATATTATATTATATTAATATTTATAGTTAAAATGTCAAAAACAATATAGTTTGAAGGCATATTATGACACTAAAAGATAAAAAACAGTAACTGGTATAATATAAGGGTATTCTGGTCTTTTTTCTAGAAGTCATGAGAAGTCAGTATGGTTCCCAAACAGACTTTCAGCACAAAAGTACTTCTGCCAGTACTTCATAGAGTTGATTGCCAAACGCCATTTCTGCACAGAATTACTTTTCCAGCTCCTCCATAGAGTACTTCAGCTTCTGTTCTTTGGAAGAGTAGTTCTGCTCCTGGTATCCAAACAGGCCCTTGATTTCTCATTGGGTCCAAGGTTTTATGGACTCCTCTTGTTCATTTATAACCTTAAATTTAAATATTTATTTTATAGTTAAAATTGTAATTAATCTAATTAATTTTAATTGACTTTCTCTTAATGTATTAGAGCTCTCTTATATTTTGTTGGAATGCCATTCTTGGGTACCTAACAGTAAAAACATCCCAATTTAATAAGTTTGGGTTCCAAGTGCTTTGGGTCCAAATCAAAATCAAACCATCAACAACTTGAGCTTCAGGCCCTAATGGACTAGTTGCATATCACCTAGTACCAATTGCATTCTAATTACCTAAAGCAAATTACTTAACTTTTGTCTTTTTTTTTTTTTTTTTAAAATTGAATCTAGAGTTATGAAAATATGGTGTAATGATTCTTCTCTAATTTTTAAGAAGAAGTGCAATATTTAGTTTAGAAAAACATTTTTCTTACTAACTTTGTAAAGATTTTAAGCCTCACTTAGGGTTGTTTTTCTCAAATGGATTACCACATTGGGAATCCAACACTACAATCCACTAGATTTCATGGAAAAATTCAGATTAAAAAAAATCCTTTAAGCTGGATTCAGGGTTTTGAAAATAGACAGTTACTGAACTTCCACATAATTCCCAATTTTAAAATTAAATTTCAATTGTGAAAATTATTAGTATTTTTTTTTTCTTTTTTTGAATTATTTTTCGGTGTTCATAGAATCTTGTCCTCTACACCCCCGAAGCATTAGATCATGGTCTTGTATACTATAAGATGAGCCCAAGGTTCCTCAAGTTGTGTTTGAATTGAGAGAAATGGAGAGAAGATAAAATAAATGAGTTTCTCTCAATTTCTCATGTTTGGATCGTTAAGAGGGGAGAGAAGAGAAAAGAATTTGAGAGAAAAAAATGAGTTTTCTTTCTCTTCAAAAGTGGAAAGAAGATGAGAGAAATGGAGAGGGCCCTTTTAAAATATTTAATAATGCCAACTCTGCCCCTAGATCTCTTTTAAGATATTTTAAAATTTCAAAATTGTCCCAGTTCTCTCCTATCAATCCAAACATGGTGAAGAGAAATTGAGTTTCTCTTATCTTCTCTTCTCTTCTCTTAATGAGTTTCTCTTCTTTCCACTTCTTTCAACTCAAATACAATCTTAGTGAGGGTCAAGTCCTTATTAACTTAGTAAGGCTAGTTGGAGTCTTTAATTTATACTTTATATAGTTTATAGAGTAAAAGAAATGTTTATAAGTGGTGGAGTGCAACTAGTACTAATAGATGTGCAACTAGTCGATCCCTATCTAAAAGGAAAACACTTATTTTACTAATATAGAATTTAAATCTCATGACTGGTCATTGAGCTCAATCAAATGGATTACAACATTAGCAATCCAACACCAAAGTCCACACTTTTGATTTCATGAAAAACTCTGATAAAAGAAAATGTTATTTTTAAACTTTATCCCAGAATTTGAAAATAAACAACTATCGAATTGCCAGATTTAAAATTAAAATGTAATGGTGGAAAATATTTTTTTCTTCAGAATTAACAAAATGAGAAATAATTACCCTAAAGATTTTAAACCTTACTAAGAGTATTTGCTTAAATGAATTATCACATTAGCAATCCAAAACCACAACCCTCTAGATTTCATCGGCAAACTCATATCTAATAATTTTTTTCCCAAAAATATATATCTTTTAAGCTCCATCCAAGGTTTTGAAAATGGATAGCTACTGAACTTCCACCTAACTCCAAAGTTTAGAATTAAAATTCAATGATTAAATTTTTTTTTTCAAAGTCCATAGAATTTTATTCTATATTAACTTTAAAACATTGAATCATGTGTTTAGATGTCACAAGTGGGTCCAAAGACCCTTAGTTAATAGTAAGGGTGAAATCCTTACTAAGTTAGTAAAACTTCTGAAGTTTGAAGTTTGAAGTCTAAATTTTATTTTTTGGAATCTGAAATCTTATTTTGAAAAAGTTGTTTGTTTATCATTTTAAAAGATTCTAATTATAAATATAATTTTAAAACATAATGACCATTTTGACAATATTACCCTTTTGTAATTTAATAAATTGTTAATCGAAAAACATAACATATTATATATAATGAAAATATCTACACATTTAATTTCGATTTTTAACAAATTAAATACTTTAAAAGTATTATTTTCAAATTAAATTCATACTTGAGAATTTATATTTTAACAAGGTAATACTCAAACAATAAACTATCATTTATTTTCTAGTTGAAAAATATAAGGTTTTAAGTTTCGTATAAAAATATAGAGTTTTCGAACAAGAAACAAAAGAAAGGAAAGAGACTTTGATAATATTGTTGTAGAGAAAGAAGAGGTAGAAAAGAAAGAAAAATTAGAAAAATTAAAAATAAGGATTTTAAGATTCATATAAAAAAATGATAAGTGATAAAAATTAAGATTTTGAAGAAGATATTTTATGAATAAATAAAAAATTCAGCATCCGTTCATCACTGGTTCAAAATTTTTAAATTTTGATTCTAAAGTCTAAAATTTGAATTAAAACAAACGAAAATAAAACTTCTTGACTCTGAATTTTAAAGGTGGACTTCAGACGTGTACCAAATACACACTTAGCAAATCTACTAAGTTAGTAACATTAATCTTACTTTATCTAAGATTGGACAAGGTTACGCCACAGCAGTAACGTCTCTCTCTCTCTGTTCGAGAAGTTTGAGACTGAGCTTCTCGAGCTTCAATTCATGGTGCCAGTAGATTTCTGGGAGGATTGTGGAGATGGGGATGGTACTGGTTCAAGCTTATCGATGGAACCAGGTAACAACACGGCTTAATCCTTGCAACCCTAGTTGCTCGATTCGTTCATATTTTTCTGGGTTTTCTACCTCTATCCATACATGTAAAACAAGTGATTTGAAGTTGTTTAGAATTGATTATCTTTTTGTTTCACTTGATTATATTATAATTTACTTGCTTTCTTTAATTCTTGTGTTTGGAACCCTAATTTCTGAAATTTCTATGTATTTGTGATCCAAATCTATTGTGTTTGATAGTTCAAAATCATCCCTTTTCTGTGATTCTGTGGTCAAATTGATATTTTGCCATTTTACAAATCGATATACTTTTATGTGAATTTTGCTGAATGAGAATTAGGGTTTTAATTACTAATTGAAGTGCTGAATGAGAACTAGGGTTATAAGACTGTTATTTGGAGTCTTCATGATTTAGAGTCTATTAATGCACCGATTTTTACTTATAACACACCACTCGAATACAAGCATTGGTATAATTGAAAGGTGAATCTCCATTTGCTGAATATCTGAGTTCAGTAAACTGTTCATTTTAATTCCTAAAACATGCATTTGTCATTTTTATAACCTATGAACTTGTGGGTTCGTCACTTTTAATACCTATGAATTCATAGATGTACCAGCGAATTCATTGATTATAAAAGTGATGAATTCGCTCAAAATGCATGTTTTGTGAATGAAAATGAACAGTGTACTGAAACCGGAATTTGGACATAAGTAGTGCACGTTTTGGGAAAAATCCCATAATTTAAAGAGGATCGGTGTGTTATAAGTAAAAGTTGGTGTGACAATAGAATCTCTCTATTTTTAGCTACCTTTCATTTTAGGATATTTGGGCTTATGGTTGTGTGAAATTGCGAAAGAGCATATGTGTGAAATCCAATCATATTGCCCTACTATTGTAGATAATGAAATGGCTAATGAGACAACGAGGGATAATGTTATGGCTGTGGAGTTTGCAATAAAAAGAGAGCTAGCCTACCGATTGAAGATGGAGAAATTGCAGCCGAAACCCAGTGGTGACATTAAGATTAAGGAAGCCTCTACTCATTCCCAGGTGAAAATTATTGCCTTTTGCATGACATCACTTGTAAAAGTTAAAATGTTTCTCTTTACATGATTTTGTTATTATGTTGCATTACTCCTAAATTCTAAGCAACGCAATGTGAGCAATTTATACCAGACTCAACCTTTTTGTTCTTTTTTTTTTTCCGTAGAACTCTCTTTCTTAATTTTTATATTTAAGCATCGTAAATTGAATTCGTTAATTGTTTTGAAGCTTGGGTTGTGTTCTTATATTTGCCTATGTTGCATTACTATGGTTAATTGTGTTAGAATCTGACATTAAACGCGGAATGTTGGATTTGGCAAACCCTGAAAATATGATTCATGGATTCAATAATTTATTTTTTAAAACTTTAGAACAAAGTAATTAACTTTTTTTTTATCGATAACAAAGTAATTAACTTTTAGTAAAGACTAGTGGGTAGCATGTGCATTTTCTCGGAGGTAAGAAACCTCTAGAAGAGTACTATAGTATTTGTGAGTGATTCACTTGGAATTTTGGTTGCAAGGGTAAATGGAGTCTGTGTGAGAGAGAGAGAGAGAGAGAGAGAGAGAGTTTACATGCAAATCTGTCTTGAGAGCTATGGAGAGAGCTAGAGATGGAAAACCTAGAGTGAGAGGAGTCTGTGAAATAGAAGCTTACGATAAAACCTCCACAAAGTTTTTAGATCTCTCTTGGGTAAATGGTTATGGAGGATTGATGAAGAGAGGGAAAGCTTGTTGAGGAGGGTTGTGCGTATAAAGTATGGAGAAAAATTGTTCGGTTGGTGTATTGGAGAGGCAAAAGGGACGTATGTTTGTAGTGTGTAGACGGGGATTCTTAAGGGGGCTAGTGCTTTTGAGAAAGAGATCAGCTTTAGGGTGGCTTCAAGGAATGGTGTTCGGTTTTGGGAAGATAGGTGGTGTGGGAATTCGGCTCTATCATCTCAATACCCTTGTTCCTTAAAGAGAAATTGCTCGATAGGACATTGCCTGATTCGTAATGAGAACACTTTTTTTTTTTTTAAAGTATAATATATTGATCAAAGAGGGAATACAAGAAACAAAGAGACCGAGAGAGCCTCAAAGAAAAGCTACAAAAAAGAAAAACAACACTAATCATTACAAAAGGAGTGCCATCTAAAAAAAAAATCATCAAATGTAGGAGAAATTTCAATGATAGGGGGTTGAAGGAGGTGACATCTCTTCTTAACCTTTTTAATGAGGTCCAAGTTAGGGAGAGTGATCAGGATAAGAAGGAGTGGGTTATGGCTAAAGATAAAAGATTCACTATTCGATTTTATTACAAAGCTCTTCATCCTAGATTTGCTATTTTTTATCCTACTTCTGTCATTTGGTCGCCACTTGTTCCTTTTAAAATATCCTTTTTCATTTGACTTGCCTCCTTAGGGAGGATTCTCATTTTAGACAATTTGATCTCCTGTGAGTGGATCACCCTTAATTGTTGCCCTCTTTGTATTAGAGATTGGGAATCCGTGGATCATACTCTTATTTATTGCTCATTCTCCTGAGGTTTTTGATCTTCATTTCTTTCCTTATTCCAAATGAGTTGGGTTCTTTCTAATAACTTCCTTTCATTGTTAGAAGGGTAGGTCTATAATATCTTTTCTCACAAAAAGAGGCACTTGTTGACTATTTTTTATCCTGCTTCTGTCATTTAGTCACTACTTGATCCTTCTAAAATATCCTTCTTCATTTGACTTGCCTCCTTAGGGAGGATTCTCACTTTAGGCCATTTGATCTCCTGTGAGTGGATCACCCCCAATTGTTACCCCTTTTGTTTGAGAGATGAGGAATCCGTGGATCATACTCTTATTCATTGCTCCTTCTCCCGAGATATTTGCTCTTCATTTCTTTCCTTGTTCCAAATGAGTTGGGTTCTTCTTAATAACTTCCTTTTCTTGTTAGAAGGGTGGGTCTATAATATCTTCTCTCACAAAAAGAGGCACTAGTGGACTATTCTTCCTCTGTTTTCAAACTGATAATACACCCCTTGACCACAGTCTTTTGTGAAAGACTTTCTTTAAAAGGGTATTTTAATGTTTTGAATGTATGGAATGTTTCTGTATGTTTCGGTTTTTGAAGAAACCGAAACAAGATTTTAAATCATGGGTGGTAGGACTATTCAACCACTACGAAGTGTCATCTCAAGGCTCCTCAACCATGGATCGATGCTGCTAGTTCAGACTCCTCGATACGTGAAACTTGTTACCTAAATCTGCGTCAGCGAACATCTACTCTTTTAGACCTCGCAAAAGAGGAGTTTCAAGACTCTCCATGGAGATACAAACTCAGATGATATCCATGAGCTTCATCTTCCTTCTTACGTGCTAGTTCTTTTTCAAATGCCTAACCATTGGAGCAATCCAAGTCTTGGATTGTTCCATTAGATCCTATCGTTTCATGGTATTATTAAAAAAAAAATATAAAACTATATAAGGACCCCATAAACCAAAATAATTCAAAATTACTCCTTTTAAATGATTTTTTTGGCCTTGCAGCAATGTGAAGTCAATACCACTATACTCTTCAATAAAGGTACCTTCCAACAATTTTTGGGCAAGTGAATTGATGACGTGAAACCTAGTTTCATCGGAAGCATTGTTATTGTTAACGGGATCTATATAACACCTGAATTTGTCTTCAATATCTCCATTGAAGAGTAGGTTACTTTAGAGATCATTAGGTGCTTCACAACTGTAAGCACAGATCACACATAGGCCTATACGAAGACACCTGGGACATCTATTCTTACATTCACTTGCATAATCTTTAGTATTTATGTTTCATATGTTAAATATTATCTTCTCTTTTTGAAGGATAATTAACTCGGTTTGCATAGGCATAGTGGAGCCCTATATTACAAAGACATTCCTTTATCTAAGAATTCGTGTATCAGAGCGACTGCTTGTTATGTTTACGTTTTGGACGTATACCAACACTAAATCAATTTATTCAAATATTTTTTTAACTTATATTTACTTTTTTTTATACGATTTTGATGGATATCAACTTATTTGAATGTATTCTTTCCATATTATACACATAACATGATACAATCATACAAATAGTATAAAATATTATCCCAACCTATGAAAATACACCATACGGTTTTGTTGGCGTATCAGGTTTCTAGGGGTTTGTGCATCTGATCCTTATTGATTCCTTACACCTGGAACTACTCTGGCTTTTTTTTTTTTTTTTTAATACAAATCGGAGCCCCAAATGATGTATGCATTTTGCATGTAAGGATGGACCTGGCATTTATTTGATCAACAAAGACTAAAACAATCTAAATTTTTTGCTGAACGTTTTTGAAATCAAAAGCATGATTCAATAATAATTATGACATAAAATTGGAATCTTCCTTGAATGTTTTGAACATTATGTCTTCCTGTGTCTTGATGTTCTTTATATAAACATGTTCATTCTAAGGTAAGCTAATGAGGTTGCAGAATGGTTTCACAGCTTTTTGTTACAAACACTGACACACACACACACACACACACACACACACACACACACACACATATATATATATATATGTGTGTGTGTGTGTGTGTGTGTGTGTGTGTATGTATATATATATGGGTCACGTTCCGTATACCCCTATTACGACTCACATTGCGACACACCGTTTTGTCTTATATGGGCAAAAATGTTTGGAATGGGCTGATTTTTTGTGAGGATGATCTCTATGGTGAGGAGATCATCTTTGCCAAAAATCAGCTCATTATGAAACTCCTAGACCGTCCAATTTTTGTAAATCAATTTTGATGGGGTTAGAAGTTTTGGAATGGGATGATTTTTTGCCAGGATGATCCCCTCATCACAGAGATCATCCTCACAAAAAATCAGCCTATTCCAAACATTTTTGCCCATATAAGACAAAACGGTGTGTCGCAATGTGAGTCGTAATAGGGGTCGTAATAACGCTGCCCTATATATATATATATATATATATGGGAAATGTTCAGCAACAAACATTTTGGCAAAACATTTTTCAAAACATGGGTTAGAGGTTTTGGAATGGGCTGATTTTTGGTGAGGATGATCTCTACGGTGAGGAGATCATCATCACCAAAAATCAGTCCATCCCGAAACTTCTAACCCCATCAAAAATGGTTTACAAAAAATGGACGGTCCACGATTTTTCAACTTGTAAACTGGGGCTAGAAGTTTTGGAATGGACTGATTTTTGGTGAGGATGATCTCCTCACCGTAGAGATCATCCTCACCAAAAATCAGCCCATTCCAAAACCTCTAACCCATGTTTTGAAAAATGTTTTGCCAAAATGTTTGTTGCTGAACGGGACCCTATATATATACGTTCTTTTGACAAAATCCTAGACACCATTCTAGACAAAGTTTTTGTCTTATATGGTTAAAAAATTTCGGAATGGACTGATTTTTTGTGAGAAAGATCTCTATAGTCAATAAATCATCCTCACAAAAAATCAACCAAGTCTAAAACTTCTAATCCCATGAAAAGTGGTTACAAACTAACAGTAAAAATTGATGGCTCACGATTCTTCATCTTATAAACTAGGGTTAGAAATTTCAGAATTAGCTGATTTTTTGTGAGGAAGATTTTCTCATCATAGAGATCATCCCTCACAAAAAATCAGCCCATTCTGAAATTTTTAGCCCGTATAAGACAAAATGCTTTGTCTAGAATGTTGTCTAGGATTTTGTCAAAAGAACGCCACCCATATATATATATAAATGATAGGGGCAGACACATGGGGAGGGCTGAGTTGATCTTGGGGTTGCAGTTTTAAAACCCAGCCATACATATCCCTTAAAATCTATATTGTTAGATTTTGAACTGGGCTGATGGTCTGAATAATTTAAGAAAAGAAGAAAACAGAAAATGGTCCATTATATAATGAACCCCCGGGTTGACATTACTGAAAAAAAGAGAGATTCAATTGCCACACCAACTTTTGCTAACGCCACCCTAATTCCTATGCAAATCACGAAGAATTAGCACACATCTTGGGGTGGCATTAGGAAAATTTGGTGTGGCAATAGAAGCTCTAGAAAAAAAAAATCAAGTGTTGAAGGGGTCCACTGTTATTTTTCTATGCTTTTGTTTCTTGATCAATATACTTGATGATTATGCATTGTGTTGAGTGGACATTTTGCATCTCACTTCTTTCTCTTCATGTTTGTGACTATCATTTTTCTTATTCGGGGGCTAGTTCAGACTCCAAGTTCAAGTCGATCGGGAATGAAGAGAAAAGCATCCGCCAGCAGTGTGAACCATTTTCCACAATCGCAACAAACTCACAGTTGCCAACCCCTTCAAAACCAATCAGTCAACCTATTCTACAAAGTCTGCCAGGTGTCCTGCTCAAGTCCTGCTAATTTCAAGCAGCACGGTGAAAGTAGTAAACACAAGGCCAAACTAGAAGAGTTTGTGGAAAGCCCAAATAAAATAGATAATGCGAAAAAGCCACTGTGGTGCAAACTGTGTAATGTCCCGTGTCCATGCAAAATTTCATTTGGTCAGCATGTTTCTGGAAAGAAGCATGCCGCTCGTGTTGAAGGAATAGAGAAAGCAAAGAGATCCAGAGACAAGGCTGAAAGGGAAACCTTAATGTTAAAATGGGATGAAATGGAGTGGGAAATGGTTTCTTGTAGAAACGGAGAGACTGAAGAGAACATATCGTGGAGGAGGAAGGACCAAACAATTGGCTGAAATCCATTGTAAGTGTAGATATAATCTTCTTTTCCTTTTATGACATCTGCTGTTTCCTTTAAACTAGAAGCTTATGCACTTCTATCAATCTCACCATGTAAAAAAGAAAAAATGGAATTAAAACTTAGTATAATCTGGCAATTGTTGGTAGTAACTTGTCATATCTGCACTTGTATTTGGCTATGTTTTTGTTTTACCAACAACTGAATCTTGGGTATTGAAAGAATGAATCTTCAAAGGTACGCCATTTGAAGCTTTTTCCGACATGTTACATTGTGGGGGATTCACTTAAGGTTGACATGAATAGCTGAAAGGGGGTTCTAACCTCTGGCTTTGTTTGAATGCCTCATTTCCTTGGATGCTTTGTGCCTAACCCTTGTTACCTGGGTACTGTTCTTGTCCCATAAATGTCCACAAATGAAAAATTGAATAAAGTTTTATAAAATGAAGTCTTTACATGATTGTGGCATTCCTGACTCCAGATATCATAAATAATTTTTGATTGATTTAAGAATGAGATCTAAGAGCCTTGACATGGTTTGCAAGATTAATTTTTGGAAAACACCGAAGATCATGTTTATTGGGATTTTGTGAAATATATGTTCAAGTAGTATGGATTTTGGATCTAGATGGTTCAATTGGATTTCCAAATGTATCTCTTCTCTGGCTTTCTCTATCTTGATTAATGGTTACCCAACAGATTACTGTAGGAGCTCTAGAGGGTTGCGGGAAGGAGATCCTCCCCCCCCCCCCCCCCCCCCCCCCCCCCTCTTTCTTATTTGATATTGTGGTAGGGAAGGCATGTGGAAGAGATTGATTTTAAGCCAAGTTAGGTGTTGATGAGGTTGGATGGGGGATTGGTGCCGGCGAGGCTCTTATGGCTGTTGGTTGTGGAATGGGATCTTCAAATTCGCCAAAGAATAGTGTTCAGAATTGGAAGGGATAACAAAATCTGATTTTTGAAGACCTGTTGTGCTGTTCGTGGCTTACAGGGGCAGATGGTTGAACTTGAAGATGCGGGTATTTCTCTCAGTTTCTGTCATTCAATTGTAGAGGACCACGGTCAAGGGGTATGCCATCAATTTGATCATTCCCAGGGGTCTTTCAAATATTTACCAAAATGTGGAAAGCTATATCTACGTTACCTTTAAAATTAATAATAATAATACTAGGAAAATGCTGAAGTAACATTAAAATTGACATCGATTCTCACATTGCAGACGAGTGAGAAGCATTTATAGTTATGTGTGCACTTCCACATCAGCAATGTGAGAATCAATGTCAATTTTAATGTAATAATAAGTCTTGTGTTTTAATGTAATAATAAGTCTTGTGTTGGACTAACATTGAAATTGACATCGTTTTAATGTAATAATAAGTCTTGTGTTGGATTAACATTGAAATTGACATCATTTTACACATTGGTGTGCATAGAATCATATACGCTTCTCACTCGAATCTTGATGTGCCTACATCTACGTCAGCAATGTGTGAAACAATGTCATTTTAATGTTACTTGAGCATTTTTCTAATAATAAATGGTGAAAAAATATTACGTAAATGAAACATTTGCAAAATGTATTTTCACTCTCAAACATAGTTTTAAACGCTTGAGTTGACTTCAGACTCAACGAAGTCAGCTTGACTTGGTTGGCTTGGATTTTAAGATGACTCAGTCATGGAACCTCGATAGGAATCAAGTTGTTGAGTCAACTTAAAAACTTTGTTTTCGAAAAACCCTTGATTTTTCTCCAAAAAAAAAATAATAATAAATCTTCTTTAAGCTTGTTAACCTATTCAACCTCTTTCAATCTATGGACTTCAACATCACGAAGAAAAATCTTAATTTTTCTATTGATAAATTCATCTTCAAGCTCTTAAACTTATTCAATTCCAACGTTCTAACCTCTAGTAGAAAACTCTTGATATTCTTATGAGAAGCCCATCATCTTCAAGCTCTTACAATTTAACCTCATCTTCTATCCTATCTTATTCGCGAATCGCAAAGATTTGAGGGAAGACAGATCTTAGAGTTGAAGATGACTGGTTTTAGGGAGTAAAGTCATGAACATTTGGTCAGAGGTACAAGATAAGGGCATTTTAGATCATGCTTTTTTTAAATTTATTCGGCCTAGTCAAGTTTACCACTTGACTCAATTCGATGTAGAGTCCCGTTTTGGGGCTTCAAAACCATGCTCTCAAAACCTTTGCTCCTTGGGGCTTTTTCTAAACACTCATCTATGAAGCTGACGAGTGTCCTCATTGAGGTGTTGTGTCGTGGCATGGTATATTGGACTCGTGGTCTCGATTTAAGGTAAAAATGAAAATATCTTACTTCATAAAATTTCTAAAATGATACAAACTGACTCCAAAAAAAAAAACTCAAATACACTCAACTGACATGAAATTACACAGAACCATAGATTTTTTTAACTGAGTACCTCGAGGAAGAAAACCTATGGTTCTATGCACATTCAACGTCAGTTGAGTGTATTTGAGTTTTTTTATATAGAAAATTTAGCACGACTCCAATTTCTATCGAAGTCTTGAATTATAAGCTGGAATCTTGAGTTGATCTTTTCGGACTTCCTTGAGTTGGTTGCTTTAGCTCTTTTAGTTAAGAGCAAGAAATAGAGTAGTTCGGTGTCTGCCGTGGGAGAGTCATGACGCCCCCCACCCCCGGGGTTAAGGTTGTAACGTTCCTTCTAAGGGATAAGAGTGGGAGGGGGGAACCCTTCCCTCACCAGACCAAACCGCTATTACGAATAGAGTCAAGTTCCGACCTACTCTGTTAGGGAAACAAGCTGTAAGCCCATACTTGATATATCAAGAATGCAAGTTCAAAGGTCCTTACATGGGCCCCAAATTAAGCGAGTGTAAACTTACGATTTTGCACTCTTAAAGGTCTCTCTAAAGAGGTCCTGCTAATAGGTAACTAATCCCCCCCGGGGGGGGGGGGGGTTCCTGTCCTGATTCTTAGTAGCTTTTTGTGTTAGAGTAGCTAGAGTGAGAAGCACGCCTCTTCTTCTTCACTCAGAGAGAGAGAGAGAGAGGAATTGGCATCATGGCTTTTAAAATCGTTCGAGACCGAGACGTATCGCGAGTTAACTCGGTATTGGAGCTGAACGAGACCAGCTCACAAAGTCATTTTTTGACCAAGATTTAAGACTCACGTTCAATTTTTTGGTTTGTCTCACGAGACGTCTCAAACGTATTGAAAAACTCGTCCGAGACGACTCGGTATCGGCCTAGACGAGACACGAAACCAAGTTTTAAAACCATAATTGGAATTTAAGTAATTTTTTTTTTTTAAAGAATATATATATTTTTAATGTGGGAGTCGAAGGGGGAGACATGTGATGTGCAAATACTCCCATAGTCAAAACAACATATACAATCTACATTCATCTTAATTTGTATATAACGGTATCTCAAGTCCCAACACAATCCGTTATTTATCCAATTCTCAATATACCCTTTCTGTCCAAATTATAGTAAAAAATGATGATCAAACTGTTTCTAAAATTCTTATCACCAACCTTCCTTATCCATGAATCTTTTAGCCTTCGTATAAGCCTTTCTCAAATACCTTTCAACCCTAACCAAATCCATTTTTATATCTTGATTCTTCAGATATATGTTCTTGGTATTTGAAAATGATTCCTTCACAACAGCTTTAGGGTTCTTCAACACCAAATCATCCTTCCCATACTTCTCAATCAAACTACTCTCTTCCAATTTAATCTTATACTCCATATAATCCAACCCCATATCCCTTGCTGACTTCCCGAAACAAGTCTCCGCAAGCCAATCGATCCCAATAGGCACTACTTGTATAAACACCGACCCAGGCCGAAGGAACAAAGAGTGGGTTAATGCAGCCCCATGCACACCTAGCATCGCGTGACTTGAGTTGATTAGTCCATAAGCTTCTTTCAGATATGTGGAGGGACTTGGCTCAAAGATGACTACTTCAAAGCCTATCTCCTTTGCTAATTGTGCTACTGCAGCTTGGTTTACAATAACCCGACTCACATCACCAGTGCGACCCACCAGTACTATTCGAGGTTGGGACACTTGGTGCCCCTCATGTGCATAGGCAGATCCAATGAGGGCACGGAAATCAAGGAATGTCTCCGAGTGGGGCAACAATGTGGGGTCTATGGTCATGAAACCATGCGATATGAGCCCAACCGTCGAAGATGGGAAGCAATGTGTGTCAGTGTCTTTGTCTAGGTTGATTATGGGATAGGGAGTGAATCCCCGAAGTAGGTCAATGTACTTGCTGAGCCACCAATCACGACAATTTGCGATCACAAGGATTGGCTCTTGATTTGGGAAGATTGAACGGATGGTAACGAATAGAGGAACGAACCCATCGGTGAAGTCATGAAAGAGGTTCCCAGTATACCCACCAACACTAAAAACTAGTGCTGGGGCGTTGTGTTGGACTGTGCAATTGGTCCTGGGCTTGGGCCAAGGATTTGTGATTAGTGTGAGCTCTTTGATTCGGGACATAATGTCATTTTCCCATTTCCGAGGGTAAGGACGGACTTTCTGTATTTTAGGTGAAAAGGAGCTGGTTGGGTCCACTAAGTAGAAAATAGAGGTAGTGGGGTCCACAGCAGTTGGACCGTTAAGATAACAGATATCGTAACGTTCATGAGAGCGGTCGCAGCTGATTGGTTGGGTGGACTCTGATTGCTCAGTTGGTGGTGGGACCCATGAAGGCCTCGATTTCTGTTTCGAGCTTTTCTCTACAATAACGTGCATGGGATAGGAGAGAGAGAGAGAGAGTAAGAGAGTTTTTCATCCAAGAATAGACATGCAAACTGTAAAGTACAAATATAAAATGACGAAAATGTCCTCGATTTAGAATTTTTTTTTTTTTTTCAGAATTACTATTAAAAGCCAATGCTATCTGAACAAGTTGGCAGTCTTGAGAACTTTTAATGAGGTGAGGATATAATTCTAACTAAATTAAGAGAGCTGTTATAGGCAACCCAACTTTTACTTATTACACCCACCCAATTAAAATAAGTAAAAGTTGGTTCCCATCCTATTATTATTCTCTCTAATTATCTACACTTAAAATTAAAAATCACAATTTTCAAATCTCAAAATCTCAATTAGATTTGGATGTCTATTGAGACAAGTTGACAACTCACAAATCAACCCGGAAGAATCAAATAAATTATATTAACTTTATAAATATTTAATTTTTGTTCTCTACCAAAATATTATATATAAACAAAATAAATATATAGAGTTCCTAACTTGATTAGGTGAATTTTTTTGTTGATTTGTCAGCTTCTGTTGCAATTAGGGGGCAAGCACCCAAAATTTTAATCAAGTTAAGTAGGCCCAGCCAAGTTTGAAGTTGACTTGATATTTTTTTAAAACTAAGCTAAAAAACTTGTTCTCTTTTAAAAAATTTCCATTAATGGAATACCTAAAATGCCCTTCCCTTAAATAAAAATCTTTTGAAAACACAGATATTGAAATATAAAAAAAATAAAAATAATATAAAGGAATAAAGGGAGGAAATTGGATATTTTGGAGATCATACCTTGAATAGTTGGTGACTTTGCAGATGATGATCGCGGGATCAACGAAAGAGTAATTTGGTGAATCAAGAAAAAGATAAGGAATACAAGAGAAATCACCACAGTCGTGGAAGCTCTTCTCTTCATTTCTTGAAGGTTTGGAACTTAAGCTCTTGAGTTTTACAAATCTGATTCAAAATCCACCTCTTTTGCTGGAATTGATAAGGATTTTGAGTCAGTGAAGATCTCGTTAATCTAGAAAGCAAGCGTGAAATATGCAGAAAATGAGAGAGAATATTCAAAGATTCTTGATTAATGATTCGACAGTTTCTTTTTTTGAAAGATCTCTAGGTTTTTTCAAAGAATTTTGAGATGGAAGAACTTACCAAATATTGGCTTTCAGGCTAAAAGAATATGTCAAACATAAAAACTTCAACTTTCTTGACGTGGAACTTCTTACTGAAATTCTTGGACTTTTCTAACCTCAAGCAACGGTTGAGGCTCTCCATCAAACAGATGGTTGAGGTAAGAGAGAGAAGATTTCCTAGAGATCAGTATTGTCTTTCTAGGGATTGGTGTTCTTTTTTCCCTCTAGAGATACATTTTCTTTGAAAATTCTTAGTCAACCTTGGGTTGAGCTAGTGTTTTTGAAAGTTATTTTTCTAACTTCATCAAACAGTTGAGATTAGAGGAAAAAATACATATTTATCTTCTAGAGACTATTTGAAGACGGAGTATATAGGGCTTTGCGTCAAATGTCTTTGGAGGATAGGAAAGCTAACTCATCAAGGAAAGAGTAAGTTTAGGCTTAAAAAGTTAGTAAGATTTCAAATCTCACTAAGGGTTGTTCAGCTCATTTTGTGGCATCCAAAGTGTTATTTTTCAGAGTTAAATTTTAATTTTAAAATTTGGAGTTTTGTGGAGTTTAGAGCCGTACATTTTTATAACCTTAGATCAAATACCAAAAAATAAATTTTTTGGATTTTTTTTATATGAAATATAGATGGTGTGGTGTTGTATAGCTAGTTTAATAGTTTATTTGAACTCAACGTCCCTTAATAACATTTCAAATCTTAATAAGGTGTTGTTTGTTAAATCGAAAAAAAATAAAAATAAATGCTGAATAACATTAAGTGTTGAAACTTATAAGAGTTGAATTAAAGTATTGAAAAAATTGTTTGTTTAGATGAAGAATCATGTTTGTTACACATTGCTTAAATTGGTAAATTGTCTTTTTTACCTTTACAATCATATTATACATTGTTTGCATGTTTCAAATGTTTATTTCTTATTAAATACAATAAAATATATTATTTCTTATAAAATTAAAATAAAATTCATTTTTAAATAATAAGTAATACTTAAAATTTCAATTTATAAATAATAATTTTTATTTCGAAAAGTCCACAAATTTCAAATTAAAAATAATAATGTCATACAAATCATCAAAATTTGAAATCAACATTGAAAGAATTTAATTTGGGATAAATAATTTTCGATAGAAATGAAGGATGTGTAATTATAAAAGCACCTCACGAATTAATAAGGGCAATTCACACCATAGCCAATTTTTTTTTGTCTTATATGGATTAAAATTTTTTGAATTAACCAATTTTTTGTAAGGATGATCTATATAGTCTAGAGATCATACTTACCAAAAATCAGCTCATTCTGAAACTTCTAATCTTGTCAAAATTAGTTTAAAAAAAAAAAAAAAAAACAATTTACGGTTCTTAAACTTGTCCGTACCGAAAAAAATAAAGTGCTTATTGCTTCAAAACTTTTTTTTTTCAGCATTAAAATAATACTGAATTTTTTTCACTTATTTTCAGGAATAAACACTGAAAATATGAAATAAACAAATGCGTTATTTTAACAAAAAATACTAAATTTTTTTTATTTTTATATAGTAATAAACGCTGGAAAATTACCCTCCAAAATATAAACACTGAAAAAGAGTGCAAATAAACAGTCTAAATTAGTTAGAAAAGTATAAAAAACGGTTTTAGTTCTAATAATGATTTATTACACGGTACACTGTTATAAGATGGGTAGCGTTCAATGGCAAACTTTTTGGCAAAACATTTTTCAAAACATGAGTTAGAGGTTTTGGAATGGGCTGATTTTTGGTGAGGATGATTTCTACGGTGAGGAGATCATCATCACCAAAAATCAGCCCATTCCAAAACTTCTAACCCCATCAAAAACAGTTTACAAAAAATGAACGGTCCACGATTTTTCAGCTTGTAAACATGGGTTAGAAGTTTTGGAATGGGCTGATTTTTGGTGATGATGATCTCCTCACCGTAGAAATCATCCTCACCAAAAATCAGCCCATTCCAAAACCTCTAACTCATGTTTTGAAAAATGTTTTGCCAAAAAGTTTGCCATTGAACGCCCCGTTATAAGATATCTAATTAAGCTGTGCTATACTGACTTTATATAATACTGTCTTTTACCTTGGGTTTATGAAGAATCATCCAATTTCCTCAAGTACACAAACTCGTATCACGAGGAAAAACGTACATGCACATCTCACGTCAGCACAGTGTTGTGGAATTCTTTTTAATTTCCTCTGTGTGTTTTGAGATGGAAAACTTATTTTCCAAATGAGTCGTGCTACCAGTTGGATACTGTAACGAGCACTGTGCTGACGTGACAGTATATAGATAATTATAGATTTATTTTCTCGAGATACGAGTCAAACTAACAGTTCTTTGTGCATTGCCACATCAGAACAGTGTTGAACGCAGTGTCAAAGAAAGTCAGGCCAGCATTTTCCTTTCAAAATAGGCGGTGTTCTCATTTCACGTATCACAAATTAATTGGCTTGTTGGACACATTTGACCTTAAGAAAGTTTAAAAGAATATATACGCAACCACATCCTGACTTACGGACGAAGGCTTGACTTTAGAATTGAGATAATAGGACGAGAATTAGAATTTGCATGGAGAACATGGTCATCTTATTTCTTATCTGGAGGGATGATTTCGTCATTTTACTTTGAGTGAAAATAAAATATAATTTGATTAATTTCCAATAAATAAAGGAAACTTTAATAAAACATAACAGACAATAAGGAAGAATAATAAATAAATTATATCACAAATTTGTAATCAGAGATTTTGGAGACCTTACATACCTTCAAATTCAATCATTGTTGAATTTCGATAAAATGATCTCGAGATGAACGAAATGATAATCTAGAGAACGAAGAACAAGATGAAGACAGTCGTAGAAGTTCACCTCTTCATGTCTTGAAGATAGAGGCTTCGGATCTCAACTTTTACAAATCTGATTCATTTTTAATACAGAATCCATTTATTTTGCTGGAATTAGGATTTTACCTGAAAAAATTAACAGATATGTCAGCATCTTTTGAGGTTTATCGGTTTCTACGTATCTAAATAAAAATCGATTTGATATGAGAGAAAGAGATCATTGAAGAATTGTCTGTCTCAAAATCATAATTTTTTTGATTTCATTGAGATTGAGTATGATCGGAAATCATTGAAACTGGAATTAGAGTTTTCGATGACCTTACTGTGATTCGTCGTCAAACAAGGAGGAGAAATAGTCTGGAACTTGAAGATCTTTAAAGCTCCTTTTACAGACCAAATCATGGAAAGCTGTTTCTTTTTCTTCAAAAATGAGAGAGAGAGAGAGAGAGAGAGGGACGTGTCTCGAGACGAGAAAATTTCACGCACGTAGTAGACGAGAAGCAGAGAGCATTTAAAGGCAAGGGACATGGAGGGAATTTTTTGCTTTAAAAAATGTGGGACCCATTTGAGTTTGGTCAGATTCGGTGACTCAGTCGGGGTTAAAAAACTGCGACTTCGAGAGGAGCTTCTGTATATTTACGGAAATATCCCTGCTTACTTGGATGAAAACTGCAAAAAGAAAAAGATAAAAAAAACGGAAAAGATGCTAGCATGTGAAACTCACGCATGGTTTTTATAATTTGTCTGTATTAGATTAAGAGAGCTGCCATTCGCACCCCGACTTTTACTTATTACACCCTAAATTAAAAATAAAAGAACTAAATGAGTGAGAATGGTGGTGTCAATGGGTCGGTTCTGGTTTGGTTCCTAAGGAAATTGCAATTATAGTACTTGTTGGCTTTGGATCCGGTTTCAAAATAGATGGAACCGGAATCACAAAAACACGGGTACCCATCAATTCCCATTCTCAAGAATCAAATGAGAAAAAAATATATTTTAAAACATTATATAATTCTTTTTCTTTTAAAAAACTTAATATATTATTTACAAAATTATTAACATAATTATAATTTGGTATACTAAAGGTATAAGTTAATGATTTTTTTTTAAATAAAAAATTATCTTATTTAAAAATAATAAATTCATTTTAAACTCCAATTGATAATTTATATGAAAATTGAAGAATTTTATATAAAGTGCATTAATTTTAAAATAAAAGAATACCTTAAATCATCTACAGTATACAAAGAAATGATCAAATAAATTAGTTGGATAAAACCCAACGGTTCTGATTTTTATTGGTTCGATTCCATTTTAGACCAGTTCTAATCGGTTTCAATAAAGGGAATTAGAACCAGGTTTTCGATTTCGATTCCGGTTTGATTTTGGTTAAATGGGTACCCATTGGCTAATTGAGAATTAGTAAGAGTTGGGGTGCCAATAGAAGCTCCCTCTCTCTCTCTTTCTACTAGATTTCTACTTTTGGGGTTTAAGATTTTTTATAAGCTTAATCATAGTTGTAAACTACTGAAATTATTTAATTAGAGTGTGATAAATAATTTAAAAAATGGGGATGTAATAAGTAAAAGTTGGGGTGCCAATAACAGCTCTCTAAATTAATAATTCTGAAGAAGGTATGTAAAAAAAAAAAAAAGAATAAATTTTTGGGGTTCCAAACATATTTCTCACAAAGGGTATATATTCATTTTGATATTTATTTCATTTTTATCCAAAAATGGATATCAATTATGTTTGGTCACCTTCCTAAATTTACTTTTGCTATGGACCTGAAAGCAAAAATTACTTTATATGAAGTTCAATGCGAAGGGATAAATACAAGTATCGTAAAATGATAGAATAACATATATCCATTTTGATAAAAATAAATAAATACCAAAATGGTTTTATATTTTTTTGATAAATATTTTAAAATTATATACCTGGATAGGTAATTTCAAAATCATTTAGGCCAATTTTGTAATTTTATCTTATATATTTATTATGGTCATGTTGGACCTGATTAATCATTCAATTATTGGAGGGGGGCAGTAGTAGACATAATACATTGACCTTAATATAAAATTAGACTTTTCTACCCATCAATGGCTTTCTGAAGCTCTCCATGAAACCTAATTCTCTGTTGTGGGTTCTGTTATTTTGAGCAGAGTTGATTGGATTCACCTTCACTTATGCTAACTTCTAACCTTGCATGCTTTTGGTACCTCAATTTTTTACTTATTAGACTCAAATTTCTTACATTATTTATCAATAAACACACCCTCCAAACATTACAAAAGTTTGTTTAAGTTATTACAAATCATTTTAACGCATTCAAACAACTTCAGCAAAATATTAACAAAAAAAAAAAAAAGAACGAGATTTCTATGGGCACATCCCAACTTTTACTTCTTCTCAACTATTAACAATTTTTGTTTTTTTTTTTTATCAATTTTTTTATTGGGATGTAATGAGTAAGAGTTGGGGTGCCAATAGCTGTTTAAAAAAGAAAAGTGTGCTCTTTGATAATGAACATGGGTGTGGTTGGACATTTTGCATTTTCTGGACCACACACACATTTATATTGGATTGAGATAGCGTGAACGTGATTACTCCTCTTGACTTGGTGACATAAAAAAGATTTAAAAATAAATAAGCCTCGAAAATGACGGCTACCAAACCGTCAAATCAAATGATGAAAAATAATTTAAATAATTTTTCTTTTCTTCAAAATTTTAAAATTGTGTTCTCCATGAGCAAATACCAACCATTCTATGTCTCTAAATTTAGAAAAAGATACTTACCTTATAGCCAATTTGATCTCCAACCGACTCATTCTCTAAAATAATATTCATTCACTTGAAAAAGCTGAAAAATGACGGAAACAAAAATATATTCCATTAAAAGAAAATGTCAAAAATGGATATTTATGAAAAAAATAATTTAGAAAAGCCTTCTAAAATTTTTCAAAATCTCTATATTTAGAGATGTGAATGATGATTTAGAGGGAGTTTCTCTAAAATAGAGACCAATTGGAGTTAAGTTGGGACGTCTCTATCTATAAGTTTAGAGTTTTTGGGACCAATTGGAATTGATATGTTATATTTTTAGATGCCACAGTTGGAAGTGTTATTCTTATTTCAAATGATTGATAGGTTGAGTAATATTTTATCGTTCTAAAGTCTGGACAAACTACGATGACTTTAAATATCGTAGGGTTATGGTAAAAAAATTCAAAAAAATCAAAGAAGAGGTGAACCGAAGGAAGAATAAGACACCATGGTTAATAAATAGTCAAAGATTGTTTTATTAGAAAATGATAGATCGATGAAGTAATGTAAATTGGATTACTACAATACCACTAATGAAGCGATAAATAATGTAAGACCTCTAGATAGTTAAACTCTTCTTGATCTATATTTAAAATTAAAATAATGAATGTGTTCAGAAAACACACACACACACATAAAAAAATTCATCTTTTGATCTATAAATCCTCAAAAATCATGCATTATTCTCCATTTCAATCCATCTCAAATGCACAGTTGAATCAAACCATGTATAAACCATCCTATTAAATGAGGCATGGTTAAAAGTATACGAATTAGAAAGAAAAACGCTAATGATTTTTTTATTCGAAAATTTTCACTCAATCTTGTAGGCGTAAAAAATTTAAAGAGACCTTATAACTCTTTAAATTATCAAAAAGTCCATGAAATCAGATTTGGCCTACACATTTTTAATTAAGACTTATTGATCCAAATGGACCTCATATGATTTGGGTTTGGGCTAGGGTTTTTGCAAATAAAGCCTATGATCTAAACAAAATTAAATGATCCATATATTAAGTATTGGGCCTTACACCAAAATAAATGAGTTTGGCTCAATAACAATCCATAGAATCCTTGAAATTTGCTTTTGACAAATTTAGCCTTTATACAAATTAGTTAAAGTTCTTTAAATTGGGGAATAACTGGAAAGTTAAATTATCTTTAAATTTATAAATAACAAAGTCTTCCTCAATTAAAGGAGATTTAAATCACTTTCTCTCAGAAAACAGAAACTCTTCATCTAGAAAAGAAAAAGTTTCTAAGCCCTCCTCCAAAGACGAAGTAAAATGCTTCAGGAGACTCAGACTCCAATTAAAAAGATTAAGTCTAAAGTCAATCTCTGGAAGTCAAAAAATCATTCTCAATTGATAACGCATAAAGTACAGAGAGAAGAAAATCTATAGAAGTCTCTATATAAGATCAAACACAAATAAAATCACTGTCAAAACAACTTTTTTGGTTGATCACGCGTGAAGCATGGAGAGAAGAAAGCTACACATACGTCACCATTTTTATTTTGTATTTGATTGTTAATCAGAGAAAAACACTAAGATTTGTATATCTTTTTTATCACAATCAATCAAAATCATTTGCGATCTTATTTCACGAATCTCGAGGTAGATTTGTAAAATTTATTGTCGACAGATCTATACTCGATCGACATTGTAAGGACACATAACCATTGATCTTTTCCTTGTGGATCCCAAAGAAAAAGATCTATGATTATGTACCCTTGTCATGTCAATCAAGTACAAACCAAGTGAAAATTTTCTAATAAGAAAATCACGACTCAAAGAAATAATGATGTCCATGGAGAGGGAGAAAGAGATCATATGTATAGACCTGTACTTATCATATGGTTTTATTTGATAATTCTCTACATTAGATATCTCACCGGTACCACGCACCATCTTATAGATACCATTGAACACCATTAATAATCTTAAAACAACTTTTACATTTTTTTATATTACTCATCAAAGATTTACTGAAAATGTTTCATTTATGTTTAATTGGAGATATATTTCATCATTTTAGTTTGTTTTTCGCAAGTATTATAATTGAGCACACTAAATTGGCCTAGCCAAAAAAAAAAAAAGGTTTTGTAAGGCTTTAAAGTTGTTGTTGGTGTGTGTGTGTGCGTGTTTTTTTTTTTTTTTAATATTGATAAGCCTAATTTTAATAAATCTAGTAATATTTTAATTTTTTTTATTAATAAACCTATTTTTAATAAATTCAATAATTCGATACAAGTGAAAATGGAACTCAAGCCTATGATATCATCACCCAAAAACTCTACCAACTAAGCTAGTTGGCACCTGCTCAGTTGTCCTAAAGTTAATGGTGTAGATCATATTTTAAAAATAAAAAAAATAAAAACCTTTTTTTTTTCCTCAATTCGAGGCATTGAAAATGGACTACCACCAAATTTAAAATTAAAATACAAAGTTAAAAATATATTTTTTGTAATTCTTAAATTTGTGTAATCTACATTGTGGCATTGGAGCCCTGTTTTGGTTTACAAGGATGGGTAGATCCCAAAGGAATATAATGGAAAAGGCAATTATTAAGACAAGCCTTGTGAACCCAAAAAACAAAAAAATGTCTCATCAGTGGAGCTACGAATTCAGTTTGTAATGCAGTGATTTTTGAAAATGAAGTTTGTAGCACCAGGTATGTAATTGAATTGAAATTCTCAAACTAGATTTTTATGATTAATTCTATACTTTTCTCATCCCAAGTTAGGAAGAATGGCAGGAGTGGAGCTAAGCTTTTGTTTATGTGGGGGCAATTAAAACCCTTAAAATTTTAAAAAATTCTCACAGGGGAAATAATGGTGGCATTTTTTTTTTTCCTCTGCCTCTGTTATCAATCATACAACCATATAAATCATTATAAATTTTAAAATTCTAGTGGGGGTAAGTGCCCCCACTGTAAATCCATCCTTAAAGAATGGTGTGGAAATGATTATTAGATTGTGGTAAGAGATTAGGAAAAAAAAACACTTCATACATTTTTCCTTCATTTCGAGGATGAACTTAATAACCTAGATTGGGAATGTGTTGATGATGGTATTGTTATAGACAGTAATGGCTAAGTATTGATAGATTTAAGCTTCCTTTTTAGTGAAACTACTGGCAAGGAGGCAAAATTTAGAGTTCCTTCAAAAAGTTTTAAAATTTTTATTTTTGAGCTTGTATGACACTAAACAAAAGAATCGTGATAATTTGACGCTCCCTGACTTGGCAAGTCACAGAATCATAAATCTTTGTCCTTGTGTATCCCAAAGCAAAACATCTACGGTTTTTGTGAAGGGAGTGTAAAAAGAGTGTCTAAAAAAGAGCGTCAAATTATCACGACTTTAAACAAAATTACAAAGAAGAAAGAAATAAATAAGGGAAATGTGAAAATGATTTTGAGTCCATGTCAATGAAGTGGAGACGACTGTCCAGGAATTGAACATGTTCTGTTAGGATTAGGGATGCCAAAGCATGAGGCCGAGGAAGCCTATAGCATTCTTGCCCTATTGAAATGATATAGATTTTATACATGACTTTTGCCTTGTTTTGATTTTTGATTTATTATTGTTTTTTTATGTACAATTAGGTGGACTTTCAGATGTTTTAATATTTATCTTGGATTTAATTTATTGATATTTTTATTTATTCTCAATTTTTTGTACAAATAAGTCATTTGTTTCTATAAGTACTTTTGCATTTTTTATTTGTATCCAATTTTTCGATTTGTAAATATGAATCTGGATTATATTTGAAAAATGTACATATTGTATTTTAATGTTCTCTTATTTTTTTTGATTGAATTTATTATCGAATTATTAAGTAATGAATCCGAACTCGAACCAAATTACTTGTCTACAAAATTATGTGTCCACAGATTCCCTTAATAAGAGTAAGCCTGCCAAATAGTAATTTTAAAACTCAAGTCAACACAATAAATTTTGAGTTGACTCAACTTTGTTATATTTGATGTTATCTTTTTTAAAAGATAAAAAAAGAATTATAACTTTAATATAGAGAGCTGCTATTAACATCCCAACTTTTACTTATTACACCCCAATTTCTTAAATTTTTTATCACATTTAATTAAAGCTTAAAACACACCATTTAAATCAGGGGTAGAACCATGAATTTTTTGTAATGGGGGCAAATTATGATTAATTGTATAGTTGAAGAACTTGAAGATGAATGATTTTAAGAAGAAATTCAGAGATTTTTAGTTAGATGTTGAAGAAAATGATATTTAGGTCATTTTCAATTAGTACATGAGAAGGCTCGATAGATAATGTCATTAACAAAAAATTTTGAAGAAAGACGGGGGACAAATGGGCATGTAATTAGTTGAAAATATAAGGTGTCTCAAAGTTCTGTGGGGGCAATTGCCCCCACTAGCTCTGCCCTTCATTCAAATTTTACATCAATTTAATCTAAAATATTATTGGTTAAAAAAAAATTGGTAATTATTTATAATTATGATTAGGTTCATATAAAATCTTAAACCCAAAAATAGAAATCTACAGAGTTTCAATTCGCAGCCCAACTTTTACTTATTCACAATCATTCACTTGTTTTCTTTGTAATTAATTGAGTTGTAATAAGTAAAAGTTGCGGTGCGAATAGCAGTACTATCAAGACATTTATCCGACTAATCCCAGGTCAACTCCTGAGTCATTGACTTAGTGGAACGCGCCAGAGGGCATCCGATCCAGTCGACTTTTCAAGTTTTAAAACATAGAGAAGTTGTAAATGATGCAGACATTTAATGTGATTTGGGCCAAACACTCGTTAGGTTAGTGGGCCCAAGCGATTTTTTCCACATGATATTTTCAGATGTCGGTATCAAATTTGCTACGTTGGTTCGAACCATCACATCAAAATTTCCGTGAGAACCAATAGGGCAATATCTCTATCGAACAAATGTTAGTTGGAATCTTAAGCTGCACCAAAGTACATATCTATTTGATTCATGGCCAACAAAGCACAGCGGCGTATGTTAGCCCCAAACCATATTTAGTTAGGCAGCTTTTGCTATAAAAAAAAAAAAAAGAGTACCAATTCAATACAAATATTCCATGCATGAGTACGGCTGCCACGTGGAGAGAAAACTGGTTATAAACGGTTACCTTATACAGGGTAACTGGTTATAGCCAGTCTTCCATTCACGTGGCGTGCTTATAAAAAGTGTAAAAAGACAGGCACCACTATTCAATCTTTGATGTTAAGTTGCTATGTCACATCGTGGGGCCCACAAGGTTTTCTTTGATGAGTCACTAATAGAAAAAGTTTGATGTACGTATTTTACATTGGATACTTCTCCTTAGAAAGGTAACTTTATAACAAGAACAGTTTTTTCTCACGTGACTTGTTAGAATAGCGTGTGAGGAGTGAGGAGTGAGGAGTGAGGAACTGATGACACGTCTTTTGACCTCAATCTTCTATTAGAGAATAGTTGAAACTGACCTGAATACCCTTCTCTCAGACATCTAGGAAAAACCCTTGATTTTTCTCTCCAAAATCGTCATCTACAACGTTTACGATAAAAGAATTTTGGGAGTAAATCCTCTATAACGTGTTCTTCCTATAGCAGTTTTAAGCTTGATCAAGGATTTTGAAAATCAACGGTCACAGAATTCTCAAATTTCAACGACTCAATTTTTTTGTTTGTTAATGTAGCATTTTCGCACCCATTGAAAAAAATTATAGGAAACTATACAAGAAAACAAAAAGTGCTACAAATGATTCACTCCCGAAAATTTTATCTTGTTAAAAGATAAGATGTGTAGGTTTTTATTAAGGTGTATTACGATAAATCACAGATCCAATCATATTTATAGAGATTTAAACATAATCTAATCTTATCGAAATCTTCAAGTAATCTAGTCCTATTTAAATCTATATCTAATACCCTAACACACCCCACCTTCAATCCCAAGATTCTATCTCATTTAACCTTTAAAACTCAAGAAAAAGATAAAATTTTGGATACAAAAATCAAAGATTTTCTACAAGAGATTGAAGATGAGATTAAAAATAATAAATAAAAGAATGTTGAATTTGTTAGAAATAATTTGTTCTAAAGGTCGAAGAGCTTGATATTATGAGTTTTGGAAGAAAACAAATCAAGGGTTTAATAGTTGAAATCAAGGATATTTAGGTCATTTTCTACTAGTTTATCATAGAAGATCCAAGTCAAAGAGCTTGTCATGAATTTGAAAACGCTAATGATTTTTAGATTTGAAAATTTTCATTCGATTTTTACTCGATTGATGTGGCAAGGGCATAGAACCGCTGGTCTTTTTCTTTATGTATCTTGAAGAAACAAAATCTATGATTTTGTGCCCTTGCCATGCCAGCCGCATACAAATCGAGTGAAAATCTTCGAGTCAGAAAATCATGACTCATTTGAAAATTTGGGGTATATAAGCAGGTGTTTGATAACTCTTGAGAACACGGCTTCTACTGCGTTTGTGTCTAAAAGACTTTTTTGAAAATCGAAATTATCATGTGATAACACTTTAAAAAAATGCTTTCAACATTTTTTAATGCCATTTGAAAAAGTGAGTAATAGATGTTTTTAAAATTTGCGTTTGCGGGAGAAGCGAAAGGCATAATAACAACTCAAGTGAAAAGACCAAAATAACCTAAAAAAACTGAAATTCTATCTCTATCATTCTTTATAACGAATACATTTCTTCCTTCGTCTGCCCTAATCAAGTCTGCACACGGGATTGTTTGTTGTTTCCATTAGAGCTTCAATTGATGGAGATTTTTGTCGTTGTGTTTGTCATTTCCATTAGAGCTCCCATCGACGAAGAAGGCATCTCCAATACATGCTATCGACGGCAGGATCGATGCCATCGAGCTCTATTCTATGACACGACAGAGTCGATTTCAGGATCTTCAACCATTTCGAATGTCTTTGTGAGGAATGGAAGCAGTCTCATTTCGTTCAATCCCTCCATTGGTTGTGGAGACAAAACTACCAAAGTTGAAGAAGACGAACAAGACCCATCACCAATACTCTACACCATTTCAATCTTGTCTTCTTTTACTCTCACTCCTTCCATGGTGTGCTCTCTTTTACAAGAATTGAGAGAGAGAGAGAGATTTATTTGAATGATTGATTGAGTTAAAAGATAGTAGTATTGGTTTGTTTGAGAGTTGGACTGGAGACGTGAGATGACTATTCATTTGAAGAGAGAAGAAAGATTGACAAAGAGATGGTCTGTGTCCATAAAATATGAAGTTCAAAAGGAAATTTCTTGAGATTTAAGTGATGTGCACATGCTATTGATTACATCTCTCACAACTATTTTCTTGCCATGTGGTATTGTTGTTTGTCCTACCTCATCTCTTTTTTTCTCTCAAATCTTTCTAGGGGGTTCTAAATTTGTCCTTATGAAGCTTAGGCTAGTTTAGAGATCATGATTAGGGGTGTGTTTGTCAATTGAGTCCATTAATCAAGTTCGGTCTAGCTCAATAGACCAAGGGTTAGGACCTTCATATTGATTCAGGTCGATTCAAGATATACCCAAACCTTAAATAAATTCTATTTCTATTGGTATGAGATCCTTAAAATCAGACCCAACCCTACAAATACATTAAAATAGATAATATTTTCTTGAATGAGAAAAAAAAATCGATAAATAGATAATTATTTATAAATGTAATAATTTTAACTTACTTTAGTTCAAATATATTTTCTTAAAGATATCCCTTTGTTAGTATTGAATTAAATTACTAATTTTATTATAAATACTATTTAAAAAACAATAAATTTACTAGTCGGGTATTTGATTTGGAGGAGATGCTGTCGAAATTTCGATAGAATTATAAAATTTATTTAAATTAAAATAATTATTTTTATAATTTTTAATAGAAATTTATTATATTTATATATATTTAGTGTAATTTTATATTTATTTGGATATTCTAGTCATTTTTATGCATTTTGGGTGCATTATCAACATTAATGGTATTTTGATCATTTTACCAGAATCTAGTAGAATCCAACAGTTGTATCAAACAATAATTATCAAATTCTGGTAAACAACGCAACACTTTTACAAGATTCTATCAAATAAGTTTTTCAGTGTTCTAGCTTTTTACAGTTGTTTCTAACAACTGGTTCTTACAATATAATCTGATAGTAAATTTTGGCAGCAGTATCAAACGTGGCCTAAAATATTCATCAAAACTTGAAAATATATCTCTGAAACACCCATAAATTTACAACAAAGTCCTTAGCAAACAAAAACATGCATATCATGTCAATCTTTAAATTATTTAGATACTCTTATTTATACCCAATTTTATTTTTTGGGATTTTGGACACTCATGGGCATTTTTATGTGGATGTTGTACACTTGTACTTACATATCTTTATAAATATATTCTAGATTTTGAACTAAATCACAGCCCTAGATCATTGGTGATAGAGAAAAACATGATGGTGATCAAAAAGAGATTAAATTAAAGATGTAACCTAAGATTTGATCAAGTCAGATCCATTATTAAAAGAGATTAAATTAAAGATGTAACCTAAGATTTGATCAAGTCAGATCCATTATTGTGGACCCCTTTTAATCAATGTCGGTGATATAACTATAGGAAGTCGGTGTGATAAAGTCTATGGGACTCTGCACACCCTCTCTTTCCTACCATAATTACTACTAAAACTAATAATTATTTTAGACATATTTTTAGGGTTTGTATGAGAATCCCAAAAGGCCAATTAGTTGAAGCCAATTCTGGTTTGATCTCTTAAATCCTGTTTAGCAACTTTGCGGGATCCACATTATTTGAACTTGACTTATACCAAAAAAGTGGTTCAACTATTTTCTTTTTCCCTCAAATCATGTCCAAAAAAGAAGAAATTGCGAATAAAAAATCATGGAAGGCTTTTCTTTTTGTTTAATGTCGAAACTGAATCAACTCTACATTTAAGAAAAATATTCAAATAGGTTTACAATTGTTTGTCAAACTAATTTGCGTAATAACTTGACGGTAATAGGTTTCCATTTCAGAGGAAAATGCCTTGTTACACATTAAATTGGCATACTAATCTCGTTTATTTAATCAACCTCTCATTAGATCTATTAAGAAAAAAACAGATCAATTGACCATGTTAGATTTGAGTAGAAAAAAATGCTCAATGTGCCATTACTAACATATTCATTTCTATGAGTTTTGCATTGTTTCTTCTACGAAATCACGTCAAACCTCAAACTCAATCTTTTATTTTTATGGGTAAGCTAGACTTGAGCCCGTGCCTTAAAGTTGCATTGCAATGTGTCAAACTAACTAAGCTATTAATCTAGGGAAGCGTTCGGAGGCCCTAAAGAGAGCCAAACATTTTTCCAAATAGGAGTTAGAAGTTTTGGAATGGGCTGATTTTTAGTAAGGATGATCTTTATGGTGAAGAGATCATCCTCACCAAAAACTAGCTCATTCCAAAACTTCTAACCTTAATTTACAAGTTGAAGAATCGTGAACCGTCTGATTTTTGTAAATAACTTTTGATGTGATTAGAAATTTTGGAATGAGCTGATCTTTGGTGAAGATAATCTTCTCATCATAGAGATCATCCTCACAAAAAAATCAGTCCATTCCAAAATCTCTAACCCATATATTGAAAAAATGTTTGGCTCTCTTTAGGGCCTCAGAATGCCACCCATTAATCTAAGCCTCGAACTAATACTTCACTATAGATGTATTTTGATAGTAAAATAAGAAAAATTCTAGCGTCAACCCACATTTGAGGCTCTCCCCCAAATGATGGTTGGGATGCTATGGATTCCCAATAAAAATATTTCCCTAGAAGATCAGTACTAATCTCCAAGAAATCAATATTTTTTCTCTAATCCGAATCGTCTGTTTGATAGAGAGTCTCAACCGTGGTTTGAGGTTAGAAAAGATATTCGTATTGCTAATCCCAATATTCAAGATAAGGTGGATATGATGATGAAGAGAAAAAAGAAAAATCTTGTCTCCGTTTGTGTGATGCTTTAAAAATAATTAATTAATATTAAAATAATGATGAATGCACGCTGTTGAATACGCGACTAATGTGACAAGGGCGCATAACTACAAATTTTTTTTATGTGTATCCCGATGAAGAAGATCTATGATTTTGTGCCCTTGCCACGTCAGCCGCGTACCAAAATAGCGTGCATGCAACATGCTTCTTAATATTAATATAAAACTTAGTCTAATCTTTATCATGAAAGGTCTTTGGGGGACTAAGGGGAATGAAGGACCAATTATGTGAAGTTACTCTAAACCCTAGGAATCCCCATCTTTTTCATAATCAGGTGGGACCCACAACACTATAATGTTTCGACAAAATTAAAAGTAAGAAAATTAAGATCAGATTACTTGTTAAGGAAAGTTTTCACTTTTATTATCAAATAGTTTTGGAGATTTTTCTATGGGCGGTTGTGAAGAAAGTTATGAACTTTGTGAAAATTACTTAATTGGGTACATCATTTATCATAATTACAAAAACAATAAATAATTGTTTCTTGTGCATGAATATAGCTTACTTATATATGCCCTTAATTTAAATTGTCTTCCTCTCTCTCTAATAAATTAATTAAATAATTACAAAAATTATTTAAATATGGAATTTCAATCGAAGGATAAATACCCATTTTTATAATTATTTTAAAAGATATTTCTCCAATACTATAATTTTTGAAAAAAATTGATACTTTTTTGTAATTCTCTTCTGTTTGTTTTATTCTTGTAGTAAAGTGTGGGTGTTTTAATTTCTGAACCTAAAAGGAAGGAAAGTGGAGAGAATCCAAAAAAAAATACTCATTTTCCACACTTAAAGTTCAAACCAACAAATAAACAAATAAAAATGAAGAAGAAAACAAGGAGAGATTGAAGAGCAAGGAAGGAAAAGCAGAGAATAATAAGAGACCAGATGTTGACGTATTTCGTGTCTCTGTTCTTGGAAGGTCGTTGGTTTGTGTGGAGATTTTCTTTTCTCGGATCTTTCCCCCTCTCTTTCTTTCCCTCTCTCACGCAAACACCAAGAGACTCTGCTGCACCAGATCCAAATCACTCTATTATTTCTTCTTTATTCAACCTTAAATGACTTTCTGAGATGCTTCAATGGCGTTGCAGAGATACCCATTTCGTTTATTTTGCTTTTTGAGACCTCGGTTTCTTCTTTTTGTTGATGCTTCAAGTACGGGCTCATAAGTGTGAATTAATTTTCATGTAGAGAATTGGGTTTCTATATGTCGTTGTTGGGTTGTTGACTTTGTGGTTTTTGTTGAATCCATGGTGGATTTCTGAAGAGATTTGATAGAGAGGCTGTGGGTGTAAGGTAAATTTACGTTTTTTTTTTCTTCCTTAATTACTTCTACCTATAGATTCTTCAATTTTGGTTGTGGGGTTTAATGGATTTTCTTTTTGTGATTTGTTTCATTGGGTTTTTTAATTTTGGGTCTGCTGATTTGGGTTGTTGGTTTTATGCCCTCTAAAAAAAAAAAAAAAAGAAGAAGAAGAAGAAGAAATCCTATTATCTGGTATTTGTTGAAGGATTATTGATTTGGGTGTTTGGATTTTATTGGTTCTTTAGTTATTATTTTCATTCTTAATGTTCTCCTTTATGGATAAGTTCAGATTCAATATTTAGATTTTTAAAAAAAAAAAAAATATTGGAGCTTCCCTTCCTGATATCTAGAGAGTAATTAATATTTAAGCTTTTTTATTTCATACATTTTGGTCATTGTATATCTCTCTGTCTTGAATTATTCTAAAACTAGGTTTTGTTTAGATGTTGAGATTAGGAAATTATATTACTTCTTCTCTTCTCTGACATCCTGTCTGAACTGCTCATGGGATTTTTTTCCCCTATAATTTACTGTGATAGATTATGTTTAGATTTTTTTACTGCCTTATGTTGTTGAATTTCTTGTTCTGATTTAATTACTTGAATCCCTAATTTGGCACAAGTGTAGAAATAATTGTAGTTCAATTGAATGTGGGCTCATTTAAGAGTCTTAAAACAGGTGAATTAGTTTATTGAGTCCTTTTTGTTTTAGCTTCAAGATCTGTTTCCCAGCGACAATGGGTGTGGTGCCTTTGTGAAATATTATGCTCTTCAATTAGCCCTATCCATTCTACTCTTCAAAATTCAAACTTTCAAGTTTATAAACCGTCCGTCTCCTACAATCATCATATTAAGAATTTTTCTGTAAGCATTTAAATCATCTAATATTCAGGAAGACAAAGATGAGCCTTTAAATTTGCTGGTCTGCATTTTCTTTTTACCTAATCATTGGTCATTGACTTGAGGCATTGGTTCTCATGAAATTACGTGTTATAAATCAATGCAATAATTTCTCAGCATGCATTTTCTGATTCAGTAATTGGAGAAAGGTGCATTCGGCATTTTTATTAAGGAACCATAACCTTCCCTAAATTCAAATTACTGGGTATGAATATTTATTATTGGAATACCATTATTTGGATTTGAAACTTGAAAGTTGGTAATATGTGTTAGCTACCTTAATTTTTTTTCTTTCCAATTTTAAATTTTTTATACAAGTTAATTTTATGTATATGGGGCTTATGCTTCAAGGCTTAAGTCTCGTGACGCTAGTTGTTCGAACACCTTGCCTCGCACCTTAGCATCTAAAAACATTGTTTTCTTTGGTATGAGAATATTTTGCATGTTGAAGTACAGAGTGACTATGCTTTCATTATGTTCGAATGCCTTACTAGATTCGTCTCGTACTTTGTTTTTTATTTGTATAGATGTCCTTTAGTTGGTTTACACTGCACTCTTGTCTAACCTGAGAACAAATTCCTTTGTAGTCTTTGAATGTAACTATTTGTCCATCTTTTCCCTTGAAAAGCTAGTATTTGCTTTGACTTAGCTTATTTATTTCCCTTAATAAAGCTGAAAAGAAATTTTTTAGTAATTCTATTTGATGGATTTTAATATTTTCTTTATGTTAATGTTTCCAGGGGGGCATTTTCTTGGGTGATTGGTAAATATGGGAACAAAAGTACAGAGTAAAAGCCACTTTCAGGAATATTTCTCCATGAGGGATCTTAATGATGAAGCTAACGGTGTAAGGTGGCCCCTGTATTATGAAGATAAAACATTGCAGAGAGGACAATATTACAACAGTTTAGTGCCAAGGCCTGCTAATGATGGATATTCAGAGTTTGATAAGGAAATAATGAAGCAGACAATGCTTAAGCATGAGGCCGTTTTCAGGAATCAGGTATGCATACTCTCAGCTTTCTATGTCCATCTATGAGATTGGATTCTTGACATCTCCATGACTTCAAATTTTAGAAAGCTCATATGTAGTGCATTTTTTCATGTTTTGGGCTGCCTGATAGCATAGTGATAAGGTCGGGGTTTGGATATAATTCGGAAAGAGAAAGCTTCGGCAAAAGTCAATAAAATCGGGAAAACATTGGATAAATTAAAATTTTTTTTTATAAGTATAAAAAATGAAAAAAAATATTTCCTATATTAAATGCTAAAATAACACTTAAAAGATGTTAAAAATAATGACAATCTATGATCTTTTAAAAAAAATCGTCGATTAAATCATGATTAATCATGATATTTTCAAAAATCAGATTTTTTTTTTTCAAAAAACTTGGCATTTAAAAAAAATTCATGATTTAATTGTCAACTATTAAATTCATGATTTAATCGCAATTTTTTGTCACTATACCTGATAGAGTACTTCATCTTTGATGGATAGAGTTGCTCGAGTATTCTAAATGAATTTCTGTAATTAGCAGCCCTTTGCTTGGCATAAGTTATGACTTGATCAAGGTTATTGAGTACCTAATTCAGTTTTCGAACACTTCACCAATTAATGTGTTATTGTCATCCAGGTATCTGAACTCCACCGTCTTTATAGAATACAAAGGGATTTAATGGAGGAACTTAAAAGGAAAGAGCCTTACAAATCTCCAATGTCACTGGAGGCATCACAATCAAAACCACTTTCATCTCAAATGCCATCTGAAGATTCCCAAAGGACAGGGCACGCTCCAAGCATTCCGTTGGTTAACTCTCCTTGTAGTAGACCATCTATTTCATTTACTGAAAACATGCATTCTCCTTTGAAGCTTGTAAGTGGTGGCATGCAATCTGATACGAGTCCAACCCAAAATGGAGGTAGTTTTAAGGACTGTGAAGTGTTGGAGTCCAAATTCATTAAACTTCCAAAAAGAACATTTGACCTTCAACTTCCAGCAAATGAGTATATCGACAGTGAAGAAGAGGAATGGATAAAAGAAGAAAAAGATCCTCTTAAGAGAAATTGTGGGGTTGTACCTGAGAGTGACATGAAGCAGTTTCTTGGCAGTTGTAGAGGTGATTCTTCAAAGTTCGATTCGTGTTTACTGAATAAACACGGTTTGGCCGACTTGAACGAACCCATCCAGGTCGAGGAGGCAACATCTTCAGCACCTGTTAAAATGAATACGGGCTTCCTAGGTTTGCCCAAGGAATTTTTCCAGAACACCCAGAAAAGCTCGGATAATGGAGCTCACATTAGCGTTCAGAATGAGGGTAGCAAACGAGAATGGTCACCATATAATCTTGAAGCTGGTAAGGATTCTTTAAGTTGCATCGAATTAAACTGGCAAAATTAATATTTTACTGTCTTTTGTTGAGTTTAGGAAAATGTTTCAATGACTAGGATGTCCACAAAATAAGTTGGAGAGCCAACCATCTCTCTCCATGTGGCAGGGGGAATGGAGCTATTATTTTATCTGGGTTGTCCCTTTGTTTTGATATGTACATAATGAGAAGGGGAACTAGTGAAGTCACTTGTCAGGTCCCCACCTGCCACTTGTCATGATTTGGCCCAACTATTTTATAGGGATGATTCTTTCACCGTAACAGTGCCTGCTCTCTTAGGCAAGAGTAGTACTAGGATGGGTGACCTCCTGAGAAATCCTCGTATTGCACCCTTCCCACTTTTAGTAAAATTATTTGAAATTTTTTTATTATTTTGAAGTGCCAACTTAGCTGAGTAGTAAGACGTGTAGACTGTTGTTTCCACGTCCTAGGTTCAAGCCCCTTGAACTCAACTTCATTTGCTAATCACTAACCCTATTCCTATAAAAAAATTACAACAGAAAAACTGTTAAGTCTTCTTTTTTAAGATTTAGCATTAATTTGCATATAGCGAGAGACTACTTTGATATGATGTGCATGTATCCACACAGACACGCACACACATGTATAGCTCAGTTCTCGGCCGAGGTAATAAGTCTGCTTAGGGACAAAGCACCAAGTCCAAAAGATTTTAATTTTTAAGGATTTTTTTTTTTTTTTTTGAATTCTATGTCATGATACAAAATGTTGAAATGGATTTGTTGACTCCCTCCTGTGGACTTTCATCTTTTGGTTTATTTGAACTATTTCTTTAGAACTTCTGATTTCATGTGTCCAGTCTTTCACTCTACAGGACAAAGTAGAACCAACTTGAATTCTTTTCCTCAAGGTTTGTATTCAGAGAAATCTCCGTCATTATCCAAACCCATACAAGCTGCCCTTAACAAACCTCGTGAACTTCCAACATTTCTTCTGGCTGATCATACTATGAGAGAACCATGGAGCAAGAGTGCAATTAGTGGCATAGAAATCTCCAAAAGAAGTGAAGGCCTCCACAATTATAACTTTTCGGGACCAATTGAGGTCCCATGTATACCCACTCCGTATCCGGTCATACCTCTGGATCAATTTAGTAGTAATTTGAGATTGAACTCGAGCTTTGGAAGTGAAGTATCCTATCAAAATGGATTTTGTCATGGCCCCCAATTAGACCCCAAAGCATCACTTGTTCACTTCCCTTCGGTTGGCTTTAGTTACCTAAACTACAGCAACGACAAATCCTCAGCTTCTGAACACTCCGAAATTTTCGGTCCCACAAAGTATTTTAAGGGTCCAGATTGCATCAATGTGAAGTTGGCCAAGGATATTAACTTGAATCTTGCCCTTCCAAATGGTTTTCAACGAGATCTTGTGATGATTGATGGAGAAGAGAGGAATGAAGACCCACCGAGAAGTTTGCCGTGGCTTAGAACAAAACCAGCTTGTAATGATGGACACACAAAAGAAAGGGATGGTGTCACTCCATGTTTTATTCAGGATTCTCTGACAGCTTCATGTTCCCGTGACGCTGAAGACAAGACGATTGAGCTTGGTAAGTGTCCAAGTAATAAAAGGATTTTTGGGTTTCCCTTATTTGAGGAGTCTGATATTTCCAAGAACCGAACTACTCTTATTTCACCTTCCAAGTTGCTTCAGAGTTCTGAATCAGAAGTCATTCAGAATGGTGAAGTCGGTGCACTTAACGTTGACTTGTCTCATAAAGAAATTTCTGGTTTTAGAAATCACATTAATTTGAACTCATGTGCCGATGATGATGAAGCTCCATCAACATGGACTATTCAAAGAGACACAATGAAGATTGTACCTGAGATAGATTTGGAGGCCCCTATAGTTCCTGAGACCACGGATGATATTCCTCGTGTTGGAGAATCTATGGGAAACCAACTCGAGATGACTGTCCAACCATCACTCATTGATTTGCCAGACACATCTGGAGAACTTGTCAGAATTGCGGCAGAGGCTATAGTCGACATTTCATCGTCCGATGTTCATAATCAATCAGAGGATGACACGTGTCACCGATGTGAGTCTCTGCATTGGTTGGCAGAGGTAGTTTCATCGTGTATGGGTGATTTTGATGACCCCAAGGAGGAAGTAGACTTGAGGGGAAAGATCAGTGGTGAGGAGTCTTCCCCCGATGAGATTGATTACTTCGAATCCATGACACTGAAACTTACCGAGATCAAAGTGGATGAGTACACAAAACCTTGGGAGCCAGAGAATCAAAGTGAAGAAATGGGTGACTCTAGATGGCCAACTCAGCGTCGAAAGGGCCAGAAAAGGGGAAGGGGAAGGCAACGAAGGGACTTTCAAAGGGATATTCTTCCGGGCCTTGGTTCTTTATCGAGGCATGAAGTAATGAAAGATCTCCAAACATTCGGAGGGATGATGAAAGCTAAGGGTCAGCCATGGCAAATCAGATTGGCCAGGAGTGCAGCTAGAAATGGTTGGGCACGGGGAAGGAGACCATCACGAGACACTGACCCCATTGTGCCAGCAATCACAATGTGCTCGCCGCCAAGGCAGGAACCTAATAATATTGAACTTGGACTTGAGGAGGGGAGCCTAAAAGGGTGGGGGAGGAGAATTAGACGTCAACGATGTCAGAGGTATGCCGTTGGTAATCCTTCAATCCCTCTTACCCAAGTATAGAGAGGCCTTGTCTTGTGATTTGGTATATAATGTAGGGGAACACGGGGAGTAGAAGGAATTGTAGTCGTGAACTATGAGGATTGACTTTGTACATTTCTTCTTATTAGCCCAAAATTGGGTTCCATTTGATCATGTGTCTAGTGTTTACAAGTTGGTATAATTACAGTAATTTTTCATAAATAATCAACATAAATTCTTATGGCCAATTGATCAAATTTAGGCTATAAAACTATAATTGTGAGCTCCAGAATAGCGATTTTCGGATGCCCCCCTTCGACACATACCCCATCACAGAACTGTACACCATTTACCTTGGGATACATAGAATCATAAATCTTTTTCTTGTGCATCCCGAGGCTACAGTTCTGTGATGAGAAGGGGCGGGGGGGGGGTTGTGTGTGTTATGTCAGAGGGTGTCAGATTATCATGACTCATATTTATATTCTATTAGTGAAGAAGCCGAGGCTGGTGTTCAAAATAATATTCTTTACAATCCAATAGTTGGGATTATTTAATTTGATCATCAGTTGTTCACAAATGTGAAAAGATTTGATCATCAGTTGTATGATTTGTTTAAGGGTCTGTATCGTAGGCTGGTGGACCCAGGTATAGTATGACTGCTGCCAATCAAATCTGCTCGTGATTGGATGATCAGATTGATATTTCCTTGATGGGACCGAAATCCAGGTTTTTATTTATCCAGTAAAAAAAGCAGTCCCACCAGCTTAATTATCTCCTTTGCAAGGCATCGCACCATGAATACTGAATAGACGGTAGAAGGTGACAGAATAAAGAGATCGCAGCGACAGAAAAGAGATTACAGAACGAGCATGGGACATTTGAATCAAGTTTTAACCAAGAACAATCAATTGCTCAAGCTCTCAATTACATCGACCCTCCATTCAAGTCATTCACGGGAATAGAACCTTTATCTGTATCGGAAAAGAGGGATTATACCTATTAAAGGTTGGGAGGAGAGCCGACAACGATCGGTCTTTTTTGAGTGAACTAGAAAGTGTTTTTTTTAGTTATCTTAATAATGGGTTTAAGAGTGACAATCGCTACTATGATCGTTACATGTATGATACTAAATATAGTTGTGCAAGTCTACTTTGCACCTGGTGCATTGAGAAGTGATATCATTTCTAGAGCCACCCGGCTTAGTTGCGCCTGTTCTTTCATGGTTTTTCTTTAATCATGGGCGATGAGTTTCGATGTATTGGGTGTATCCATATTTATAGAAGCTTTAATTTTCGTTCTTATCCTAATTGTTGGTTCAATTTTTGCATGGCAAAAAGGGGCATTAGAATGGTCTTAGCTCCTTCCATAGTCTACGCATTTACAAACCCAAAGGACTTTTCTAATGAATTTAACCAAGTTGAGATGAGAAGTAGTGAACCAACTTATATACGTCAGTGTACTTAGATGCTTTCAGCAGTTATCCGCTCCGCACTTGGCTACCCAGTGTTTACCATGGGCACGATAACTGGTACACTAGAGGTGCGTTCTTCCCGATCCTCTCGTACTAGGGAAAGGTCCTTTCAATACTCTAATGCCCAGATCGGATATGGACCAAATTGTCTCATAACGTTTGATTTGCACGTGCACTATGCTATTTTAGGTAAGATGTTAGATTGGTCCAGAGTAGACTTACTCCCGTTTCCAAACATCTCCTAAAAACAGCATCTAAAACTAGGACAAAGAGTGTAAAATGTTACACGTAATGTACCTCAGCACCTCTCCTCCCACCAATCAAAAGAGCTCAATTTTAATCATGCAAAGGTGATCGTGTACTATTAGTCTCTTTCTTGACCATATGTGAGAAGGACCTTTCGACCTGATCTAACCTGACCATCACATTTCTTATTTGGGTTATTTACAACATACCCCTCGGAATTTTGATTAATATTTGAGATACCCACTGCATTTTCAAACTGATGACATACCCCCTTGGGGCAATCTTATCCTTGTTTTCAATTCCAGTTGTTGCCAGAAACCTTTTTATTTTCTCTCAAAATCCCTTGGAAAACAAAATCATCAAATAGATCAAAGTTTTTATCCTAAAATAGATGAAGTCCTTTTCCTTTGTCTAAGATGTGCTATTTGGATAGGAATGTATATAATATTATTCTAAAAATAAGTCATGTTTAAATCTCTTTACGTAAAATAAATAAAAAATGTTATTTTCTTGAAATTTTTTCAAATATTCTATTATTACATAACCAAGGAACAAGAAAATGAAATAAGAAAATGCATAATATATTAAATGTTCTGCGAAACAATTAGATGTTAGTAAAGAAAATAGTGTATGCCTCTTAGTGATCAGATCCTTCTATTAGGGGTTTTACTTCCACTCCTAAAGTCCATATCTTTGGGAGCTAATCCTTTTATGACTCATTAGAGAGTATAGGAAAATATATAATCAACACTTCCCCTCATCCACAAAAGGTGGAAAGATTCGAATCCATGACCTATACGAACCAAAACAATCTGATACCATGTTAACCAACCAACTATTCTAAAAAACCGATCTCTTGGAGAAGGGGAGAACTATAAATATGAGAGGGTCATAAGGCTTAACTGGTGTATGACTCACCCGACAGTGGAGGAAAATATGCCCTCACATTTTCAAACCCTACTCCCAAATGTCGGAAATCTATCCTATATGAAGAACCTTGTTTTACCCACCTTGTTAATTACTTTGTCTTAAAAACAAAAAAAAAAATTGGTTGTTGTTTATTAATTTAAAAGCAGTGCAGTAATGAAATATTAATGATTATTACAATTAGAAAGAAACAATGATGTAATAGTATAAACAACTAATATATATATATATATATATGAACAGCGTTATTACGACCCCCTTTGCGACCCCCTTTGCGACACACCTTTTTGTCTTATATGGGAAAAAATGTTTGGAATGGGCTGATTTTTTGTGAGGATGATCTCTATGGTGAGGGGATCATCCTGGCAAAAAATCAGCCCATTCCAAAACTTCTAGACCGTCCGATTTTTGTTGAAAAATTATAGACCGTCCAATTTTTGTAAATCAATTTTGATGGGGTTAGAAGTTTTGGAATGGGATGATTTTTTGCCAGGATGATCCCCTCACCATAGAGATCATCCTCACAAAAAATCAGCCCATTCCAAACATTTTTGCCCATATAAGACAAAAAGGTGTGTCGCAAAGGGGGTCGCAAAGGGGGTCGTAATAACGTGACCCTATATATATATATATATTTTTGATTAGTGTAATATATTGATAAAAGAGGGGGGCAAAGTACATGGAGGCTGAGGCAGTCTCTTGAAGAACAACAAAAACATGAAAAGTAAAAAGTCAATGATCACATAAAGTATTTCATCTAAAAACAAAATTGTCAAAAGTAATTCCCGCAAACTCTATGTTTTGTTTTGACCAAAGATACAATAGGCCCATGATCTCCAAGAAGCCACCATGAAAGCTTCACACCTTACTATTGAACACTTTGTTATTTCTCTCGGTCCACACCTCCCAAGCAATGGTTGAGGGAAGCATAGCGCAATGGCAGAGGGAAGCATAGCCCAAAGGAATCTTTTCCTGGAGGAGAAAATTTTACTGTCCCACTCTTCTAACAACGAGGAAAGACCCAGTTAATATGGAATAGAGCAAGGAACATAGACCAAATGTAATAAACATAAGAGCAATGAATTAAAATATGGTCAATAGATTCCCCATCCTTCAAATAAAGGGGGCAACAATTTGGAGTGATCCAACCCCAAACAATCAAGTTATCCATCGTAATAATCCTCCCAAAAGAGACCAACCAAAGAAAAAAATCAAATTTTTGAGGGAACTGACTTAGACCAAATGAAGTACCCCGAGAAAGATCACTAAGCAAGAGGGATGAGTCACCTATGAAAGGATTTGACAGAGAATCTTAAATGCTTAGCTTTCGTCCATTCCCACTTGTCATGTTCGCTCTCGTTGAGATGAAACGAATGCAGGTGATCAAGGAAAGATGTCACCTCTGTTAGCTCCTAATCATTAAAGTTTTTCTTGAACCCCAGATCTCAAGTTAAGCTGAAACCGTTGCTAATCATACACTGCTGTATCGAGCGATTCTTTTTCAAAGAACAGACGTACAAGGATGGAAATTGAACTACTAGAGGTGATGCGCCACATCAACTATCCTACCAGAATCTGATTCTGTCCCTTGTACTCATTTTGAATCTAATCTCTATTTTGAAATCCCCACTCATTTTTAGAATCCCCTTCCAAACGCTACACCCATACGAGCCTTTAGCCTCGCCACTATACCAGCCTAGTCTCTTCTTCCCGTACTTGGCCATAATAACCCTCCTCCATAAACTACCCCTTTCCTTGTTGAACTTCCAAAGCCATTTTTTGAAAAATGCTCTATTAGCTAATCTAAGACCCATAATTTCCAGCTTTTTGTTCTTCCTAGGCATGCAAATAACCTTCCATCTGACCAGGTGGTACTTCCTCCTACCACTCGTATCATTCCACAAAAAATTCCTCACGAGCCTTTCCAACCTAATTTCAACAGACTTAAGTAGCGTGAACAATGAGAGAAAGTAAACTGAAATACTCGTCAAAGTGCTTTGGATCAAAGTAACTTTCCCTTCTTTAGAAAAGTATTTGGCCTTCTACATGCTCAACATTTTCTCCAATCTCTCAATCACCCCTTCCCAAATTGTGATACTATTGTAGGGTGTTCCTAACGGTAAACCCAGGTAACACGTGGGTAAAGTATCATACCCACAGTCCAAAGTTGCGGCCATCAAATGTATATCATTCACATCTCCTACACCAAAAAGTCTACTTTTCTGCAAATTGATATGTAATCCTGAAATAGCCTTAAAGCAACATAAAAGAATCCGCAGTACCTTCACCTGATCTCTTGAATGGTCTAGGAAGATCAGTGTGTCGTTTGTAAATTGTAAGTGGGAGATTAGTGGGCCATCATTCACCTTAAACCCCGACAACTTACTTAACTCGACCGCTCTTCTAAACAGTCTACTCAAGGCTTTTGTTACTATAAGGAACATGAATGGAGATAACGGGTCCTCTTGCCTCAACCCTCTCGAACCCCTAAAAAATGCCTATTGGACTCCCGTTAATAAGAATTGAGTAAAACACCGTTGTAACACATTTCATAATTCAATTGATCTACTTCGCTCCAAAACTCATCCTCCTTATCATATATTTTAAGAAATCCCTACTCATATGATCATAAGCCTTATGCAGATCTATTTTTCCAATCATCCCCTTTTTCTTGTTCTTAATCATCGAATCAAGACATTCATTGACTATCAAAACTCCATCAAGAATTTGTCTCCCTCTAATGAAGGTTTTTTGCTTGTTTTCAATAAGCTTAGGGAAAACAACTTTCAAACGCGAAGCTAGAACTTTGGATATAATCTTGTACATTGAATTCACTAAGCTAATGAGTCTGAAATCTCCTAACTTATCCATTCCTGCTCTCTTGGGTATCAAGGCTACAAAAGTACTATTAAAACTATAATCTAAGCACTTCTTATCTTACAACTCTTTGATGACTTCCATGAAGTCCTTTGAGACGACCTCCCAACAATGTTTGAAAAATTCCATAGTAAAACCATTCGGCCCTGGTGCCTTATCCCCACTCATCGAACCAATAACTGATCTAATCTCCTCCTCCCCGAATTGTCTTTCCAATCACAACCTATCTTCCTGATGTAACGAATTAAACTCTAGATTGTCCGACCGTGATCTTGAGGGTTCCTTTTCATTGTACAAGTCTTTGTAATAGCCAACCACGTTTTCCATAATCTCCTCTTCTCCTACCACCATGATATCCTTGATGGAAAGTTTATCAATTTGATTACTCTTCTATGTGAGTTGGCAACTTTGTGAAAAAAATTTGTGTTGTTATCCCCTTCTTTCAACCATTTGACCATCGATTTTTGTTTCTAACTAATCTCCTCCATAAGTGCCAACCTTTGAAATTCCAGTTTCAACTCCATTCTTTCACCTTTTTCTTCCATATTCAAATTCTTTTTCTCTTTCTTTTTGTCCAGGGATTCAATATCTATCAAGATATCCTTTTTTCACATCGATTCTCCCTAAGACCTTTTTATGCCACACCTTCAACTTATCCTTCAAGAACTTGAGCTTATTCTTAAACACTCTACCCAAATTTCCTATAGCAGAACACTCATTCCACCAATTCCTGATGAGGTCTAGGAAGTTGGGTTGAACTAGCCACATGTTATCAAATCTGAATGGAAGAAGGTATTTTCTAGGGTGTCCAACTTTCAGGAAAATAGGAGTGTGATTAGATACTGGGCCAGGACTGGCCGAATAAATCATATTTTGAAAATTTTCCTCTCACACATTATCAACTAGAAACCTGTCTAATCTAGACATCCTTGTATTGCCTTGGTTATTAGACCACATGAATCGTCTGCCTAGAAGAGGAAAGTCCATTAAGCAATGTCTACCAATAAAATCATTGAAATTTCTCATGCCCTTAAAGATATTCGAACCACTATTCTTCTTATGGGTAAATCTGGTCACATTGAAATCCCCACCCAGCACCCAAGGTTTCTCCCAATAACCTGCTACATCTTCAAGCTCCTTCCATAACTGTTCTCTCTTCCTATTATAGTTGGCCCATAAATCTCGGAGAACTCCCACTGCAAATCATCATCCCTATTCTTACATAAGATAGAGATAGAGAATGCCCCTACCAAGTTATCTGTCACTTGGATCAAATCTTTGTTACACATCATAAGAATCCCCAAGCTGAACCAATAGTAGGGAGGGCTATCCAATCAAGGTTTCTCCCCCAAATTTCCTAAATGATTTTGTCATCACAATTAGATAATTTCGATTCTTGAAGTATAACAATGGGGGGATTTTTTACTTCTAATAAACACTTTCACTGCTACCCTTTTTCTCCTATTACCCAACCCTCTAACATTCCAAGATAAGACTCTTAGCGACATTGGAAACCAAACGAAGACCCAAAACAACCAGAAGCAACCTACCTATTCTCCAACCTAACCAATTCCTTATCTGTTCGTGGTTTGAGCAAGTTCCTTGCCATCTCCAAGGGGGCAACTACCACCAACTCATTGTTCTTTCCATCCCTATAACTTCGGATTTCCTGAATATTCTCGGAATCTAAGTGCTCATTCTTCTCCTCAATTTCGCATGTTTTACTAATGCAATTCAGTTCCTTCTCTAGAATAGTTCTATCTCTCAAGTCCCCGATAGCCACTCTCAATATCAAGGAGGATTCACTATCTCTTGTCTCTAGGACTAAGCCGAAATCTTCTGCCAAATTAAGAGCTTCACTAACTAGTCATTCCACCATTTCCAATTCTGTTCTAACTATCCCTTCCTCACACAGTTCCACTATCGACTCACCCATGTCTTTGACGACCCAATTTCCATCGTTACACACCTTTGTCCGATTATCAACTTCCACCTCCCCAGGATTCTGGGTAGTGCTACAACATTCCGATTTCCTACTACCATGTTGCAACCTTTCCTTGACCTGCCCTGCCACAAGCTTCTTATCGATGCCCACAACTACTTGTAAGGAGAGATCTGTAGATAATGGGCAAGGATCGCAAATCACCCTTTGTTGAGAAATGTGAGTGCATGGATCTAGCAAGGCATTTCTTGGAACTAGAGGGTTGCATCTCTCCGTTTGTTCCCTCATATCCAACTCTCCTACACCGAATAAATTATGTCCGATCAAGCTATCATTTTTCCCATGAAACTTGAATTCCTTAACCACTGGAGTTGGAGTACCTTCGACATCAAAACCCGCCCAAACTTCAAGGTTACTCATGGTTATTCGGTTAATTGCAGAAACCTTGCCTATTTCTCTCTCATTCGTGTCCGAAGAGCGAGACGATGGAGAATGGGCTTCATCCGTTACCAGCCTCCTCTTTAGATCTAACAAATGATTAATAATAAGGCGGGCTTGTTTCGCTTTCAGCCCAGCCCCTATTATGATTCACCTTTGCGCCGTCGCGAGCCTTAACAGTCCTATTATGAGAGTTAGTTATCTTATCGGGGAGTGGCTGTAAAGAAAGGTCCAGGCCTTCTCCCACTAGATCCTCACTGCCCAGCCCAAAATCGGATGAGTGACCGACTTTAGTCGGTTTTGTTGTTGTGGGCCCAGCACCACCATACTGGGCCTCTTAGTACTTAAGTCCCAACCCAGCTACTTGGAGTTTATTAGACTCCACCAAGCCATACTTGACTTGTGCAACCACCTAATATATTCCAGATTTTTAGCTGCCTTAGCTAATAGCTCCACCGTACGAGCATGCTCCGGATCCTAGCTACGTGGCTTCAAACATTTATTGCTTATAACACGTGTTCCTGTCCCTGGAAAGAATTTGAATTTACAAAAACTCGATAGCTTGCTTTGCACACCTCCTCCCCTTGGTTCCGTTATCTCCCGGACCAAACTTTTAATTCCAGGCACCTCCTTCTCCAACTATCCCTCCCGTTCCTCCAATTGAAAACATTCCTCAGCTACCTGGATACCTATCTCTGTAGAACTATTGAGCTCGGCTTTATCTCTGTTCCCATATTCTGCTATATGAACCTGCCTCTCCACATCGATCCCTAACATGTATCAAAATCCATCGACCCAGAGATATAAACCTTGAGGCATTCTCCATGGAGAGCAGCCAACCCTTAGCCTTGCTTTATCCAATCTTGTGCGATGTAAGGTGCTCGACTCCACCCAGCTGAGCACTGATCTTTTTGAAGGCGTGGTTAATCCATAAATGAAATGGTAACCTGCTGATGCTAATCCAAGTCCCACATTCCTTCCAAACTGGTTTTATGGTGTTGCAATCCGCAAACCAGGGCCGTAAGCTAAAAGTGTATTTCCGGTCAAAACTATTCTCATTGAGTTCACCTTCTGGAAGTCTAATCTGCTACCCAGCATCAAGACCCAAGTGAAGGGTTCCCAATCTAGTTATTTAATCTTCGAGGACTGAGGTATACTTAGCTTAATTTTTGAGATAAAACCATCCCAAGCTGCCTCTAGAGAACTCGATCTGTAGATAAATGCCCACCTCCATTTGCCGAACATTGTGCCATTATTGTGGGCTTGCTTAACCACAGGAATGGAGATCTCCTCTTCACCTAATGTCTCTGGAGACTTTGAGGTAGAAGGTTTACTCAAAACCTTAGCCCACAACTTGACCTTTCCTCCCTCCTCCACAGGTGCTTTCATCTTCTAATCTGGACTTAACAGAGCTTTAAAAGCTATACTAACTTCCCCCCAACCATTACCACTTAGACCTTTAGGGAAGACAATCCCTCGTGATCGTATCTTCTCCGAAAATTGTTGAAGTTTCAAAAATCTACCGTAAGGATTCTATGCTCGCTGGATCAAAAAGATTATGTTATCCTTCGAATGCTTAGCCCTGAATGTTTTTTATTAGATTCTTGCTAGGTCAAGTTGTTTAGATACCCATAGTTCTTCTTCGTCCAACAGCTGAAGAGACGATTCAAACCTTCTCCCCTTTTCTTTTATCTCGATGATCCCAAACCTCCTTTAACTCGAATACCTTGCGTTCCACTATTAACTCTCTCCTCCGAATAACCAGCTCCTCCGCCTCCAACCAAAAAAAAAAAAAAAACTAAAATATTTTTGAAATTGCAAAATTCATTATACATCTCCTAAATATAAGATAAGAAGCTTTCAAATGTTAAAACTATGTTAATGATTTATTATCAATAAGTAATAGTGTAGATCAACCACAAGGGGTTGGTCTTATGGCAACTTGAGCCTTGATAAGCTCCTCAGGAAGAATAGGTCAAGTGTTTGAAATCCCACCGAAGCTATGAATTTCTTGGGACCACCCTCTAGGGTGTGGTTGCCCTCGACTCAACCTATTGCACATAGAACTTTTTACGAGGCGGTGTGTGTACCAATAAATAATAATATAGATCAATTGTTATTTGATTTTTTAATTAAGCTGTGAGTAAGAGTGGATTACAAGATTCTCTTTTTTTTAAGATGAAATTTAATTAAATAAAATTAATTTACTTTGTGTGAAATATTATCGGTGTTAAATTGTGAAAGAAATGATTTTTCTATAGTTTTTATGTTGAGAGAGTAAATAGTGACAAGGGAAGCAAAGCAAATGGGCACAAAAAATGACATAGTTAGGATTTCAGTAGAAAAAAAACTACTGAAAAATGAATGTACAAGAGGATTCTTTTGTCACACCAACTTTTGATAACTAATATTGGCATTCTAACTTTTACTTATTATGCCTCAATTTCTTTAAGTATTTATCACACCCCAATTAAAAATTAAAACATTCTTCAAATATTACAAACATTTGGCTCAAATTATAATTTGAACATTACCAAACATTATAATAATCGTTCAAACAATGTCAATAGTTATTTACAATTATGATTAGACTCCCCCAAAACTAAAAATCTAGCAACAAAAAAATAAAATATCGAAAGAGCTTTTATTGACACCCAACTTTTACTTGTTCTCAACCATTCATTTAGAGAAATTCTATTGCCATACCAACTGTTGCTAACGCCACCCAATTCATATTTAAATCACCCAAAAATTGAGATATTTCCCAAAATGTGCACAACTTATGTCAAAATTTTGATTTCGGTACACTGTTTATATTAATTCTCCAAAACATATTTTTCCAGTGAATTCATCACTTTTATAATCAATGACTTCGTTGATAAATTACTAGTGAGGTCGTTGATATAGCAAAATCACTGGTATTTTATCAGTGAATTCATTGATTATAAAAGTGATGAACTCAGTTGAAAAACATGTTCTGGGAATTGAAATGAATATTGTACTAGATTCAAAATTTCATCATGTTCATCGCACAAAATAAAGATTCACCACTCAAAAATTAGCACAAATCTTGCTTGGGGTGGCATTAACAAAAGTTCGCGTGACAATAGAAGCTCTCTCCATTTATTTTCTTTATTTTTAATTATGTTTTTAAAACTCGTCCGAAACCGAGACATATCTTCCGAGTTAACTCGGTATCAAAACTAAATGAGACCAACTCACAAAGTCACTTTTTTTTTATTATAGAGATTAATTTTTTACCTTTTTAAATGAGATGTCTCAAACGTATCAGAAAACTCATCCGAGACAACTCCGTATCGGGCCTGGATGAGACGAGATGCGAAACCGAGTTTTAAAACCATGTTTTTAATTGAGTTGTAATAAGTAAAAGTTGGGATTTAAATAGCAGCTATCTAAATTTTATGGCATAAAGTTTTTTTTTCCCTGATCAATGTGTTCCTTATTAGAACTTGGAAAGTCAGCCAAAATTGTTTAATATCCAAGCGTCACAGGTGGAGCATCTAAAAAATTTCAATTACAACGGCTATCATGTTCACCAAAACCAAGAAAATGGCGGGAATGATTCTCAAAAGGATATCCATAGCCAGATGAGAAGAAGATGAAACTGATCCCTATTTTACAGAGACATCTCCCACGCATCGGCAACTCTGACCTCCGTTGGAGAAATTTTACCAAAACTACCCTCCAAAAACCTATAGAACCTTTCGAAATCGATAAAACCATAGCTTCAATCCATTCCATCTCTTCAAACCCCATGTTTTCTCTGTTGGGCCTCTGCAACAACATCAGTTCTCTCAAGAAAATCCATGCCCTCCTTATCCTTCATGGCCTAACACATGACCTTCTTTGCCAAACTAAATTAGTTAGTTTGTATGGTTTATTCGGGCACGTCAAATGGGCACGCTTGGTTTTCAATCAGATACGAAACCCAGATTTCTATTCGTGGAAAGTGATGATCAGATGGTATTTTTTGAATGATTTATACTTGGAAATTGTAATGTTCTACAACTGTATGAAACAATGCCTAAGAGAGAACGACAACATTGTTTTCTCAATTGTGTTGAAAGCGTGCACCGAGCTTTATGATATAGAAAAAGGGATGGAAATACATTGCCAGATTGTTAAGGTGGGGAGTCCTGATAGTTTCGTACTTACGGGTCTTGTCGATATGTATGCTAAGTGTGGAGAGATCGACAATTCTCGTCTTATGTTTGATGAAATTTCCGATAAAAATGTGGTTTCGTGGACTTCATTGATCGTGGGTTATGTACAGAACAGTTGTTCAGAAGAAGGGTTGGTTCTATTTAATAAGATGAAACAGTGTTTGATTGAACCTAATCATTTTACTATGGGGAGCTTACTCACGGCATGTACAAAATTAGATACTTTACATCAAGGAAAGTGGGTTCATGGATATATAATCAAAATGGGTAATGAATTGAATTCTTTCATAGTAGCTGCACTAGTAGACATGTATGCAAAGTGCGGTGCAGTTAGCGATGCTCGGCTGGTATTCGATGAGCTAACTACTGCTGATATGGTCCCATGGACGACCATGATTGTCGGGTACACGCAAAGAAATTTACCCAATGAAGCGTTGATGCTGTTTACCGACAAGAGATGGGCAAGTGTGTCCCCCAATTCTGTTACTGTAGCGAGCATTCTTTCTGCATGTGCTCAAGTGGGCAATTCGAATTTGGGTAGGTCAGTTCATGGTCTTGGGATTACATTAGGGTTGGAAGATGTAACTGTGAGTAATGCTCTCGTGCATATGTATGCAAAATGTCATAGAATTGGAGAAGCTAGTTATGTATTCGACATGATTTCGAACAAGGACGTGATTGCTTGGAATTCGATGATCACTGGGTACTCCCAAAATGGGTATGCTTATGAAGCCCTCATATTCTTTCGTCGAATGAGGTACTATTTTGCACTTGATGCTGTCACATTGGTGAGTGTCCTCTCGGCGTGTGCTAGCTTAGGTGCTCTTCGGATTGGTTGTGCACTTCAAGCTTATGCTACAAAGGAAGGTTTGTTATCATCCAACATACATGTTGGTACCGCACTTCTTAACATGTATTCTAAATGTGGGGACTTTGGATGTGCTCGAAGAGTCTTTGATGAGATGGGAGAGAAGAACACAGTGACATGGAGTGCCATGATGGCTGGATATGGCATGCATGGGGATGTCAATGGGTCGCTCATACTTTTTGGTGAGATGTTGAAGGAGAACTTGGAGCCTAATGAAGTAGTCTTCACAAGCATTTTATCCGCTTGTAGCCATACGGGGATGATCGGGGAAGGATGGAAGTATTTTGATTCCATGTGTCAAGAGTATCATGTTGTACCTTCCATGAAACATTATGTATGTATGATTGATCTACTCTCTCGAGCTGACAGGATCATAGAGGCGTTGGAGTTTATAGAGAGAATGCCAGTTCAAGCGGATGTTAGAGCATGGGGTGCTGTGCTCCATGGATGCACACTCCATTCAAGATTGGATCTCGGAGAGATAGCGGCAAGTAGGATGTTAGAGTTGAAGCCTAATAGTGCGGGGTACTATGTGCTCGTATCGAACTTCTATGCTTTGGTTGGAAAATGGGATAAGGTCAATGAGATGAGGGAGTTGATGAAGGAAAGAGGATTGAGCAAATTCCCTGGGTGTAGCTTGGTGGACAGGGATGATAGTGATCTTTCTGACTTGAGAGTGGCATCTCTTCGATAGGTACATTCTTCAGAGAGGTGTTTGTGGAGTTAGGGTCATGGTTATCACCACAAATGTGCTCAGGATTGCACTTGGTAAGGTTGTTTTCTTCTCTATAAATTCTTGTGAAGGAATGTAGCCCTATCAACCTCGATGCGGATCTGGAATCGATGAAAGATGTTTCAAGGGCATGTCTTGCATACTCTACAAAGGAGACGGTGCATTGCACAATGCCATGGAAGTCTCCTTGTAGGAACCTTTTTGACAAGTTGAGCATGATTCCTTGACGCAGAACTTTCCTCTCAATGAATGTTATTCTACACTGGCACCAAGTTCATGCAAAAGGTCTCCTGCATCACGAATGTTTTAAATTGTAACACAAAGTGAAAATATAGAGATTATAGGTCAGGAGAAACTCAGATTCATCAATAAGGTTCTTGTTAACATTAACCTTTTGCAATTTTGATCTCCACAGTATGTCTGTCTTCTGTGTATATTGTATGTAGTGTTACAAGACCATCCATGACATTTGATTTCTTATAGTAAGTGTGGGACAGATGATTCTAAATAAATATTTAAAGGGAGTGCATTTGATATGTGATTGGCCTGTTTTCCATGACATTGCTAATGTAACAGTGAAACTCATGAATCTGGTTTCTTGGTAGACGACAGTGTTCAGCAATGCCATTGGACCTGAAAATTATTTTAACCATTAAACCTCATCTTCAACCTTTTGTAGAAACACCTTAATATTTTAACCCAAGAATCCATCATCTTTCACTTCCCGAAAATCCAATCTTGTTCTTCAGGTTTGAGGGTTGAAGGAGATAGAACCTCAAGGCTGAGGTTAAGGGTAAAAAGTTTTGCCCTAGAGGTTGAAGAAGGCGGTTTTGGGGAGAAAAAACAAGGATTCCTGGCTAGAGGTTGAAGATGAGTGCATTTAGGGCATTTTCTATTGATTTCTCATAGAAGACCAAAGTCAAGGGGGCATGTCATCAATTTGAAAATTCTGGCCTATCTCTAATATTCACTAAAACGTGGAGGGGTATGTCTAAAGCACCCAACTATTTATTGTTCTTGCCAAGAACTATACGTTACAGAGGGAACTCTTTGAAATTTGAATAGAAATCCCATCAGTTTCTCCAAGAATCTCCCATGAAATTCAGATAAAAAAAATGCTTATTTTTCTCTCTGGGTTTTGTTCTGCAACCCATAAAATTCTCACTCTTCCACCCATTTGTACACTCTATAGGCTTCTCTGCAATTCAAGCGAAGAAAAGTCAGTTTATCAAGAATTACCCATTTCCGAGAGATATATTTCTTACTTGGAAAACTGCCCAGGTATCAATTCTCTGAGAAAGCTTCATGCTTGCTCTATCACTTTCGGACTCGAAAACCACATTTACCTTGGTTCCAAGCTTCTAAATTGCTACGCCAGCTTCGATTGCTTAGCTGAATCAAGATGGATTTTTAGTAAAATTATTAACAGGAATCTATCTCTTTGGAATTCAATCCTTGTTGGGTATTTCAGATCCGGTCATTTCGATGAAGTTCTAAGGCTGTATTTGAATTTGAAGGAGCAAAACATCAATGTGGATAGTTCAACTCTTACATTTAGTTTAAAGAGTTGTATAGAACTTGGGATCATAGAATTTGGAAGAGCAATTCATGTTGATGCTTTTAAATTTGGGAAAGATACGGATGGATTCGTGGGTTCTTCACTTATTGGCTTATACTCAAAATATGGCGATATAGAGGATGCAAGAGAAGTGTTTGAGGAAATTTTCAATAGAGATGTGGTTGCTTATACGGCGATGGTTACTGGGTATGCACAGATTTCTGATAGACGCGCTTATGAGGCTTTTAGAATTGTTGGGTGTATGAAGAAGGACGGGTTGGATCCAAATCGAGTAACTCTAGTGAGCTTGCTTAAGGTAGCTGCCCAGTTAGAAGTAATCCAAGAGGGTCGAACAGTCCATGGCTATGCTATTAGAAGACACTTTGATTGTTTCGATGAAGTTCTTGAGACAAGTCTCTTGGATATGTATATAAAATGTGGGGCTTCGGATGTGGCGACATCCATTTTTAGTAGAATGAATATAAGAAGTGTTGCTTCTTGGAATGCATTGATCGCAGGCCATGTTCAAATTGGGCGGAGCTCGAAAGCTTTGGAAATCTTCTATCAAATGGTACAAGCAAATTTCTTTCCAGATTTGATCACTCTAGCAAATGGGCTTTTGGGTTGTGCAGATTTGAAATGCTTGGTTCAAGGCAAGTGCATCCATTGTTACATAATTCGATTGGGAATCCATCTGGATCTAGTCGCAACCACCGCTATGATTGATATGTACTCTAAATGCAACAACATAAACCAAGCAAGGTCAGTTTTTGATGGGATGAAGAGAAGGGATGTTATCTTGTTTAATGTGATGATCGCAGGGTATCTTCAGAGTGGGTTTGCTGATAAGGCCATTAAGACATTCTATGTGATGGTCGAAGCAGGCGTCAGACCTAACCCGGCGACCTTTCTGAGCATTCTATCCGCATATGCAGATTTAATGGACATAAGAGAAGGAAGATGGGTCCATGGGTACATAGTGAGATATGGGTTCGAGTCGAATATTGAAATAGTGAATCAGGTTCTATACATGTATGCAAAATGTGGGTGCATTGACATTGCGAGGCAAGTCTTCGATGGGATAACGAGTAGAGACTTGGTGTCTTGGACATCAATGATGATGGGTTATGTACATCATGGGCATGCTGATGAAGGTGTAGCATTGTTTCGGCTGATGCAATTAGAATGTGTAGAAACCGATTCCATCACCCTAATAAATTTGGTTCAAGCTTTTTCTCAGCTTGGGTGTTTAAAACTAACAAGGGAAGTTCAGGGTCACGTGTATCGGATTGAATTGGAGAAAGAAATCCCTCTCATCAATTCTCTGGTTACATCTTATGCAAAATTTGGTAGGTTAGACATGGCAAAAGCTCTGTTTGAGCATTCAATCGGACGTGATCTGGCCTCATGGAATACGATGATTGCAGCATACGGGATGCATGGTTACTGTATAGAAGCACTCGAATTGTTTGATCGGATGCAAGAGAAAAAGATTAAACCCAATGAGTTAACCTTCACGTCGTTACTGTCCGCTTGCAGCCACACGGGTCTGGTGGAAGTGGGCCAACAAATTTTCCATTCCATGGTTTCCAAGCATTCTATGGTTCCACGTGAAGAACATTACAGTTGCATGGTTGATTTATTGGGGCGAGCAGGTCGGCTCAAAGAAGCTTACAATCTTGTGAAGTGCCTTCCCTCAAGAGAGAGTGTTTCTGCATTGGCTGCTTTGCTTTCTGCTTGTAGAGTTCATAGGAATACTGAGATGGGTGAGATTGTGGGAAGGCAGCTTTTGCAGTTAGAGCCTGAAAACTCTGGTGCTTACACTTTGTTGTCTAACATATATGCTGAAGCTGGCAAATGGAATGAAATGGCCAGACTAAGAGTGATCGCAAAAGAGAGAGGTTTGAGAAAGCAGCCCGGGTATAGCATGATTGAGTTAGATCAGCAGGGATGCGGAATGTGAATCTATTGTACATTAGATTGACCATCGAAATTGTAGTCCAACTATTCATAGTTCGGAATCAGCCAATTAGAGATTCGGCAGTTGAATCCCATTTTGGTGTTTTGTAGCCAATAAGGTGCAGTGTTGTACATAAGAGACATGGGTTTGATCACTCTGCTTGTGATCATGAAACTTTAACAAGTCTATACAACCATGAAGATTCTTTGGTATGTGTAAATCTTTGTATTGGAGTGACAATGTTGATTCATGATCTCTGCACAGTTTCGACAAATCATTTGGGCCAAAAAACACAATCTGATCCAATGATCTCAACTGAACAACCAATAAGAAATCCAAAAGATTGGATAGTTATAGGCACGATGCGACCAGGTCAGCTTCAACCCAAGAGAGTTCCTAGGTGAAACTCAGTTAAACTAGAAAGAAGCTTAATGAATTACCACAAATCACCCATCATCCGGCAAGTCTGAGTTAACTTGCTCTTTTCAAGTAAGGCTGATGAGATGAATAAAATTTTCTTCTAGAATGCTAGATTGCAAACAAAAAGATGAAAAACTCACAAAAATTCGAACTTACAGGTCCTTAAGTGGATTTTTCGAGTCCCTGCCAAATTGAACACTCAAAGCTAGATAAACATCTCATGCATTCCTCTTTTCTTCCCCTCTTATAAACAAGATAATCCAGCAATATTTTTCTTTATTTCACGGAATGTGATTCCCCCTTATTTATCATATTTACATACACCAACATCATATATGCGTGAAGCCTTGTGGGCCTGCTAGTCTAGTAGGATGCATAGGACTGAAATAACATTTTGTTACCTTTCCAAAAAAAAAAAAAACAAAAAAACCAACATTTTGTCATCCCAACTGTTCTGTAATGCGAATAAACCAGATTACACAACAATATCCATTCAAGGGGTTTTTAGGGGACTTCAATCATAAGAGGACACTAGGACAGACCCCACAACAAAGCTGGTGCTGATATAAATGTGGGCCAACTTTGATTCGGGATACCATGTGTTTGAACATCTCCGACATTGTGCGTCATGCACGCTGTGCTACAGAATTGATGCCTACGACTTTAATTTCCAAGAAAAAAGGAAATCAAGAACCAGACCTTAGGTATTTCCTCCGCCGCCCTCATCCTCTGAATCCATGGGCACTTCATGGCGAGGCTTGTTGAACTTCTCCCGCAATTGCTTTATAGGGATGAAATCTCCCATCGAGTCCATGCCATAAAATAAGAAGGAAATATAGGGATGATCAAATCTGTCCTGCACATATAAAGTACAGCCCACATGAGGTGAGAAGGAAAGTTGACGGGTGTACGTTAGGTGTTTTCAAGAACTTCTTACTCACTTTGTCTGGTTGATCAGGAGCTAACAAATTCTCCTCGGGAACTGCAGCACAGAAACAAATAAGGAATACATTACAGTGACAGGCAGATTAACACCAAAGTTGACAAAAGGAATCCGAGAATGGATGAAATTAATATTACAAAACACTAGTTCTGAAATTGTGAAGCCTTGGAACTGTGGCTTAGAGAAAAGTAGAGGGCACTCACACGTTCATGAACCACCAAATAGAAAAAGTAACTATCTATTAAAAGAAGAGAGCTGCTATTGGCACCCCAACTTTTACTTATTGCACCCCATTTAATAAATAAGTCAATGGTTGAGGATAAGTAAAAGTTGGGGTGTGAATAGAAACTCTCATACAAGCCAAATCCTAATTGTAAACAACTGCTGAAGTTGTTTGCAAGTGTTATAATGCTTTCTAATGTGTAATAACTTGAACCAAATTTTTGTACTGTTTGAATGGTGTGTTCTAATCTTTAATTAAGGTGTGATAAATAATTTAAGAACTTGGGGTGTAATAAGTAAAAGTTGGGGTGCCAATAGCAGCTCTCTAAAAGAATAAGATTGAACAGCTGCTACTTTACCATAAGCCACAAGTAGGTTGGGGTCCGCACGTACATCAACCAAGACCTGTAAATAACAGACATTAACTGAATCTGTAAATATGTAATAGCATCTAAAGCTTCTAATTCAATTTATCTTGTCAGTTCAACTTTGATTTCCTTCCATCACCAAGGAGATAAATTCTCAAAGACACTAATATGACAATCCAAACCATTTTATAACTCAGAAGAAACACAGAAAAAAGTATTCAAAAACATCAAAATTCTAACATATTCCTTATGAAAAGGAGTTTGTTTACTTGAGTGTTAATCCAAAATGAGATATTACACTCCAAAAACATTTTAACTCACCAAAACAAACATGGATAAAAAAACAAGAAAGGGAGAGCAACCAAAAAGTTGGACCATCAACAATTAATAAAAATAATGATGCATAGATAAGATTGAAAGGAAATCATTATGAATTGCACACCAAGGACACCAGCAAAGAAAGCAGATTAGACCTGATAAAATGGCTGATTACACCCTCGTGGCAACTTTTCAACATGAGCGATTTCCATCCATGAACTTGATTCACAGCACACAGGATCCATCCCACAAACCACAGCTCGATAGCCTGAAAGAATGTGATGAACTTTCAAAGACTTAATAAGCAAGAAAGCACAGTTTAGCCCTTATCAATTGTGACCCACCATGAAGAACATCTACATATAAAATCTTCTATATCGTAGATGTATTCTGTAGTTTCAGGAACTTGTGCACAGTTCAAAGTTTTGTGCTGTTTTGGAATGTTTCAGTAGAACATTCCAGTTTGGTTGAGATTGGAATAAACATTGACTGTTTTGAGAATGTTACAAATTGTCTTAGAATATTTTGGTCGACAAGTTTTGATTTTTCTCCTGATCGAACATTGCATTGAAGTGAGATTGTAAACCTTTGTACAAAAATGCTCATAGCTGAAAAAGAAAATGGACCCAAACAATAGTGTTTAGAAAAAATAATAATAATAAAACCCCTCCCACAGAAACAGGGATGAAGAAAAAAAATTACAATCTGACTTTCAACAGGTAATGAAACTGAAATAGCTAATATTTGATGATTTTTTTTTTTTTTTTTCGCTGTTTGCCCATTCTGTTTATAGATAGTTTGCAATGCAAAATCAACAGGGAATGAAACTGAATTAGCTAATATCTCAAGATTTTTTTGGCATGTGTCCATTCTTTGTTTATAGATAGTGCATTGCAACATGTTTCCTTTGTTTCACACATCAGTACAAGTGTTGGTAATCCTCGAACTCCAGATCTAACTTGGTTACTACCAGAGATTTTTTTAGCTCAAGGAATGGCAAGGAGTCCCCATTCCCCTCCAATGGTCCCTCCTTTGCAAACAATCTACACCAGTTTGGCTCCGATACATCCAATACTGTATTTGTGTGTGTGTGAGTGGGGGGGGTGGGGACCACCCAAATCTTTGAGTACTGAAAAAAATTCTAGAAGACACCGATTCCCTACTCGTAGTTTTGTACCCAGTAGTAGTACGCATGCTAGACATCTTGGCCCTTCCAAGTTCAATATGTAATGCTCTACACCACGCATTGCCAGACAATATTGCAAGTTCAATTCTATAAAACACACAACACAAAACCACATCTTATATTCTTAGTTTTTTCCACAGAAAGGATAAAAGCAGGGGTTGGGGCGATAACAAGGACAAAATAACAATTTGCTTTGTATCCCCCCCTCCCCTTCCTCCCTCTCTCTCCACCCATCCCTCCTATGAAACTGTAAGTAGCGAAGTGAGGAAATCCAACAACATACCAAACATTTTATGCCTCACTTTCTGCCCCAGCCGGAAAGCATATTGCACATGTTCATATACCAGAGCTTTTGCTGATGCAGCTAGAGACTCTGCCTCCAGTTTGGACATTTCATCACGCAATTCAGCTGCTAAAGCATAGTTTTCATTCTCGATCGCTTTCTGCATGTCTGTGCTGAAAGGAAAGAGGCAAAAAGGTGATCCAAGAAGCTCCAATCACTAGTCCTAGAAACAGTTCTTAAGTTGAACCAATATATAAATTCTAAAATTAAAGGAATAAACCTCCCAAATTTCGTCAAATAATTTAAACTAGAACAGTAGATATCTGGCAAACAAGCAGATAAAAGGAAAATGCAATGGACAACTCACCGTAGACGTAGAATACTAATCGCCTTATCTTGAGCTTCACTCTTTGAGTTTGATCCCCTTTTAGCTTTCCGCTGTGTGATAACCTCTGCTTCAACCTTTCAATAAGAGCATTTACAAAGAATTAATCCTTATCCATTCAATGCTTCAGTCGCAAGAAAGCTAACATAAACATGGATGTATGATGGACTAACCAAATAAGTGAATGCACTAATCCTTCACTGGATTTTTGTTTCCAATCAATTTTATAAAATACTATTTAGTATGATATAGACATAATTGATAGGAATGTTCCAGTCACTTTTCTTGGCTCTTCAAAATGCATCAGGTGATTCCTATGAAGGTAAGAGACCTCTTTGAGAGTTGGTATACTAAGGCCTTTCAAGTGAAGGGAACATTTATTTAGAAAAAGAAAATTATAACAAAAAGAAGAAAAAAAAAAAAAGAGAGAGGAAATTTAGGCAAAAAAGTTCCTTATCCTATTTGTTGGGGCTATTTAGAAGGAAAAGGAATGCAAGGGTTTTTTTTTTTTTTTTGATATGGTAGAATGTGAAGGTTTTTGAAGAAAAGGAAGAAAACATGGAGAATCCATTGTGGATGATAAAGTGACTTTTCTATTTTGGTGCACATTGATCATTGAGGAGTCCATGGGCTGTACTTTCAAGACTTTGTGCTTAAATGGACTAAGACAAATATGCCATTTTATGAATGTATTAATCCCTCTCTCAATAGCTTCGCCTGACTCATCTTTTTTGTTTGTTTGTTTTTTTTTTTTTTCCGGATGGGTAAGCTGGACTTTAACCCACGACCTCAAAGTTGATTTGCAATGTGTCAACCCAACTGAACTATGGGTCTAAGCCCAGCTCCACCTGACTCTTGTATCCTTGCTTTTGATGCCTCCTAATAAAATTATAATTTTGTACTAATCAAAGAGGAAAAAAGACAATTTTCTTCTGATTGCAATTCCATTAGTCAAAGGTTTCGTTAGTCATCTTCCCAAAGTAGCTGAGCATGACTTTAGGCAGTGTACATACCCCAAAATATAAGGTTTTTTTATTTTTTATTTTTCACCTTTTTGGGAACTTAGTAAAACAGGTAGGGATCTGCCCAATACCAACTTACCTACCAAACATGAGGGTAAAAAGAAAAGAAAGATACAAGGCTTTGAGGAAGAGGATTGAAAAAGCACACTGATATATATATAGATATGAAAAGAACAAATTTGAAACACTAAACTAAGATTATTGACAAGTGTTCAAATGGAATTCTTTGGAAAAAGGATCTTCTTTTAGTAACATATCCAATAATCTCAACATAGCATGAGTCCGATGGATTTACCTCAGTAAGCTTGTTTCTCAATTGTTTGGCAATATCATACTGCTCCATATTCAAAGCACACTGCCATTCCAGATTTCCCAAAGAAACAAAAATTAAACAATACAAAACTACAAACTGCCAAGGACGAAAGACAAGGAACTGCAACAATTTAAAGCTAATGTAACTTTTAGAAATCATCTTACTCAAGAATAGAAAACCAATAGAGGGGTGGGAGCACTCATATAAGAGCTGGCTTACCTGCACTCGAGTTGCCAAGTCTAGCTGGAAAAAGAATATTAATATGTCCTCATTAGCGCTCTCACTTTGCTCTGCACTTGCATCCATCCCCTGATCACTCCCTTTGAACAGCCATCCAGCCTGAACCCTCAAACCTTTTTGCCTTATTCTACTGCGGTGACTTGTCAGAAATAATCCCAATATGCTCTGATGCCAAAGATGATGTCTTTCTAAACCAGAGTTCATTTGGGATTTATTCGTTAACTTGGAATGATTTCTGCATAGTGTGTTAGATCCATAAACCCCAGTGTTTCCAGAAGTTGTCAAAGTGCTCACTGACACACCATGCACCATTTTCTGTTGGCAGTAAATTCCTTATTAAGAATTTTTATCAGCTCTACTCTACTATTTGATTCATGAAAAGGGTTGTATTGTTACTTCTATAATTGGGTTAAACCTTACTTCCACCGCTTCAAACTCTTCCAGATTAAGTAAGATATCAACAACCTCCTATAAAAATTGAAACCAAAAGAATAATAAGTTGTTCCAACTTCCAAAAATTAAGTGTCTATCAAAATAAAATTTCAAGAAACAATAGAAAATGCAACCATACAGATAAGGTAAAGTTAAAATTAGTCAAAATGTTTCTGAAAGAGTTGCAATAAGTGCAACAGTTTTGCCGAATCTAGTTATGTTCATGGTTTAAAATCTTGTTTTGTTTTGATAAAGAAACAATTTTGAGATACTAACAAAACGTTAGATCCATTCAAAACGAGTCTTCCATAGGATCCAGGTCAACGGGGCATGTCATCATTTTGAAAACACAGGGGTTTCTCAAATAGATAACGAAACATGGAAGGGGCTTTTGTCTCTCTCTCATGGACCTCTCACCCTCTCACAGGAAATCAGAAACAAAACTATGAATGCTTTTATTAGATGCTTGTATTGTCTCAGGATGTTGAAAACCTGAGACCCCTCATCTGATACATTCTAAGACAATACAAGATTTTAAACCATGGGTATGTGATCCTTGTAAGAGGTTCCAAAGTAAGCTTATAGAAAATTAAGCTACTTAATGATCAAGATTTGTAGAACAAAATCATTCATTCAGTCATAAATTTTTGGGATAAGGCTTCGATGATGATGATGAATGAATAAATGAGAATGATGGAGATACTATTAAATGTTAGCACGTCTCCTTGGGAGAGAGAATGATGGAGATGCTATTGAATGTTAGCACGTCTCCTTGGGAGACTGATGTGTCCCACATGCCACGTCAGTCTCCCGTAAGGTTGTCCATATATTTGGTTAATTAATTCTTTTATTTTGTTTTTAAGCCTTTTAAAATGTCTAAACTCTTGGGTAATAGATTAGTGTTAACTAGCCATATCTTATTATTCTCTAACCGAGGATGATGTAGCAAGTTGTGAGAGACTTAACCACCCATCAAAATCTCAACTTTCAAGTAACTACTTCTTTGACGAGAAAATGTTATAAAGTTTATAAAGGAATTTATGGATGGGGGTCCCTAGTCTACCAATTAAGCCTGTGATTCTCCATCAAATCAGAAGGTCTGACAGACTGGACGGCATTTTTCACACACGAGAGAATTCATTATTCATCTTCTAACACATCAAAGGCAAGAACTTATCAACAACAATACTTGGACAATTATGGCTGGAAGTCTTTCCTATAACTTCCACTTTAGATTAATTAATTAATTAAAATTAATTAAGAGAGCTGCTATTGCCACCCCAAATTTTGCTGATGCCTCACCAATTCCTATGTAAATTGCCAAAGAATTGCACACTGTTGGGATGCGTTAGCAAAAATTGGTGTGACAATAGCCGTTCTCTTGATTTAATCATAAATTCTAACACTCTTTAACTTTAAACTTTAACAACATATGATCTACCCACATTGGAAGATCCAAATCAATGAGCTTGAATATATAACGTAATTTCCCTCTAAGGAATCAAGAATCAGTGATCATCTACTCATTCTGGTTACCGAGTTAAGTTTTCTTCAACTCGGCTAACTCAGAAGTTGCGTAAGATCAAGGAATTCTTATAACAAGAAATATTCAAGTCATTTGATCCAACGAACACCCTAGACATTTAAATTAATCCAAATCACGATTGAAGACGAAATAGATAGAAAAATTACTGAAACGAAACCCTAACGATTACAGAATTTCAAAAAAAAAAAAAAAAATTACATTGTGAGGGATCACTTGAAATTGGGATTGAAATTACCTTGTTTCTATGGATTTGGAGAGATCCAAAGCCAGAAAATTAGGGCTTCTGAGAAGAGCTAAAGCGGATGATAAAACCCTAGAAATGAAAGAGCAAGACGTTGGATTTCTAACTACCAAGTGTTTCAGATACATGCGCGAAAACTTTTTATGCGGTATCGTTGTATCTTTGAAGCTGTAGGCTCGTGGAAAAAATGCCACGTACCATGGCATGTGGAGTATCCATCCGATTGGCAGAGTCAAACTTGCTAAGTATTAGAGATACCTCCCTATGTTTTGAAAATGATGACCTGCATCCCTTGACCTCAGTTTTCTAAATAGATTAAGGGGAAAAGCCTTGAAGACCCTCATCTTCAACCTCTAATAAAAAAACTCAGATTTTTCTTCTAAAAATCAATCATCTTCAACCTTATTGGATAAAAAATTTAACTCTCATCATGATGGCTTAAAATTACCCTAGAAGTTGAAGAGCTTGAACATTACTTATTTTGGGAAGAAAAAACAAATAACATTTTTGAAGAAATTAAAAATGATAGGATTTTGAGTAGAAAAATCTAGAGTTTTATGTAAAGGGTTAATTCTAAGTAGAAAACGATGAATTGAAGATTAAGTTGAATAGATATACCATGGAGGTTGGATATCTTGAAGATGATTGGTTATAAAAAGAAAAATCAAGGTTTTTGGTTAGAGATTGAAAATGAGGGCATTTGAATCTCTTTCCCTTAGTCTATTTAGAAGACTAAGATCAAGGGATGCATGTCATCAATTTCAAAACTTATGGGGGTATCTCTAATATTAGGAAAATTTAGGATGGCATGTCTAAATCACCCTTTTTTTTTTACGATCATACACATTGGAGGCTAGTTTTGTAAATTGGGGATCCCTCAAAACACGGTGGGTTCGTGTGATTGGTTAATGAAAATCTCATATTGACCTTTAGGTGAGCAAAAAAATTCAATAAAAATTGGGATGTTTGTACATCTGTTTAATAGAAGACTTGGGTTTTGACAAAGTAGCATGGAGGAATATGAATCATTTAGCCTTAAATCAATCATAAATCTTTGGATTAAGGTTTTGCCTTTGATTTCATTTATTCAAGAGATTTGATTTAATCTGAATGTTCGAATAGATTCAAAATATGGTCAAATGATCGTAACCTTATTTTGTCTGAATTTTATTTCAAAACTATTTTTTAGTGTTATAAGAGATAGACTTTTTTTTTTTCTACTTAATGAAGGCATCCCCACTGACGTAGCGGAAGCGTGTAAATCAATAGATGAAATCGTCTCGACCCCCGGCCGTCCGTTAAATAGCGGATAGGGAGTTCGATCTACGTATCTCGAGAATTTTTAAAAGAATATGGAGTCGTCGCCTAGTTTAAGTCTAGGAATCAAAATTAACTCCAAATGGATATGGGTCAATCCGCGGATCAGAGAGATGGGTAAGGGGTCAGGTTACGAGTTTCGGAAGGTATTAGGCACCGAACCCGCCTGATTAAGATGATCGGTCTCTACTACGATCCAAAAATATCCTACGGTCAACATTCATAGACTAAAAATCAAACTAGGGTCCAATCATCATCAAATTGCATCAGATTTATTAAACAAATCCTAAAAATAATTACATGGATTCTCAAATTTCGTATAATAAAATCCCATGATTGATGAGGCTTAAGTGGCACCAAAATTTAGTGAATCGATTCAGTCATATTTGGAAGAAAGTGAAATCAATTAATATCTTATACGCAAAATTAATGAATTGGCTCATTGATGATATTTTATCAAATAGATTCGATTTTTGAACCGTCACGTGCATTAAATTAATGAGTTAAACCACACATTTCTATTCAAAGAAATTTGATTTTTTTTTTAATTGCCAAGTATATTACAGTCAGTGAGTCGACTCGCAATTTTTTTTATCAAAGAAACTTGCTTTTTGAAATGTTACGTGTATTAAAATCAACGAGTGGACTCAAAAGAATTTTTTTATCAAAGAAATTCTATTTTTGAATTGCACGTACATCCTAAAATCAGCGAGTTAACTCACAAATTATTAATTAATGAAATTCAATTTTCGGATTGTCATGTGCATTAAAATTGACGAGTGGACTTAGATTTTTTTTATTAAAGAAACTCGATTTTTGAATTGCCACGTGCATCCTAAAATCAGCGAGTTAACTCACAAATTATTGATCAATGAAATTCAAATTTTGAATTGTCACGTACATTAAATCGGTGAGTTAACCCACGTGTTAAAAAAAATCGATTCAAACTTTCAATGCCCCTAAAATAGTGAGTCGACTCATTGATTTTCATTGAGAAAATTGATTTTTTAATTTTCCGTGTATTCACAAATTCATGAATTAATCAATACCAATATTAATGAATTGACTCAATAACATAAAAAATCGATGAATTGACCCGATAATCTTAACACCAATGAGCCGATTCATCAACTTGATATTAGCGAGTTGATTCAATCAATCTATCAATAAAAAATGAACGAATTGATTCACTAATATTTCGAAAATTTAAAGTTGGCTATTAGTGCCACGTATACCCCAAAAACCGGTAAATTGATGCATAAAAATACGCAATCAAGAATCACTAAAATAAAATAACAAGATGGAGGCAAAAAAAAAAAAAAAATTCTCCTAACCTATCACCATGCAAAAATAAAACATAAAAAATATTCCTCTAACCTATCTCCATGCAAAAATAAAATGAAACATATAAAAGAGTGTAAAAAAAAAATATAATCTTATCGATAAAAACTCAAAACCGCATAAAGTAAAAAAAAAAATTTAATTCTATTGATAAGCAAACATAAGGAATACACGAGAATTTATAATCCTACCAATGTACATGAGCAAGTAAGAAAATAAGATTTCATAAAATTGTTTTCCTAATGTTATTGACATGCGGAAACAAACAACACATATAAACAATGCATCTTGTTCAAAATGCGACAAAATATCATATGGTATCAAAAAAAGAAAGAAAAGAAAGAAAGAAAAGAAAAAAAAAGGTAATAATAAAATTAACATGAAACTTCAATGTGAACGGGGGAAATTTTTACATAAAAGGGGAAGATAAAATAAAAATAAATAAATAAAATAAAGAAGAGCTTACCGAAGAATAGCGGATTGTTTCCTTCAAGTATAACTCAAAGATCGGCGAGTACTCGATTGATGATTGTTGTGAGCGACGAGGTTGATCTGAGAGGTATTGCAATGGGCAGAAAAGAACAAAAAAATGGTTGGGTTACTGTTTTGTGTATGAGGCCAAGAGGTGATGGTGGCTGAGAGAAGTAGATGGAGGTTGGGAAATGGAGAAAGGTCTAAGAGGGTGTGGGGCAGCAAGAGGGGTTTAAAACGTGAGAGAGATAGAGAGGAAGGTTGAGAGAGGAGGCTTGACAGATGACGATGCAGCAATGGCTGTTATGGAGTGAGGGTGAAGAAGATAGAGAAGGGGCTGGCAGATGAAAGGGAAGAAGAGACCTGTTAGAGGAAAACGTGGGTGAGAGGGGGTGTTCTAGAGATGATGGAAGCTGAAGAAGATGACTAGGTTGTGTTATGAAGGAGATGAAAACAGATAGAGGTGGCTGGGCAGAAATGTCTGTTGCTAGGATATGAAGAAGATGAAGATGCAAGGGCTGAGATGTGAGAGATGAAGTATAGAGAAGGTTGTGGGCGTTAATAGAGTTACTGCTGGTTTTTTTTTTCCTTTAATGGCTGTCTCTAAAAATCGTCTCCTTTTGTTGATCATGGTAACTGATTTATATGGAGCGATCAGAGCAGTTGGGAGAGTGGTTGCTTATAGACAAATGGGAGAAGAAGTGGAGAAGAAAGAGGGAGTAAGGGTGGTCAAAACGTGGGTCGTTGGAGAAGATGGAGAAGAAGACGATGGGAGAGTGCCCACGTTTTTTTTTTTTTTTTTTATCATTTTTTTTATATTATTTTATTTTTAATAATGGGGGATGGAGATCCCACGTTACCCGTACTACGATAATTTCCTGCTAATGAGTTGTGATTGATTGATTTTATTTGAGTTCAAATTTTGGATTTGTCAATTTTTTTTTCGATTTACGTTGGTTTAATTTCAATTGGGTTCGTTTTGAATTGTTTGAATTTGATTTTTAATTTAAATGTTGAACGGGTTGATTAATTTGCGTTTTTAATTTGAAATTTAAATTGATTTTAATTTTTAATTGGTCGGTTGATTGGATTTCGATTTCAATGTGATCGAATAGATTTTAATTTGTTAATTACATCTTTTAGTTGGTCGATTTGGTTGATTGATTTAAAATTTTAATTCAATTTTACATTTTAATTGGTTGAATGATTTTTAACTTGATTTTCAATTTGATTTTGTATTTTAATCGGTTTCTTAATTTTTAATTTAAATGTAATTTTTATTTTGTATTGAAATTTAATTTGATTTTACGATTTTAAATTAATTTTAATTTTTGGATTTTAATTGGATTTTAGTTTAATTTTTAATTTGAATTTTATTTTGATTTAATTTTTTTTATTTGAATTTTATTTTCCTAGGGATCAAGGTCTCTATGTTAGAGTTAGATGTTAAGGGGCGTTTTGGTCATTTTTACGATTTTTGACGATTTTTCTTGGATTTTTCTATTTTCATCGATTTGGGTCTCGTTAGACTCAAAATCATGTTTTGAGTGCAATGGAGGTACTTTCGAGACTTTTCGGACATCCGAAATTTATGAAGGGTATTTTCGTCATTTTTATGATTTTTAAATTTTTTTTTTACAAATTTCTTTGTTTTCATCGATTTGGGTCCCGTTAGACTCGAAATCACGTTCTGAGTGTAATGGAGGTACTTTCGAGACTTTTCGGACATCCAAAATTTATGAAGGGTATTTTCGTCATTTTTATGATTTTTACAAATTTTTAAGGATTTCAGCGTGAGATTTCTTTTAGTCACTGTGTGAGTATTTCTAAGTTTTAAAGTTATATTTTTCTAGCGTAGCGAGATTTCTAAGTTATTGAATCGTGTAACGAACTTATGCGTACGTGCTTGCTAAGTCAGATGTAAGATGTAGCGATCATAAGCGTGCATAAACTTCTATGTCGAGTTGTGACGAGTAGGGGGATGAAAAGAAATTAGAAACAGAAGGAATCAAGCAGTACACACAAGCCTTCGAGTTCTTTATATTCATCATTAGGAATCCACCAAAATCGGGTGACTAATTGTCGAATTAAGCAGATGAAAAAATGGGGTATCTACAATAGATTCGATAAATCGTATTCAATGGAACACTCAAAATCAATTTGAATCAATAGATTCAATTGATAAACAAGCAATAGCTTGAAAGAAAATAAAGTATAAAACTAAAAAAAAAATAATTAAAAGAGAAAGGATAATTGAATTGATTATTGATTGATTATTAATTTTCGGATTTGGAGCTCCTTATATAGATAACTCCATCATAACAACTTATAATCCAAATAAAATACTAAAAATTAATATTCCTAACATATCTATAACATAATACTAACTTTCTAATCCTATTAGAACTCAAATTAGAGGCTTCTAAGTACTTCTAATTATAGTAAAATAATAAAAGCGAATTTAAAATAAATTAGAAACTAACAAGGAATTGTACTCCTAATATAACTATGAAATAGAAATCCTACTAGAAACAGATATAGAAATAGAAATCTAACAGAATTAGAAAACTACTTAGAACTGTAGATCTCCTACATCAGGCCCCCTTTCTTTAAAAAAACTCGTCCTCGAGTTGATCTTGAAGGCCTTTTTTTTTTTTTTTTTTTGCTCTTCCATTCATACTTCACTCTAATCCACTTCTAGTGATATCCATTCTTCAGACTTAGATTAGAGAATATAATTGACCATAGCTTATGATCAGGTAAAACCTTCACATAAACATTATTGTTTATCTTCTTCAAGAGATGAAGAGGTTTAATTTTCTTATAAATTCTGGTGGGAAAACGATATGTACTAGGATAAATCATGACCAAGTCTTCTTTTTCATACTTCTTGAATCTTCTATTGACACCGATTTTGTAATTGTTAGTAGAGGTTTCAAGGTTCCTTTTCACTTGTTTCTTCAGTTTATCATGCTCTTTCAGACTCATCATATAATGATGCAAATTTGGGAAACTTGCACTGGATACTAAATCGATGTGGTGTTGAATATTTTCCATTGGAGGCAATGAATCCGCCAATTCTAAAGGAAGAACACGAGAAAATTCGTCGAGGGGTTGCACCTGATGAGAAACTTGAATAAGAGGGACTTGGTTAGAACGTTGAGGGAGGTTGGTCTGAGTTGTGGGAAGTGGTACGGTTTGGGCAAAACCAAAATTATGGGTAAGGTTCTGGTTTTGAGAGAATTCGGCTTTTCTAGAAGAGTTTCTAGAAACTGAATTATGAGGGGAATTGTGGGAGGGATGGTGGGAATCTTTTAGGTCTTCTTCTCCAAAAGTTTTCTTATATTTTCCTTTTCAATGGTGTTGAAAATCATGCCTTAAACAAGGGAATCTAACATAGCCATAATCTTGTTGATGATTCTTTCTTCAAATTTCTTCAATTTGGCTTCCAATTGAGTTCTTAGATAAGATTTTGTGATAAAATCACTTTCACCATCCATCTTTTGTGGATCGTAACAAGAGCTTTAATACCACTTGACGTAGCGGAAGCGTGTGAATCAATAGATTAGATAAATCGAATTCAATGGAACACTCAAAATCAATTTGAATCAATATATTCAATTGATAAACAAGCAATAGCTTGAAAGAAAATAAAGTACAAAGCTAAAAAAAATAATTAAAATAAAAATGATAATTGAATTGATTATTGATTGATTATTAATTTTCGGATTTAGAGTTCCTTATATAGATAACTCCATCATAACAACTTGTAATATAATTAAAATACTAAAAATTAATATTCCTGACCTATCTATAACATAATACTAACTTTCTAATCCTATTAGAACTCAAATTAGAGACTTGTAAGTACTTCTAATTATAGTCTAAATAATAAAAATGAATTTAAAACAAATTAGAAACTAACAAGGAATTGTACTCCTAACATAACTATGAAATAGAAATCCTACTAGAAACAGAAATAGAAATCTAACAGAATTAGAAAACTACTTAGAACTGTAGATGTCCTACATCATCTACCCTTTGGGTTAGATTAATCCCCCGGTCATACGCATTGCTTTCTCAAAAAGTCTTACGTGTAACTGATTGATTGGATGGTCAACCAAACCCTGGAGGGTGGTCCCAAGGAATTCATCACTTTGTGGGTTCCGAGCACTTGACTTACTTTTTCCTAAGTAGCATATCAAGGTTCAACTTGCCACTAACCATTTGAAAATAATACTTGTTTTATTTCATTTGAAACACATGAGTTGTAAATATTATTTTCAAAATTTAGGTTTTCAAATCACATCAGAACCCACAAATTTAGATTTGACTAGATCGATCCGTTGTGAATTGGATGATCAATCTCTCTTGGATTTGTTCAAAACTCTTTGTCCATTTAAGTTTTTTTTTTTTAATATCTATATAATGGGTTGCACTCTCATTATCGCCTCACTAAGAGGAGTAGGGGTTTAATCTTGTAGAAATTTTATCGGCACACCATAAAACTCTAAGACCCTCCAATTTTTAGGGGCACCTCTAAAAATCGAAAAATTGTTGTGGGCACTCCATGTCAAAGGGCACCCCTTTCACCTTCCAACAATATCAGTGACTCAGTCGAAGAGAAGGATCGGAGGAGAAGGTGGATCAGAAGAGGAGGAGAAGAAGAAGAAAAAAAATAGAGAGAGAAATCGGAAGAGGAAGAAAAGAATAAGAAGAAGAAGAAGAGAGAGAGAGAGAGATCAGAGAACTTACTAACGTAAAAGATGATATTTCTAGTGTGTCGGTTCGTCAAAGACTACAATGCAATTGAGGAGAGGGTTACATTCATAAAATGCCCTGAAAAAAAAAATTAAAACTTTGGCCCATCCATAGAGGTTGGTGGCGTGTCAATATAACTTCCCTTAATCTTGTTACATATCTCCAGAAAACTTTTAATTTTTTTTTTGTCTTTCTTCTTCTCTTCATTTTCAAGAATGCCCTTCTAACTTTATTGTATTTTCTTTTCTACTCATCTTTTTAAGAATACCATTTCAACTTTATATATTACTTTTCCTTTTTTTTTTTTTTTTCAATTTTCAATAATGCCCATTCAACTTTATTTTATTTCTTCTCTAACCACCTTAACCCCAAAGAGGATGTTCATGAGAATGTGCAAATTCTAGTATTATATTTTTTAGATAGATTTTTTCTTCCATGTCATAATTTGAATTAATAGGTGTTACAATAATAAAATTTCATTAAAAAATTATTAAAACTTTAATAATAAAAAAACACGACAAATAAGATTGGAGAAGAAACACGGTCCCAAACACTCGCACAAACAAATTAAAGTGGCATGCAATTTATTAAAAAACTTTTATTACATTAATGAATGAAATTGAATAAGACATATCAAGTAAGAATCAATAACATTTAATAGCTCTCTCTCTCTCTCTCCTCTTAATCTTTTTCTTGGGTTTCTTTCAAGAAGAAATTCTATAAAAAGAAGATCCCTTGTAGATACCCCAATTTGAACAGGAGCCTACTCAAAAGGATCTAAAAAAATCGTTGTTCTAGCAAGATACACTAACAGGCCTAAAATGCCTAAATTCCCAAAAATAAACATTTTGATCAGATCAAAGGTCTTAAGACCCCTAAGGGTCTCATGGACCCACAATAAAGTCTCACAAGCCCCTCACCTTCTTCATCTCTTATCCCTTTAACCTTGAATTGGAAAATGCCCTAAGCCTACCTAAGGCCCACCAATGTTTACCCTAAAACCATTTTAGCCTCACCCTAAAACAAGTCTAACCCTAGCCAATGTATTAACCTAACATAACCCTAATCCCATGCAACCCAACTCTAACCCAAATCATAAATTCAAGTCAATTCTAAAACTTAAGCCCTCATCAACAAAAAAAACCCAACCCAATCAAGTCTAAATCTAAAGTTCATATCCTCATCCATATCTATACCCATGATCAACACTAATCAAGATCCATGCAACCCTTGATCATCAAGGGGGACATTTGTTACCATTACCCTTCACCTTCCAAATTCTTCTAACCAACCCCATGATCATCCTTAAAAAGTAAACCAACCTACAACCTTTTTCCTTAATCAACCCACCTAACACACACCTCCCTTACCCTTGGGATACTTGTCACCACCTCCTTCACTATCTCAAAATCTAACCACATAATCCCCTTACACAACCTATTCTCTTAACCAAACACCACACTCCTTAACTCCACTTAACATTCAACCCATTTGAGTCAAGAGTAACACATTCCCATCACCTTACACAAATACCCTTTCTCTAACCTCCAAATAACGTTTCTGTCATACCTACAACTCATGTCATTACCTTCTAACCTCCCCCTTTTGACAATTTTAACCTTAAAAGCAATCCAAAAATCTTATAAATACCCCCCACTTGTCTTTCAAAAGAGACTCATGCTCTCAAACCCTAAAGGATTGAAAAAAAATTCAACTTTTCTCCACTCAACTCTCCTATAAAAAACATTCACATAATTCTACAAAGGACCTAAGAATAAGAAGAAAAAGAAGGGATGAAGAAAAGAAGAAGTCAAGACCTCAATGTGGGTTGGAGAAAATCCACTCTCCCCTCTTCCCTCTCCATCTCCCTCTCATATTTCCCCCCACTAACTCTTTTTATTTTATTTGATTTTGTTTTAGGAAGCTCCTAAGATGTAGTGCTCCCCTACCCTACCTCTAGTAGATCAGAATTTGGTTAGATCGAAAGTGTAGGTGTTGTAACCACCTTCAAAAGAAAATCATTTTAAATCCTTAAACATCATTTGCACACACCTTACTCAACTTGTTTTGAGGCAATCAATAATTGGACCATTCTCAACCCATGAAAATGGGCCCATACGCATTAGCCAACAAATTTCAAAACTATGTTCCCAAAGCTAGATTTCTATATAGAAAATCATTTCTACAGGTACAAGTTATCGATCATTCGACTCTTTTCATTTTATTTACTTCATTTTATCCGAAAATGACCATGCCTTTCGAGGTTACCATCATTAGATTAAGAGAAAGGGGTGTCTAACACCTTCCCCTCTCTCTAATCAAACCACTTACCTAGATCTTAAGTAGTCCGGTACTTTATCCGTACGAGAGTCACTACGATGTCAAGATAATATTTTTTCTAAAAATACTTTTCAGATGACTATTTACACAATTTTACAAAAAGAATGGTGACGACTCCAAATCCTCGCAGAGTTATCTTCTGATTCAAAAATCACGTATCTACACCTTTCATTTTTCAAAAGTGTGTGTGTGAGAGAGAGTTCAAAATTCTAAGTGAGAAAAAGTATCACTTCTTAGTGGACCATCTAAAATCAATCAACCTCAATTCAATTGGAAAACAATGCTTGGCCACCAAAAGCCTACTACACATGTTTTATGGGGATGTCTAGTTTTGTATCCTAAGGGAAAAAGTTTACGGTTCTTGCAGGGTACACGCCAGTTGAGTTTTTGAGTTACCCTGTTGGGTTGAGTTACAAAATCATTACACTTTTAGGAACTTTGGAACTCAAATTCTTCTTCGTCTTCAAAGAACACCCCTTTCTATGCTCTTCCACCTCTTTCACACACTTAGTATATCTTTTCATCTACTTTAGGATTTCTTCTTCTTTACGGAAGAGAATTTCTCTACCACTCTCAATCTTCCTTCCTCTTTTATATTCTTCTTCTAGGTGACTTAACCCTCAAGGAAAATCCTCTTTTGTCAATTATGCCCCTTAATCTAAAGTGTTTGTTATGAAATATTTTGAAAAGATACTAAGGGATGTGCCCCTACCCACTGCTGTCATGACACACATGCATGCACGCACGCACGGCATGACCCAACTGATTTCCTAAAATAAAGGTCATTAACACTCGAGACCCAATGAAGGACACAAAAATCCTAGAAAAAGTCTAGAAAGGTTTATAATGCCTAGCCATATACAACAATCTTCATTTTAGTGTGGGGTACTATCTTTTTCAACAAATGGCTCTAATTAGCATGCTATATCCTATCCAAATGTAAATTTATTTTTTATTTTTATTTTCTAATATTTCTCCAACAATATAACACTTATGGATGGATACAAGATAATTTGTATATGAATTAATATGCGAGAAGAAGACACAAAATAATGTGGATTAAATTAATGAGAGCTAATATGAACACACTTAAAAATAACTAAAGACATAACCAATGCAAAATTGAATGAAAGAACATGATTTATTCAATGGAACCCAATTTTTGGACACAAGGCTGCATGGTCTTATCTAGAAAACTAAAAAGAGATAAAGTGGATCAAATAATTTTATTCTCCATGAAAAATAATTTCGTCCAATTTTCTCCATTTCAATAACACGATCCATATCCTGGAATTGAGCCAGTAGCCTTCTCATCCTACCAAGAACAACCCACATTCTTTTAGCTCATGAATTGGCTGAAATACATTGCTCGCCTCTGCTTTCATTCGAGGTGGTCATGTGGCCTAAGAGACAAGAACATTGCAGCATATTGAAGAAGTCTACGATTACCATCACCATTTTCGGTTACTTGAATCATTGGACCAGTTGTCCTCCTCTTGTAACGGTGCCAAGCAAATTGGATGTTCACAGCAGCCCATGTTCGCCAATTAGAAGAGTAGTACCTAGCTGTTCTCTTAAGCCTTTCATTCGCAAATTTGTACCTAAAGTGATCGGTTATATACCGGAGATGGTTTGCATCCAAACCAAATGCTTCTGTTGCTTCAACGCAAACAAATGTGGCTGATGAGGCAGGAAGGCGGTCTACGAATGGGCGACGAAGGCACCATGAAAGTAGTTCATCCCCTAGAAAGTGTCCCGGGCCTAGTGTGCACGTTGCTATCATGCCCCTACTGAGTGTTTGGCTACTCTGTAACTGCCCGCGCACAATGAATACCATACGTTGCACTGGGTCGCCTTCTCTAATTATCTGCAGGAAGTTCAAGTGTGTTCTTTATCATTTAAATAGGAAATTAAGGAATTAGTCGGACATTTTTCAATGGAGTAAAATAACTTTAGATGCGTTATTTTGTACCTTTTCTTCCTTGGAGAAGACAAGGGGCTTAACCCTATCACATATATTGTCCAAGATAAGATCATCCAAATTGTGGAACAATGGCACCTAAACAAAAACAAACATGATTTAATTTAAATCTATTTTAACACATTTGGGAAGTTAAGTGATTGAATCAAACAATCAAGTATAAGAACAAATCTTAATAATAGTCCCTATTTTTTGTTTGAGCATGTAGATAATTTCTTGTCAAAATGAATATTCCAAAGTGGTATCTTGGGCTACTTATTGAAATTTAGATTAGCACAAAACTAGCTAATTAGATTGTTGAATAGGTTCATGTCAAGGGAGATTAAGTGAACACGTTGACTACGATGACTATGCTTAGTTGTGTTACCTTCTTGATTAGATCTAGGCAAAGATGTCGCTTGATGTCCCTCCTAAGACCCTCTGGTAAGTCTTTGATTAGCTCCATCTCATCTTCTCCACCCATAGCTGCCCATCTCTGGCGTTCGAAATGTCGAACTCTCTGTCTTAGACGTGATGGCAATTGTCTCCGTCTCATCCACCATTCCATGTCTCGACACCTTAGTTGCATTGTCCTCTTCTTTGCCATGACTGCATGCAAAAATACCTATACCAAATGACAAGTCCTATTAGCATTATTAGAGTCTCAGTTTTGATCCAACCATACCCTTCAAAATATCACCTACACACACACATACATGCACACACATGTACGCACGCGCGCACACACACAAAGTGAATGGGAATTACCTGAATATTTCCGATCAATAGCGTGAAAAGTAGTAACCCACTAAGAACGATAATTATACTGAATATCACTTCCATCCAATGGCTTGTAGGTTCAAGATCATTACCAAAAGTGCTGTGAAGAAGAAAAACATAAGCATCGTTTCCCCCCTCAAATAAAGAATTAGGTGTTTTTATTTAAAAAACTAATTAAATAAAATTTCATACTAGCAAAGATCCAAAAGCAATGGGTTTTGGGTTACAACATTGCCTATTGACATATATTGAAGTTACATTAAGTAGTTAATTTATTTTTTCTACAATTAGTGCTATTGAGAATGCAAATTAAGGTGTGTTGATAGGCTGTGTTCAGTCAAGCCACATTTGTGTTCAACCCAACAATGTAGATCTTAGTCTAAAATGCTAATGCCAGCTCAATGTTCATCGACAAGCCGATTGAGTTCTTAAACTAGAAATTTTAAGAGGCATAAGTACTTATATTTGTCAAACAAGGATTGGTCGACTTTTTGAATTGGCCAAAAACTTACTGTGAAATCCAACTCTACAATCCAATCGAAACCATGCTAAGCAATCCATGAGATTGATTCAAACAAATAGCAGAGATTGTGATAAACCATGTTTTTCCTTTTAATTTATACGTAAGGGAAGCGTACCTGAGGGTCATTAGGCCCCAAAATATAGGGTAAAGGATCTTAACAGCAACAGAATTGCTAGAAACAACAGGAAGCGCCCATTTATAGATTCCGTAAGGGAACGGTCCATTTCCATTTAAACAAACAGGGATGTTGGGAACTTTGAGAGTTGTAGAGTTGTTGCCACAAGGGTTGTTGGTCATATCTGATGGTAATGGGAACCGATAACAGATCTCCTCTGAGCAAGACAGTTTGAGGTTACACTTAGTACCTCTATTGCATTGTTGTCTTAGGCACGAAGCAACACGTTGAATCGCGAGGACATACCAACAACCTCCTGCCACCTAAAATCAAGATAAAGCAATATTGGTTCAAAACATTGGTGAATTTTATGAGAAACTTACATACTTGCACTATGATATAGGTGTATTAATAAACCTGAAATCAACTTTAGCAAAATGTTTCTAAATGTACATGCAATGTAAACTATGGACATGAAAATGTGTTAATCGAATATTAAATTTTGCTTATTTATTTATTTTGGTAAGCATTAATTTAAATTTTGACTAAAAATTAAATTATATTCTTACATGGGAGGCAATGAAGTAGGCAATAAGATTAAGGGCGAAGCCCCACCAAATCGTTCCGAAAATGTAACCTGTGACCTTCTGCATTCTTCGCATTAGGCAAATGCTATGGTAGACTTTAGGGAGAAACTGGAATAAGAAAATCAGTAGAAGGATTGTCATTATCAGCTTAATCTTTTCTTCTCTGATCAATTTTGGCACAATCAACCAAAAAACCGTCTGCAGGAAATTCAAAAAAAAAAAAAAATTGTCAGTAAGAAAAACAGAATGGTAGAATGATATTTTCTTTACTTTAGATTTTTCTCTTCTAATTTTTTCTATCTTTTCATTATTTTGCTATTATATCTAGTATATTATATGTGTATTTTGAGAAAATCTTTAAATAGCCAGAATGGAGGCTTTGAAATTTTGCAATCATTTGGGGTTGGTTGTAAAGGTCCTTTTCCTTCATAAAATTATGTCTAAGATCATTTTACCAATTATGAATTCGAGTGTCCTTATGGATCATCGATTGTTTGGACCTACCTAGATGTACCAAGAAAAGATATGAAAGGATATGCATTGAATAAAGATACAATTTATGATCGTTAAATGAAGAAATTAAATTTAATTCATGTTGCCAAACCTCAATAATTGCAAAATAAAGATTATGTCATCCGCATCAAAAGCAATTAAAAGTCTATAATACCCATGTACAATTAATTGAAAAAGATAAAGCAAAGGCCATGAACCATGAATAAGGGACTTATCAAACCTTCAATTTTTAAGAGCATCTCCAATGGCGATGTTATATCAATCTCGTTTTTTGAAACAATAAAGTGAAAAATGTTACATTTACATTTATTCTAATAAAAAATAAAGTGAATCCCATATGAATCACAAGTTTGGACGTGCCTCGGTTAAAGGATAGCACGTGACATCATATAGACACATGAGAAGGAAGATGAAAAATTTGTTGGTAAAAAAAACAATCATGTCGAAATGTGTCAGCATCTTTATAATTAAATCAATTAGATGAACATGTGCTATAATCAGGGATGTAAAAATCTAATCAAGGAAGGTAAAAATATGCAATTTCATTCTCTCAAACTGAAACTTTGTTGAATTTACGATCAAAATGTATTTACAGGTGCAAACAAATGAGCGAGAATTCAGAGTAGCATGACTTGAGAGGAAGTTTGAGAAGGGATAATGAAAGGCTTAAGGACCTACAATTTTGATAAAAATAAATATTTTTTAATGATTTAAATTTTTATTATCTATATAAAATTATGATTTTTTTGACTCAGCATTTTCTAATCCACTAAATAATTAGAAAATAAAAAAGTAGAGTTATTGGAATATAAACATAGAGAGTTGCTAATGGCACCCCATTTCCTATTACATCCCAACAATAACTCTAGTTTGAATTAGTTGAGAATAAGTAAAAGTTGGGGTGCAAATAGAACTATCTCTTTTTTCCTTTTTAGATTTCTATTTATTAGATTTAAGATTTTATTTAAGCACAGTTGTAAATAACTACTGAAATTGTTTGAACTAGGTGTTGTAATGTTTTGTGGTGTTGAGATTATACTTTGAGCCAAACCTTTGTAATGTTTGAAGAGTGTTTTAATATTTAATTGGAGTTTGATAAATAATGAGAGCTTCTATTACCACACCAACTTTGCTAATGCCACCCCAAGATGTGCTAATTCTTAGGTTATTTATGATTGAATTGAGGTGGTGTTAGCAAAAGTTGGTGTGGCAATAGAATCTCTTCAAATAATTTACGAAATTGGGTTGTAATAAATAAAAGTTGGGGTGCCAATAGCAGCTCTCTAAATATATCAGTGGACGAGTCAACTCGATATCGGTCAGGCGAGAGTAGGATTTTAAAAACGGATATTCGATTCTTAACTACAACGAATCTTAACCGTTGGTTTAAGGGTCGTTTGAGGTTAGAAAAGTCAACAAAATACGTGCGCCTTGGCCTTAGATGATCCAATCAGTCTGTGTGAACGAGTAATCCTTAACATGGGGCCCACTGTTAGTACGGTATAACTTGACAACCATGTGATCACACTGTCTGAAAGTGACTAGACTACCTAACGGGTAACGATCCTATGCTCCTGCTGTTGTGTAACAATACCTAACTCTATGCGTACCATTTTATCACGTAACATACTCTCCATCTGGGCCCACTCCCCCAGGAATTTTTGGCCGTTTATTTTATTTTGTGTTTTTGGGCTTAGAGCCCAACAACCGACCTGTTCTCCGTGATAGAAAACTAGAAACTACCACGTGAGGCCAATATGGTGGACCATACACTACGCTACGTGGCAAAAAATGACGTGGAAAGATACCGAACACATCCTCATTGTTTTCCCAGAAGGCCAGAAAGGACTATTAAAATGTCTAAACTACCCTTATAACTTGTCAGTGGTCACCCATCCCTCGTGCGTTACTGGGTTGTAGTTGCAGTGGGCCCTATAGTATGCTACGTGGCAAAAAGGTTAAAGTGAAAAAGATGGCGAACGATTTCTCACTCTTTGCTCAGAAGGATTAAAATTGCTAAAATGTCCCAACTGCCCTTAAACCCCCCCTTCACCCATGCGTTGCAATTGGAGGCATGGCAACAAAAATGATTAATGTTCGAGTGAGCTCATTGGGTCATATAGGAAACATCTAGACGTGATGTCGTGCGATTGTTCGTATATATGTTTTATTCACATTTCGGAGAAAACACATCTACGATCACGTGTATCACCACATCAAGATGTCCGTCGTTGATGTCACACTAGCATAATTCTAACAAAATTCATATTTTTTTAATAATGTTTAGAATGACCTTAGGCTAGGACCTCATATCACACTTCTTGACATCAAAAGTGTATGGGAATTATAGATGCTTTTCATTGAAAAGTACAAGTGAAAAAAATTTATAATTCCTATCCATTTTCACGTTAAGAAGTGCAATATGAGATTCCGACTTGAGGCCACTCCAGCATAACTCTTCTTTTAATATATATAAAAAAATGCTGAAGGGATTGCCTAGGACACTACGTTAGACACTGTACTGACATGGAGGTTCGCACTGAAACATAGATTCACTTCTTCTAAGAGTGAAAAAATCTATGCTAATGATTTTCTGACTCGAAAATTTTCACTCAATTTGTACTCGGCTGATGTGGTAAGGACACAGAACCGTTGATTATTTTCTTTTTGTATCCTAAAGAAAAAGATCTATGGTTCTGTGCCTTTGCCACATCAACTATGTGCGCACCAAGTCAAATTTTTCCAGTTAGAAAATCAAGACTCAAAAATCTATGGTTCTGCGTACACCTCCACATCAGCATAGTGTCTAACACAATGTCCTGCATAATCACTCTAGTATGATTCTTTCAAATAAAGTAATTTATATCGAAGAGTTGTGTTGGAGTAATTGTACAAGACACGGTGCTAATGTGGAGATGCGCACCAAACCATAGATGTGTACACACCTCCACGTCAATACAATGTCCTGCGCAGTCACTTCAATATTTTCCTATGTTAAATATGAGACTAATCGAATAAATTGAAAAAGAGTCATGCTACACTGACTTCGTTGGACACTGCATTAATGTGACAATGCACAAATAATCATAAATTTCTTCACTCGAGTTAAAATATCAATGGTTCTCTATGCATTGTCACATCAGCACGGCGTTGAACGTAATGTCCAACAAAGTCAGTTTAGCATTTTTCAATAAAAAAAAAATCAATAAATTTAATCTCCGGTAATATTTTTAGAGAGATTCTATTGCCACATTAACTTTTATTAACAACACACCAATCTTTCAAAATTAGATGGTGGTTTATACTTTATAATTATACATAGTTTGGTGTGTTATGAGCAAAAGAATTGGTGTGCTAATATAAACATTTTATTTTTATCCAATAATTTAAAAAATAATAACAATTTCAACAATAAGATAAGATTTTTAGAGAGGCTGAAAATGATGAATTTTGAAAAGAATTCTAAAAATATCATTTATATAAAATAAAAAAAAATCCAAAATTTTTATGAAAATTTTAAGAAGAAAAGAATCTTATGCTTCTGAAGAAAATTACATAAATAACCTTACAGAAACTCAATACCAAATGGTAATACTAACCTGAGGCACTGGCAGAATAACGAAAGCATCGAACCAGAATCCCTTAAACGACCGCACATAATGCAAAGCAATAGCACGTGCGTCCCACACGAGTTTCCCACATCCAACCACCAGCGATTCTCTCGACACGTAAGCAAGACGAAACTGTAACCACAAATGGCACAAATGCACAGCGTCCACACACGTGCGAAGCACAGTGACTATAGCAGCCAATCCTCCATCCATGTAGAGACAAGGCGCTCCATCTCTACCGATTGAGAGAGCGTAGAAGAACAACGGATCGATAGCAAGAGCCATGCCTCGAGCGATTAAGAACGCTCGATTCAATTTTTGGATTCGTTTGCTTCGCGGATCGAGAACACGACCAAAAGGTCCTGTTAAGGATCGACGATTTGAACTAGTTGTTGTTGAATTTGATAGTGGTTTGTGGCGGTTCCGAATCGGGATCAATGAGGATCCGGCACACGCTTCCCATTCAGGAGGGTTAGCTTGATCACAACTAGTGGAGTGGAAGACTGGGACACCGAATTGTGTGCATGCATAACATTCTACGGAATTTGAGATTGGATTTTCGTCTTCGTTATTTTCTTCTTCTGAATTGGTCTTTCGGTTCCAGATTGTTCCAATCCACCTGTATAATAAGTAACCAAATCGGTGTTCTTTAAGGTGCTATTTGAATCATATCTTGTAAGAAAGTTCAATTTATAGCAAAATAAAATAATAATAATAATAATAAAATATAATTGAATTAGATAATAAAGATTACCTTGAGAGGGAGAAGTGGAATTCTGGCATGTTTGGAAGAAAAGAATCATGAAAGAGAGAGAGAGAGAGAGAGAGAGAGAGAGAGAGAGAGATTATGAACTTATAATAGAGAGGACAGAGTTATTGAAGAGAGAGAGAGAGAGAGAGATTATAAACTTATGATAGAGAGGATAGAGTTATTGAAGAGAGAGAGAGAGAGAGAGAGAGAGAGGTCATGATATCTGGCATGTAGCACATGAAGGTGGGTGTGTCGTAAGTGGCAAAGACGGAGGGATGCTTACGGAACTTCTTCATCAACTGATATATCTCTGATCAAAGTGGATTGGTTTAGTATTAATCTAAACTAATACTAAAATGAATTTGTTTGAGTGAGCTTAGTATTATTCATAGTAATTTATTAGTATAGTACTACCACCTTAGACAGTCTCTCAGTCACTCACTTCCAATCTTCCATGACCTATTACCAAATTAAAGGTGTGGGCCAACTTTTAATACTTAATTTGTTCTATTCTTCATGTTTTGGTGAATATTTAAGATACCCCTTATATTCTCAAATTGATCACATGCTGCCCACTTTGACCTTTGTCTTTTCTCGTAGACTAATGAAAATGATTTAAATACCCTCATCTTCAACTTCTAGCCAATACCTATTGATTTTTTTTTTCTCAAAAAAAAAATGTTATCTTCAAACTCTTCTACTTTTATATATGGTAAGTATCTTTTACGTTGGGTTTAGATTGAGAGAAATGGAGAGAAGAGAAGAGGAAATAAATGAGTTTCTCTCCATTTCTCTTATTTGGATTGTTAAATTGAGGAGAGAAGAGAAAATATTGAAAATAAGAGAAGGAAAAAAAAAGTGAGTTTTCTTTCTCTTCAAAAGTGGGGAGATTTGGAGAGAAACGAAGAGACCTTTTAAAATATTTTATAATTCCAACTCTATCCCTAGATCTCTTTTAAGACATATTAAAATTTCAAAGCTATCTCAATTTCTCTACGGTCAATCCAAACATGGTGGAGAGAAACTCTTCTCTCCTATTCTCTTAACGAATTTCTATTCCCTCCCTTTCTCTCAATCCAAACATAATGTTAGGGTTGGGAACTGATGACTCATGAAGACAAGGTCAAAAAAATAATAATAATAATAAATCCTATCTTGTTCTTGAGACTTAAAGTTGAAGTAGATGGAAATTTAAGATTGAAGATGATGCTAAAAGATTTTATTCAAAAGGTTCAATGTGAGTAGTTAATTTTGGTAAGGAAAATTGAAGATTTTTGGCAAAAGATTGAAGAAGAGGGCACTTAGGTCTTTTTATTAGTCTACAAGAGAAGTTTGAAAACAAAGGGAAAATCCAAATTAATATTCACCAAAAGGTGCAGGGGTATGTCTAAAATCATCCTTTATTCATTGAGTCGTGATAATCTAACTTACCCATGTGGCATACTCAATCGACTCCCCAAACGTGACAAGCTTGAAAAGCATAGATCTGCTATTCTCGAGATACAAAACTGCACCTTTTTACGGGGAACTATAGTTCTGTATCCTGATCGAGGAAAGTAAATCTACAGTTTTCAAGCCTGTCACGTCGGGAGTGTCGATTGAGTATGCCACATGGGTAAGTCAGCTTATCACGATTCTTCTTAGTTCTATCCATTAAAAATTATCTTGATGGTTGATTTCTAGTGTAATCATTGAGAATGATTGCTCGAATCCAATGGTTAGAATTTTCAACCAAACTGAATTTTTGTGTTCAGTTTCACATAAGAATGGGTCAAACATTAATGGTTAGTGGACCTGACCAGGTGTTATGTATTATTTCTCAACTCCAGAAGTAGAGGATCCAAACCGAGGAGATTTTCACTTATCCTAGATAACTGCTATCGGCACCCCAATTTTTTCTTATTACGTACACCCTAATAGAAAATAAAGAAAGTAGGGTGAATCTCTTAATCGTGCACTGAATATGCCAAAATTATGATTTTTGTACACTGTTCATGCATGTCGTGCACTGTTCACTTTTTATGCGTCTACGAACTCATAAGTTTGTCACTTTTAAATTTACGAGTTTGCAGATGCATAAAAGTGAACAGTGTACTGCATGTATGTTTTTGTAAATAAATTTATCGAAACCGTAATTGGAACAAAAGTCGTGCATGTTTTCGTAAATATCTCAAAAAAAATAAGTGAATGATTGAAAATAAGTTGGGGAGTCAATATATATAAACTCTCCATCTCTCTTTTGCTAGATTTTTCTTTTTTGGGTTTAAGATTTTATATGAGCTTAATCATAATTGTAAACAATTACAAAAATTATTTTGAACAATTGTTTTGATGTTTTGTAATGTTGAGATCATAACTTGAGCCAATCTTAGTAACGTTTGAAGAGTGTGTCTCATTCTTTAATTAGGGTGTGGTAAATAATTTAAAATTTTGGAGTGTAATAAGTAAAAGTTGGAGTGCCAATAGCAGCTCTCTTATTCTATTATGTTCATAAATATTAGAAGTATAACTGATTCAGTAATTTTGCACAACACAGTTGTTTTAGTCTCTTTTTTTCCCCTCTCCCCTGCAATCGTACGTTTGGTGGTGTGGAGTGCAAATATATGAGCTAGGAGACACACTTTTGTGTATCATAATTTTTGTGTGTCATATTAGATTGGTATTCCAACTTGCGTCCATAATCTTCTTACTGAGAAGTTAGGTCACAAATTATTTGTTTTTCGTCCAAAATCGGCCTAGATTGAGATGACTCGCTTGAGTTATATCATGTTGTTATCGTTTTGAGGTAAGGATGACTGAGTTTACTCCCCAAGTCACGTATTCGAATCTCTATATGCCATATTTAAATGCTGAACACGTGCTAAGGTGATTAGTACGTGCGGCCCGCTAAAGAAAAAAAATGTTGGTATCATTTTGAACAAGACTACATGTCAAATATAAGATTTATTATTTATTATTATTATTTTCATTCCTTTTCTAGTTCACAAATCTGAATTGAGTTTTAATTTGTTTGAAATTGTTTGTAAACAAGACAAGCTGTGAAATCGAAATTAAAAATCATGATCCATATTTGCTTTGCTTTATATTTATTGTGCCTTAAGTGGTATATATTTTCTACATCATCAACCAAAACCAAGTCGTGTTCATCTACTTAAATCAATCAAAGGGCCTATTTGCTATCGAATTGGGAGAGGAAAACATTTTTAAGTTCATAAGATTTTTGAGTCATGAAATTATTGAGACAATTTTAAACTTTTAATTTACTAATCTCGTAAAAAATAATCTTAATTACCCGATATTAATACAATATCTTTGGATGGAATCTTTGAATTTGGTTGAAGATATAACTTATAGATATTATTGAATAAAGAACAAGATTTTCTTGTCGAACCTAATTTTGAAATACGACGTTGATGATGATAGTTTTATACCATAACAATGAAACCCATTTTCACTTACTGATTATAACTACTAGTCCTGTTAGAAAAAAAACTAATTGAGTTTATTGTATAATAAATCAATTATTGAAATTTTATTATACTTGTTATAAGAACAACAGAAACAAAAAAACAAAAAAAAAGTTTATAAAACTAATTTTCATTTCCATTTTGACTAGTTTATTTGCATTGTCAATAAAATTGAAAAGAAGTAATTTGATTAGTATGAGCCACGCTTGAATCTTATATACATCTAGTAACACAAATTCTGATAAAAACCAAAGTTAATTATTCTACATGGGATAATTTCATATTTATTTGTATAACAAATACAATAATTAAATACATAACAAATATTATATAAAAAATGGAGTTTAAATTTATGTTTTTTACCGTTACAAGATGCCAAATTTGGGAGTTAGTGGGTCTAATCAATTATTGAAATATTTATAATACATATTACAAAGATAGGGTCCCACTAGTCGCACACCACTAGTAATTTGGTTGCACACAAACCTTGAAAAATAACCTTTTGTATAACAATTATTTTAACCTACTAATTGCACTTCATTATCAATAATGTTAAGATTTAGGATTATTCATCTTCCTCGTAACTTAGCTTTTCTCTGCTTGTGTAATTGTAACCATGCTTGTATTTTTTTTATTTTATAATTATTGTAAGCATGCCTTGTTATACGATCAAGCATTTCTTACAAAAATTATTGAACCAACAATAATTTAGGTTAACATGGTTGAAGAAAAAGAACGAAAAACAAAAATCAAAGGAGTGCAATCATCCAAATGGAGTGCAAAGGAAAAAAAATTTAAGTAATGGAATACAATTGATAGTGGGTGGTGTGCAACTAGTCAGTCTCCAAAGAAATATGTTTGCACCTAGAAAAGGATTAGAAGGAGGCAGCTATGAAGGCAATCTAACAAGTGCCAACAAAGGATTACGCACTTACCCTTACATTTAGCCCTTTTATAGCTCAAAGAATTTTTCTTATATATATAAAAATAGACTGCTTTGTGTGACAATACAAGCTCTGCAAAAATAAATAAATAAAGAGAAAATTAAAAACAATAGAATTAGATTACTCATGACTTTTCATCGATTGTATGGAATTTCTTTCTGAGTCATGCTAGAGTGACCTCAGTGGAGACACCTTAACATGGTGACGCGTGCATATTCATAAATGCATTTTACTCGTAACTCAAAGAAGACACATTTATGGTGTGCGCGCGCTACCACATCAAAATGTCCCCCATGTGTCCCACACTGAGGTCACTCCAACATTAATCTTTCTTTATTTCACTTGTAAGCAAATTTTTAAAAAGGAAAGGTCTTCATGAATACAACATTATGGTTTACAAAAGATAGAATACGTTCATTTTCTCAGTTAAATTGTCCAAATCCCATATTTCTTTGATCGTCATACTTGTGGACACCAATCAAAACTTTAGATAAATCTCTTTATGTTATGTAAAGGTCATACCACATGTTACCAACTGATGAATTATTTTATTTATCTCATTTTTTGTTAGTGAAGCCTACGACTCTGTCTCATGTTTAATTTTGTGCCATTGAGAACAAAAGCTACAACATCTTTCCCTTTTTTTTACTACTTATTTGAAGAACTTATATAATTTTCCATTTTGTCTCAAATATATAAATCAGCGAAGAAAAAAATATTTTTCCTCTAATATAATATTGGATATTTTTTTTATCGATGCCATCCAACGGCTACGATGCTTTGATTATAAAGCAAGTCACGAGTGATATGATGTCTTGGGGTTATTAGGGAAGGTCTCCTTTTGGGCAATAATTGATAAGGCATCCGCCGATATGTGTGGTAGTGATGGTGTTTATAAGTTAGACAAAAAAGTGGGCCCATTCATCCTTAGACACAAAGTTAGCCCAACCAGCTTATGTTTAGGGTCTGTTTGTTAGTTAGAAAACTCTGGGAAAATCCTTTGCCAGACCCACATGGAAAATTGGGTTCTAGCAGAAAACTGATCAGAATTTGTCATGGGCAATGAGAGAATCGAACTCAAAATTTCTTTGTTTTTAAGGAAAATAACTTTCCAGAGGAGTAATAAAATTATTTTCTCGCGATTGCAAGTAAAGTGCATTTTTTCGGTAGATCAATTTCAAGGCATGGACAGATCAGATTTTCTGAAATTGATTTTCCAAGGATTTTTAGCTAACAAACGTACCCTAGTTGAGTTGAGGTGGCCATAGGCCCTTGATCAAAAACCTCCTTAATTTCTTTTATATTTATAAATACACCCCTGATAAACAAAACTAATTAGCAATATCCATCTATGCTTCCAAACTTTCCTCTTGCTAGAAGTAAATATTACCTAACTCATACTAGAGTATAACTCTTATCACGTGTCTCTAATGATTGGAGGGAATTTGTTTCTAAGGAAAAATAAATTCCTTAGAAAATGATAATTCGGAAAATGAATTATGTAATTCGATGCACTAAGGAAAATGTTAAAAAAGTGTTGACTTTTAATTTTGTCAGAGGGGGAAACTACGGGTGTCAATGGATAGTCGAAAATTCAAATTCGAGTTTGAAAAATTGGATATCATCAGAAAATTTCGAATATCAGATTCGAATTCGGATAGTTTATATATTCAAATCCTTATTGGATACGGATTCGGATATTAACATTTCCAATCCGATAATATCCAATTTGAAATAATATATAATATATATTATTTTATTAGATTAATTTTTTATATAAATAATTATGATTTTTTTATATACAAATTATTCGAAATCTAATCAAATATTATCCAATATCTGATAAGATAATTGGATTCGAATTCGGATGGAGTTTTAGAATATCTATCGGATTCAAATTCGAATTCAGATATCAGATAAAAATTTTAGATTTAGATTCAGATATTGCTGTATCTGAACCGATAAGCATCCGTTGACAGCCCTAAGGGAAACCTAATCTGAATTAGTTTAGAGATATGCTATTGGCACCCCAACTTTTATTTATTACATCCCAATTAAAAATAAAGAAAATAAGTAAAAGGTGGGGTGCCAATAGAAGATATCTCTTGTGTTTTTTTTTTGTGTGGCTAGATTTCTATTTTTAGGGTTTAAGATTTTATATGAACCAAATCATATTTGTAAATAACTAATGAAACTGTTTGAACAAATGTTACAATATTTTGTAATGTTGAGATAATAATTTGAGCCAAATCTTTGTAATGTTTGAATGGTGTGTTTTAATTTTTAATTGGGGTGTGACAAATAATTTGAGAAATTAGGGTGCCAATAGTAGCTCTCTAACTTTAGGAGAGTGAAATTAATGCTTTGGGGGCGAGAAAATGTTGTTCGATGTTGGAAACTCTCTTAATGAGATAAAGTACCTGAAAGTGCAAAGTTAAGGACAAACCATTTTAATTATTGTGATTGAGTAGATTATAGGAAGGGGATAAGAATACCAAATTACCTAACACTAGGGTCGATGTGATTAAGATGCCCTTTCAAAGACTACTACGATGCCTTAAAACACAACCAAAGAATATGGTACCTTTGATTAGACGAAACAATTGATTGACATATAGCTATGTCGCCACGTGACATATCAAGAGTACTACTGGCGGCGTATCCTTGTTCTATGTTTTTCATGAATTGACCCCTCACTGGGGATGGTCATGGGTACAACCCCATTAAATTACTCATTGTTGCTGGTTTTATTTCACCTTTTCCGATCCGTCCTCCATGATTCACTCTAAATCAATTCAATTCAACAAAAGTGCACATGTATCTTTTCATGGTGTTGGAGTTTATGTTACTCTTTCTGTTTTGTGTTTCTTTTACTGTGACTACAACAACCACATAAGACATAAAAAACATTGCTCTTTAAAATAAGTCATAAAGTTTCCAACAAACAGGGAAAAGTTGGCAAAAAAGGAAGGCCCTCCCCTCTTTTACAAGCCTTGATATGATTTTAATATGCTTTTTAAAACATAAGACCATCTTCAAACACAACACCCTCTACCCGTACCCATAAATAAGTTTTTTAAGTATTTTGAGTAGTAATTATGGGTATCCATATGATATGCATTCCAACTGGGTTACCCTTAAATTGTTTAATAATTTTTTAATTCAATTCAGATTTAAAAAAATTTTAAATTAACTTTTTTTCAACATAACTACCTAAATTTTTTCCCTAAAAAAATGATGGATAACCAAGTGGGAATACCTTTCTTTTTGTATTGAAAATGCCTTGACCCATAAATTGGTGAGGGATAGGTCTTGCCTTGGAGTTGAAATTTTCGAACTCCATTACCCATATCGACAATTAAGAGTTGATGAATAGAGGGAAGGGTAGTGCATTGGAGTTGCTCTAAGTGAAGAAGACCCAACCTTTATTTATAAGGTATTATTTATTTTGAAAATGTTCTGAACATAGACTTTGCTTGGTACATTATAAAATGCCATAAAATGCAAAGTTTTGTAATTATAATGTGGTGTGTTTTATAATTATTTAATTCGAGAGATGGCATCTTGCACCTTTGAAGAATCGAAGCAAAATTTTGCAAGTATTTGGTTCATAGAAAATGTAAAAAAGTGTACTAAAACTTATTTTTATGAAAATATTACATCCTTATAGGCATGGGACCACCCAATTACAAGTGGACTTATGTGTTCTTTTCTATTCTATTGCTTGCAATTTCGGGAAATATTTGTTCAATCAATTGATATTGTGTAATGTAAAATTATAACATAATGTCAAAAACATTATGCTTGGTGGTGGATCCTCCGTGAACGACTTTTAAGAAAATTTAATTCAAGTGGATTGGAATTCAACGTGAATGACAGATACCAAATCAAATATATGTGAGGTAAATAAAGATCTATTACAATCAAGTCATTCTCCAATAAGCTGGTGAGTGTTTTGTTTCGCACTCAATTTAATATGCTCAATCTCAAATTTGTTCGATAGGGATCGAACCATGGATATTTAGTGATGACTTTCAAATAACAAGTTAGAAACAAGCTTAATTTTACCGGAAGATTTCAATCAAATCCACTGATACAAATAAATAATACTTAGTTATTACATTTATTGCCATATAGCTCATTTTATTAATTAATATGTAAGATTTTGATTGAAGATATTACATAAATTTTCATTAACTTATCAATTTGTTGAGATTTATAGTATTAATTAATTTTAATTACATTTTACCTAAATAAATAATTTATTAATTAAATATGTAGTTTTCATGACTGAATTTTTTTTTTTTCACATTCTCTTAGGCACTCACCAATTTTTATAATATTTATGGTAACATTTAACTATTTTAATTAGTTTTCCACTTAAATAAATTAATTACTATTAGGTTCTGTTTGGTTGCACACAAACCACTGCAAATACAAAATTATGTGTTTGTAGAGATTTATGTTGACTAAATTTTATGTAATTTTACAATTGTGGTGCTTGGTTGTGTCCAATGCAAAATTTTACGTTTGCTTGGTTATCCGCCAAACAAAAAAATAATAATAATAAATACAAATAAAAAAAAAATCATTAAAATCTTTTTTAAAGTTAAATAATAATTGACATATGGTTCTATATCATTTTAAAATAAATCGAAATATAAATTATATCATTTCAACTAAAAGTCACGTACAACTCATATAAGTATTCAAAATTCAATAAATTAAACTCCAACAATTATTCAAACACCAATAAGATAAGTTAAATTATATATTAAAAAAATCGCCTACAACTGTCATATCTCTTCAAGTAAAGACTCCAATTTCTTCTTTTTTACTTTTTACGATAAATGTTTTTGTAGCATAGGGATCCTTTCTTATGATTCCAAAAGCTACCTCTAGATAGTCTTCACTAAATTCTTCTATCTTTTTAACTTTCTCATACAACTACTTTAGAATAGAGAAATGATCAATGGTCCTCCTAAGTTTTTTCGTATTTTCATTAATTCCCTACATGATTTCATTAACATCTTTAATAGTTTGTGAATTTTTACCGTGGCATCTCTTTTTCATAGAAGATGTTTTTTTACCATCATTTCCAACCGTCACACTAAAATCATTTTCAATATGTTCTAAGCTTTGATATAGTTGTGTAGTATTATCTCTATCATCATTTGAATCCAAATCCATATATTCCATCCCTCCAAATGTATAATATCATGTAGTATGATCATTGCTAATAATCACTAATAATTTCTCAAAATTCCATCGTAGTCTTCTGTTTCAAAATTGCATGAATTTCTTATCTCCGCTCTAAAACAATATACAAAAATATAAATTTTATGCTATAAATTAGTTTACAAAAATATGTCATATTAAAAAATTAGTTTTACTAAAATTCAAACTAAAATGTAACAAATGTTTAACTATATTTTGTAGAAATTGATTCTATTGATCATTTGGAGCTAACACGAACTTCTTGACATTGTCTCATCCAAATCTACTTTTACTTTTTAGTTCAAAGAAGTTCTTGTATTTTGTCTTCATAGTATGTAGACAACTTTCAATATTTCTCTTTGTAATAGGTTGTCGACATTTTTTAGATAGAATGTAAATGATAGGTGTCAAAACACTAGTATGCCAATGATAATCAATTTTCTTCTTTTGTCTATCATCTTTAAAAAACATTTCAATCAAAATATTATCCATGTTGGTATTCCATCTCAACTGACTTTTGAAGTTTACATCACAATTGTCATCATTTATCACAGAATCCATGTCTAATAAACATCATTATAAATAATTCAACAATAACCATCAATAATAATTGTTAATAAAACAAACAATTACAATAATAATCATCAACACTTTAAAACTAACAATAAATAATTAATATAAAAAGATAATTGAAATTATCTAATAGATTAATAGAAATTGTTAATATGTTCAAAAAAATATTAAAAAGATTGACACTCAAAATTCATTGACGACTTCTAAAATCATTAAACATTTATTAAGTTGTATTATCTCTAAATTGAGTTCATCTTAGAATATTTACTCTATGAGCAGTTTGAATACTAATAGACGTATTGATTCCAATCCATCAATATTTTCAAAATCATTTTGAAGCTATAGATCCACTTCTTCTAATAATTGATCACTTGGATCAACTCCCCTGATATGGTTATTCAATATAAAACATGCAATCACAATCTTTACTTAAGTTCTAAATGGGTAATGTGATTTTGTCAATAATATGGGGCCACCGTTTCTTTACAACTCCAAATGCTCACTCGATTGCATTTCGAAGATTGGAATGTTGTTTATTAAATATTTCTTTTCCATTTCCTAAAATGCATCTTTTTGTGTTCGTTGATGTGACATCTTGTATTACTGTAAGGGGCAAGAAATTCAAGTTGATTAGTATAACCAACACCACGAGGTAATATTTTTCTATATAAATAATATCTCAAATATTAGTAGTTTATTGTAAATATTATATAACTCAATCTTAAAAAAAAATATTCTAACCAACCTGAAAGGAACGTGAATTGTCTATTTTGCACAAGTGCATCATCTAATACTTTTTAGTCATATACAACCCCTTCCCATTCAGCAAAAATGAATGCACAATTGTTACAATATGTGTCTTATCTAATGCATTAATACAATCCTAAAATAATACCAACGTATGATTCTCTACTCTTAAAAGATAATTTTTAGAAGTAAGTAATTTATTTATTTACCTTAAAATATGACATAAATATAGTGTAAGAGCTAATTTCTAATGGGGTCTCGCCTCTGTAGGCTGCAACTACATGATCTTCTATTAAGCACTTATATAGTTGACGTACGCAATTTAAAGTCTTATTGAATTGTCTGTTGATAGTCTCTCGAGATTTATAAAATTATCTTTTTAACACTCTATGTAGTACATTATGTCCAATTAAATGTAGAAATCACATCAACAACTCTTCCACTTTACAATGTAGTGTCTCTCATAATTCTTTGATCTCTCACCAATTTACATAGATTTTGTAATGCATCAACACTCATTAGTAATTTAGCTCAACACTTGTGATCGTTATACATGATCGAGTTCATGTATTCTTGTCTCTCTGCATCCCTATTAGTGTGGGAGCTCTCTCGGTATATTTAAAATGTGATTGACAACAATCATAATTACAACATACTTAGTATGTGCAACTATTACTATGATAACTTATTTTTGTTGTGCACTTTCACTGTTCCAATCCTTCGTTTTTAAATTTTCATTATGAAATATTAAAATTGATTCAAATTCCAAACACATATTGACAATGTAAAATGCGAATGATAATTTACAGTGAAAAAAAGTGGGATTTAGATTTAAAGATTAAAAATCCATCTTGGATTTTAACTTTTTTAAATAAATACAAGATAACTCAATAAGAAAATTTTGTTTGGATACCTTGCTGATTTCTATCAAGATTTAAAATCATCCTAACCTATATTGATTTTGTTAGATTAAATTCTTGAATAAACAAATATTCATCATGTGTGGAGAGAAAAGAATGTGGTAGCTAACTCTTTGTTAATTTTTATTGTTGTCAACAAAGTCAAATATTCTCTAATTTATGTTTCCTTCTCCTAATTATTATGAAGGATCTAACTGGGGATAGGCTTGTTCTTCCTCAAATTTATTTTGTAAAGTAAGGGTTTTTTTCCTTTTATATTTTTTCTTTTTTCAATATAATTATTTTTCATTTAGCAAAAATAAAAACACCAGATAGCCTCTAAGAAGTAAACAAGAGTAATCCAAGAAGTAAAGAATATTTCAAAATGCCTATCTAATCATAATTATGAAAGGCTATTAATCCCAAAAAGCTAAATATGTTTATAGTGCTGCCAAGAATTCTCAAATCATACCCATATGAAATTCATATGGGTAATTATAAAAGCACCCAATGTCAAATTAGATTTAAAGACTAAAAATCCATTTGAAGTTTGATTTTTTAAATAAATACAAAATAACCTAACAAAAGAGTTTTGTTTTGATACCTTGTTGATTTCTATCAAGATTCAAATTCATCCTGACCTATATTGATTTTGTTTGGTTAAATTCTTGAACAAACAATCATTCATCATGTGTGGAGAGAAAAGAATGTAGTAGCTAACGCTTTGCTAATTTTTATTGTTGTCAACAAATTCAAATATTCTCTAATTTTCTCTTCCTTCCCATAATTATTAGGAATGCTCTAACTAGGGTTAGGCTTGTTCTTCCTCAAATCAGTTTTGTAAAGTAAGGGTTTTCTTTCCCTTTGTAATTTTTTCTCTCTTCAATATAATTCTTTGTCATTTAGCTTTTAAAAAAAACTCTAAATAGCCTCCAAGAAGTGAAGAAGAGTAATTCGAGAAGCAAAAAATATTTCAAGATGCCTATCTAATCACAATTATGAAAGATTATTAATCCTAAACAGCTAAATATATTTATGGTGCTGCCAAGAATTCTCAAATCATACCCATATGAAATTTATATGGGTAAGTACAAAAACACCCCATGAATGAATAAAGGCAACCTACACCATAGCCAAATTATTTTGTCTTATATGGGTTAAAAGTTTCGGAATTAGCTAATTTTTGGCGAGGATGATCTCTATGATGAGGAGATCCTTACTAAAAATGAATCCATTTTGAAACTTCTAACCCCATCAAAACAAGTTCTAGAATCACAAATCGTCCATTTTTTTGTAAATTAGTTTTCATAGGGTTAAAAGTTCTGGAATGAGCTGACTTTCGGTGAGGCTGATCACCATATAAGACAAAATAGTTCGGCTATGGTGTGTGTTGCCCTTATTAATTAGTGGGGGTGCTTTTATAATTATCCAATTCATATTTATTGCTTTTTGAATAATGATACTTTTATTTATTCTTTTTTTGTACATTTATTTTAATACAAAAGAGGCATTTAGACTTGGAAGATACATTTTATTTTGCTAATTTATTTTTGAAATTTATGGTCATGTTATACAATAGAAAAATGTTTGAGAAGACAGTAATAACAGTGAGGATTGAAACATGTAGTGGGAGACAAAAGAAGACAAGGATTTTCCTTAAGAGAGAGAGAGAGGGTTAACCTATACTTGTTGCCTACTGCAAGTTCTGTTATGTTGCTCAGTTTCTCTTAAGTTGTATTTATGAAGAAAAACTGAAAATTTTCAAGAGCTATTTGCTCTAGAAAAATTTATAGAGATTTCATTAAGATTTTAACTAAGTTTAATGATAGTTTATAATGAGACCCATCTATTAAATAACAACCAAGCAAATATATTACGCAAAGTTTCAAAAAAATTTATGTTTACTATCATTTGCGGTACAAACAAGAAGGGCCTTAGTTTTGACAATTAAATACTTCAAATTTTTGTTGCTAACTTTAACACATTTTCTTAATTAATCACAGATTTATCTTGATTTTACAATTTTTTGCAAGATCTTTTTATCCCAAAAAAGTCGGGAGTAGATAATCCTCTGTAATGCTTTGTGTTGCAAAGTTTGGTTCTAGGTTTTGATTATGTGTTCTTGAAACAAATAGATTCTAAATAATATAATAATGTAAAAACATGAAGAAATTGGAAGAATTTATCAGTGACTAAGGCACGGATAAGTTGATGTCCTTAAAATTAAATTCGTATCCCTTTAGGATCTTTTCCACAGTGCAAAAGGCTTCGACGGTTGGTTTTCAAGATTCAACAGTCACGTACTTGCTAACAGTACATTCGGAAATAACAAGCCTATAACGAACTCGATTAATGAGATTTAGAGAGAACAATAGAGAAGAGAAGAAAAGAGAGGTCAAAAATTTGCTTTCTATATTTTGAATTTTAGGGAACATTTATCTTATATAATAGAAAGCTTAACGGCTCAATGGATTAAAGAGAGAGACATTTGGGCCTTAATTTGGAGGATCCAAATGGTCAAGACATTAAATCTAAGGGCCTATGTGGATTGACTTTTTTAAGTGCTTCTGATTCTTGTAGGGAGTTAAAAGCACTTTAAGGGTATTTAGATAAATAGTTCCTGGAGAGAACTACTTTACTTTGGAGTCATTTTAGTACTTTTCCACGAAGGACCAATGGTACTACTTCTCTAAACTACTCTTGCGCAGAACCATAAAATACCATCAAAATGACGGGATTGGGACAAGTATGCTCTTCATAAATTTTTAAAATTATAAGCATACCCTCAAAGAGACAATTGCAATAATGTTATATTATTATTCATTGATGTGGCGGTAGCCTTTTGGTGTAGCATTTGGGACAAAAATTTGAAAAATACAAGCATACCCTAAAAAATGCAATTGAATAATATTATATTACTATCCATTAATTTGGTGGGAGCCTCTTAGTGTAGCATTTGGATTTCTTGCTCCTCCAATTGTTCACTTAATAATGTATCTTTAGGGTTCTAACCATGGTTGAAAGTTTCTTCTTGCAAGATTGATGTAAACAATTATACACAATTTTACTATTCATTGATGTGGTGAAAACTTTATCATATTTTTAGTGGTTGTATATATTTGCTCACAATCTCTTCCATTTGTTTATAATTATTGGGTGTTTATATTAGTTTTTATGAATAACAACAGTAAGTACTTTTATTTCTTTTGGAGCATAATTTGTTGAGTTATAATGTTAAAAATAATAACTAATACTTATAAGAGCATTTTGATCATTTTAACAGAATTCATAATAGTTCCCAAACACAAAACACTATCAGAAATACTTATGACCGTACTTTTCAAAATCTGCATCCAAATACACAATAGTTATTCACCTACTTCATATAGTACTTTAAAACGTGCTTCTGAGAGTACTTATGTTCTAAGTACTTCTGACTCCTGTATCCACACGAGTCCTATTTTTAAGTCTGATATGTGGTTTTAAAATTAAGAGTTAATGAAATCCAAAATTTCAATGGATGGATTTTGTTGTATTTGTCAAGTGGCCCTCTCTCAACCGTTTAACTACACTACAAAAAACAACAAGAAGAAAGTACTACAAAAGATTCGCTCCCAAGAAAGTCATGATTTGTTCATTATTTTTTACGAGATTTTATGTGATTCACAAATGTGACTACTTTAAATGTCGCAACATTCAAGCAACTTCAAATAGTAAATTTTTGAAAAATGCTTTCATTCATATTATATAGTCAAAAAATAAATAAATAAACATGCATTATTACACCCTTTTAATTGTGTAGTTTGTAGGTCCAAAAGCTTAAAATGGTGAAAAAATAGAAAAAACTTGAAACATGGATGTCAGTGACAAATCTTTAAATTATTGAAAAAGACACAAGTTTATGCATGTGGGCCTTTTCATTAATGAGAACGTGTGGTCCTTGTATTAGACTATACTTGGTGCAAATGTTTACCAAGAGGCCCTGATTGCACCAAAACTATAACAAAATCTCTATACAATGGATGTGAAACAAAAATTTGCACTCTCTAGGTGCTTGCATATTCCTTTGTATTTCACTGTAAAATTTTGTTAGCTATACATTGTTTTTTCATGTATCAATCACCTTATGTTTTTCTTTAAGAATAGGTCAAAACTTTTCTTCTAAAAAGCTATTGAAGGAGACCGCAAATTAAGTACATTTAGGGCATGCTTACTATGACTACAAATAACATGTAAATTGACATAAAATGAAATCTTGCAAACCTTTGATGCTTTATTGCCCCTTGGCAAACATTTGTAAAAGTAGCCCCATTACACTTAAATTTCAATTGTTTGGCGTAACGATGATGGCCTATTGACATATGCATAAAACTTTTTGGTACAAAAAAAATTCATTGTGATTCGAAAGTTTTGTGAAGTAAAATTTCACAAATATGTCATGATTAACAACATATATTTAGATTATTTTTAAAAGAATGATTTAGACATGGGTTTTCATGTTTTAGTAATGCTTGATATGCTCATTGTATGACGTGCCATGATGGGCTACTAGCATTTGCATTAAAAAAATTTGGTCCAAAATATCATTGTGAAAGCAAAGTATATCGATGTAAAACTCTACAAAAATGCTTTGATTTTCATAATAAATTTGGATTATCGTAAAAGGGTAATTTAGCCATAGGCCTCTACATTTTGGTAAATATATTTCCCGAACATGCCCCCCTTGACCTTGTTCTGCTTTGGAATACTCATTAAAAATGACTTAAATACCATCATCTAGCCATGGTTCTCTCTCTCTCTCTCTCTGAACCCGCTCTCCCAACCTGTCATCTATGATATAGTTTTTTTACCTTTATTTTCAACCATAATATATATTCTAATGTGGTGGTGCACACATAACCATAAATGCTTTTCATCAAGATATGAGTGAAAAGTATCTATGGTTATGTGTGCACCACCACATCAAAATGTCAGAATCAATGTACATTTCAATGTTACTCCAGCACAACTCTAATATTACTTCTCCTCAACCCTTGGACCTTAAGAGCAAGATAAGATTATGAGGAAGTAAAAGATGTTGGATGTTGGGTACACAAATCAAGGGTTCCATTAGAGGGATTTATTTTTCCCTGCTTGGCAAACAAGGTGGTTACTGGTCAACGTGAAGCATTCAACAAGATTTGATCATATGTGGTGGGATCAACACTCTACACACCTTCTCTAAAAGGTATTGAAGACAAAATTCAATATAATGATTTGAAGATAAGGTTGAATGAGTTACAATAATTTACCTAAGAGATTGAGTAGCAAGAAGATTGCTGATTTTTGGGAGAAGATTATGAAGGGGTTTTTTTTTAAGACATAAATGCATTTAAGTTATTTTACAAAAGTCTTACAATGGAAACCAAAGGCAAGAGGGCATGCATGGAAAAGTAATTTTTTTTTTCTTTTATTTTCTTTTGACTTTTTATGATAAATTAATTAAGAGAGTTGTTATTGCCACCCCAACTTTTACTTATTACACCCTAATTTTAAAAAAAAAGTGAATGATTGAGAATAAGTAAAAGTTGGGGTGCCAATAGAAGCTCTCTCTCTTTTTCTTTTCTTTTTTTCCTAGATTTATACTTTTTGGGGTATAAAATTTTATATGAACTTAATCATAATTGTAAACTACAGCTGAAATTGTTCTAATGATTTATATTGTTTTGTAATGTTGAAATTATAATTTGAGCCAAACCCTTATGACGTTTGAAGAGTGTGTTTTAATATTTAATTGGGGTGTGATAAATAATTTAAGAAATTGAGATATAATAAGTAAAAGTTAATAACAACTCTCTTAATAAAATGCTATTTTTTAATAAGTTAAATTTTCTATTGAACCTCTTAACTAATAAAAAAACTTATTCACTAATTTAATTTTATGTGTTTTTCGTAGCGTCTTGACCTTGGTCATCTCCCAAAAGTCATCATATTCAATCCATGGAAAAGTAACTTGGTATCTCACATAAGTTTAAATTTTTTTTGATCAAATGACGTAGTTTTTGCCTAACACGCCTTTTTCTTCCTGGCCATAGTGAAAAAAAAAACTTTCTAATTTGATCACCTTGTGACATTCAAAAACATGATCCGATGCAATAGAATTGTAGAGGACAAAATTATATTCAGTTTAAAAAAAATAAAAAAATAATTATTTTTCACCATTGAATTTTATTTTTAAATTTGGGATCTCGGTGATAGTCCATTTTCAATACATTGGATCAAGATCGAAAAACAATATTTATATATATATATATAAGGTCCCGTTCGACACCCTACACTTTACCCTACGTGTTTTGTCCTACATGGGTTAGAAGTTTTGGAATAGACTGATTTTTTGTGAGGATGATGGTGAGGAAATCATCCTCACAAAAAATAAGCCTATTCCAAAACTTCTAACCCCATCAAAAATGATTTACAAAAAATAGACGGTCCACAATTTTTCAACTTGTAAACATGGGGCTAGAAATTCGGAACGGGCTGATTTTTGGTGAAGAGGATCTTCTAACCGTAGAGATCATCCTCACCAAAAATCAGCCCATTCCAACACTTCTAACCACCCATGTAGGACAAAACACGTAGGGCAAAGTGCAGGGTAAAGCGTAGGGTGCCGAACATTTCCCATATATATTGCATATGAATATTTTCTTGAAATCTAAGTCTATGTTGTTGGATTATCAATGTGGACCCAACAACTTTTTTTATGATTTGAAATCTAAAAAAATAAATTTGTGGATAACGAGTAAGAGAGAAGTTCTCTCTATTATTGATGCCATTTGTGCCGCATGTCAAATGTTTGTTAGGTTGTGAGCAAACACGTAAGTGGGAGTCAAGGCAGGGGTGGAGCCAAGATTTTCTCGTAGTGGGGACAAACTATGGTTACTTGTGTAGTTGAAGAACTTGAAGATGAATGATTTTAAAAAGAAATTTAGAGGTTTTTGATTAGAAGTTGAAGAAAATGATATTTAAGTCATTTCCAATTAATATATGAGAAGGCTCAATAAAAAGGAAATGTCATAAACAAAAAATTGAGAGGGAGAGGGGCAAAAATTGGAGGGAAGTGTGAGTGTAGGGGCAAATGGGGAGAGAGATAAGGGAGTGGGGACAAATGGGGCATGTAATTAGTTAAAAATATAGAGGTGTCTCAAAGTTTTGTAAGGACAATTGCTCGCACCAACGCCTTACTAGCTCTTCCCCTGTGTCAAGGGCATGCGTGGAAAACATGTCATATTATCATCATTACTCATTCTAAAATGTGGAATAAACTTCGTATATAACATTTTTAGTAATTGAACGAAGGAAAATATAAGAAGATCTATTTGCTTTTAAGATGGTAAAGGATTGAAAGAAATCGTAGTTAGGACTTCAATAACAATATTTATTACATAATAATCAAATTATCTTTACTTTTTTTAATTGAAAGACAAAATAATCAATATATTTTAAAGATATTTTCGAGAAAAAATTTATTGGAAAAATGATTGAAAAGACTCGTTTAAGTCCTCTTCCAAATAATATGGACTTTTGAGGCCAAATTAAAACATTATTTTATATAATACCTGAATTATCCTTCCAAAGCTTTAGAAGTTTGGAAACCGTGTTTGGAATCGTAGTTAGAACTTCAATAAAAATATTTATTACATAATAACCAAATTACTTTTACTTCTTTTAATTGAAAGACAAAATAATAAAGATATTTTCAAGAAAAAAATTATTGGAAAAATAACTGAAACGACTTGTTTATTGAAAGTATGTACCATAAAGTTCTCTTCCAAATAATGTGGACTCTTGAGACCAAATTAAAACATTATTTTATAAAATACTTGAATTACCCTTCCAAAGCTTTAGAAGTTTGGAAACCGTGTTTGAGATGGCGTTTGCCGCCCCCGATATTGGTCTTCTCTTACAAATTAATGAAAAATAATCAAAATGTAAGAAGAAAAAAAAGTTATATAAGTAAGATCAAATGTCCATCAAATTAAATCAACTCGAAAAATTGAGAATGGACTCAAATGAGTCAAATAAAGTTATATTAATTTTATGAAAATTAAAAAAAAAAATCTTATATTTAAAATAAATAAAAATATTTTTTTTTGTCACAAAAATACTGTATATAACTAAGATCAAGTTTTTGACCTTACTCAGTGTATTTTTGAGTTGACTCAACAAGTTGGTTCAACCTAGTTTGGGGTTGAGTCTTTACAAAATTCAAATTTGTCAACTCGACCAACCAAGTCTTTCACATTGCTATCAACTTGATTGAATTTTGCAATGACTTGTCGTCAAACTCGGTGGAACCAACATTCTAAGTCAGCTTGAAAATGCATTGAATCAATCGAAAAACTTGACCGAGTTATTTGGTTATATAAAATATTTTTTGTGGAGAACAAGAAATATCTTTTTTATTTATTTTAAATATCTAAATATTTTTTTTAAAGTATTTATAAAAATAATTTAATTTTATCTATAACTTGTTTGAGTTGACACAAGTTTTGAGGTTGATTCGATTCAATGGAGATTAGAGTCGAGTTTTAAAAATATGTTTCAATATTTAAAATATTTGTATATTTTAATAAATTGAATATGTATTTGAAGGTTTCTTAATATTTTAGATCTTACACCAATCTACCTACACACCAAAAATTAGTTTGATCATCATCATCATCATCTTAGGGTAAGTTGAATAGTTTAGGTCTTTTGGGAAGAAAAAACAATGGCTTATTTGTCATGATTTAGATCATTTTTCTTTAGAATGTAAGAAAAGACTAAGGTTAAAAGGCATGTCATCAATTTTACAATAGATGGGTATTTGAAATATTCATCAAAACGTGGAGGGCCAACCTCACATACAAATTACAAATACGATTTTTCTTAAACATTTAAAATAGATATTGTAGGGGTAGTTTAGGTATTTTAATTAAAAAAATATTTTAAGATATTTTTTTAGACTAATATATTATAAAGCATGTCCGTAAGGCTTTGTTTGGATTGAGATAAATGGAGAGAAGAGAAAATAAATGAGTTTCTCTCCAGTTCTCTTCTTTGGATTGTTAAGTGGGGAGAGAAAAAAAAAAACTAAGTTTTCTTTCTCTCCAAAAGTAAAGAGAAAATGAGAAAAATCCTTTTAAATATTTTATAATTTCAACTCTGGCCTAGATCTCTTTTAAGATATTTTAAAATTGTAAAGTTGTCCAAAGTTCTCGACTATATTTGGATTGAGAGAAGTGGAGAGAAGAAAAATTAAAAAAGAGTAGAGAAGGTAAGAAAAGAAAAGAGAAAATTTCTCTCCACCATGTTTAGATTGACAGAAAAGAATTTGGGACAATTTTAAAATTTTAAAATATCTTAAAAGAGATATAGGGGTAGAGTTAAAATTATAAAATATTTTAAAATGATTTCTCTCGTCTTCTCTCCACTTTTAGAGAGAAAGAAAATTCATATTTTTTTTCTCTTTTCTCCCCCACTTAATAATTTTCTCTTCTCTCCATTTCTCTCACTCTATATAATTTTCTCTTCTCTCCACTCGTAAATCTAAACATAAAATAACAAATTTTTTTTTTTTTTTTTTTTAAATGATAGGACACTTTTTGGTAGATATTTTCTAAAAACAAAATATTATGAGAGGACATAAAATATTATATAGAATTTAAATTTAGATAACAACGAATCGTTTTCTCAATGATGGAGAAGGAAAGATTATCTGCCGATCAGTTTGGTTGTCATCAATTACCTCCCATCAATTGCGTCAACTCATGAAAATAGACTAAAGAGATATCCTTCATGTCTAGACTCGCATAATTGCACAGATATTGATTCCTTTTTGACAACTTGGTACGGTTTAGATGTACATAAAATAAAGAACAACTTGTACGGCTTTCCAAATGATGATTGCAAGTGTTTGACATTTTCTTTCCTCTTTTTATTTTACATTTTTAAAGAACAAAAATTTAAAAAAAAAATAGTTCTATTAGCACACCAATTTTTTACTTATACCATACCATTTCTTTTGAAATTAACTAAATTGTATGCTCTTACATACAAATTTGTATACATAATTATAAATTTTTTGAATATACATAATTATAAATTTTTTGAAAATTTACTTTTGGGTCAAGATCAAGATCCAACCTATTTTGTAAATTGGGGTTAGAAATTGTAGAACGGGCTGGTCTATTATGAGGATGATCTTTATGGTGCTGAGATCATCCTCACGAAAAATCAAAACATTCTGAAACTTTTAAATCTAGTTTACAAAACTTATTGGATAAAACATTAAAGCACGATCCTGCCCCTTTATTTTTATAGGGTTATTTTATTAGAATATTGTATAAAATAGATTTACGTATAAATCATAGTAAAGTCCCAAAAAAAGATAGGAAAAATGTGACATTTTTTATGGGTAAAAGAGTTCCTTAAAAAGCTATTAAATCATCTTAAAAACGAATCATCTCTCTCATTCCTTTTCCATCTTCCAATTCACTCACTCGAGCTCACTAGCTTGGCAAAGAGGATCGAGGGTTAACCCAACCTGTTAATGATTGACCAAATCTATTTGAGGGTTGAGTAGGTTTATTTGAGGTTTGATCAAAACCCATTTGAACAATGTCATTATGGTTGGTCGAACCATTTTGAGTCTTTACTAGGCCTATTGAGGATTGACCAAACCCATTTTGGGGTTGATCTAGCCTTGTTTGTGGTTCGAGCAGACATGTTTGATTGTTTGAAGGTTGATAATGCATGGTTTGTTTGAGGGGCAAAACATATTAATCTTTAGAAATCAAAAGTTTTCAATTCATTAGAACTTTGAATTGTGTGGTTTGATTGTACAAATGTTTCATGGAAGATTATACAAACATTGCATATGGGAATGTGATCTCATTAGAATGTAATTAGCACTGACGCTAGATTTGCGACTTATTTTAGGGTAAGTAAATAAAATTATCCAGACACTAAATTTAATTTGCTCAATTCACCCTTTGTTTTGTATACATTAATGTCATAGTTTTACCGTTTTAACAACTATTTATAATTTTATATAATTAAAATTGCATGAAATAGACTAAAAGAAAATGGGAATACATAGGTCCACTTGTACATAGTTGAGTTCCATGTCTAGTGAAGTCTTTATTATTATCTAAAAACTTTTTGGTTCAAAAATTTATTTGGATCTTTTATGTTTTCATCTGCAAAATTTTGCAACAATTTTCCAGATTTGTGCCAAACACTTGAAAAGCAAAATACCATAATTACAACTAAGCAATCAAAACCAAATCTAGTAATTTTGTAATGGTATTTTTTAGATCCATACATCTCTTTGTAGATTTTTTTTTTCTTTCAAAAATAATGCTGAAGTGACCTCAAGATTAGACCTCACATCACACACCCTGATGTGAAAGTGTATGAAAATCATTGATGCTTTTCTCGAGATATGAGTGAAAAAGCATCTCTGATTCCTGTCCACTTTCACATCAAGATTTGCAATATGAGCTCCAATCTAGAGATCATTCTAGCACCGACTCTTTTTTTCTTAAATAGAATTTTTTAGGCTCAGAAACATAGAGAAAATTTAAGGAGTTTTTTTTAAATTAAATTCAATTCAATATACTTGAAAAAGTTTTTTTATTATTATTATTTAAATAATTGTCACATAATATTAATGTGAAGTGAACTTTTTTTCATATCCAATTAAGATAGAAGATGTAACTTTTTTTTTTTTATAGTTCCAATCATACATATCTCCTCAAGATATATGTAACTGATTTTCGGGAAATGTTTAGCACCCAACATTTTGCCCAACAATTTACCTAATATGTTTTGTCCTACATGGGTTAGAAATTTTGGAATGGGCTGATTTTTGGTAAGGATGATCTCTATGATGAGGAGATCATCATCACCAAAAATCAGCCAATTCCAAAACTTCTAACCCCATGTTTACAAGTTAAAAAATCGTGGACCATCCATTTTTTGCAAACCATTTGTGATGGGGTTAGAAGTTAATTGTTGGGCAAAATGTTGGGTGCCGAATGGGACCCTTGATTTCCACATTGAATCCAAGATATAAGATGATTTGCAAGAAATATTGGCAGAAGTTAACGGTACGAGCAAGAAACACCATATAATGCAGAAGGAATAAAATTGAAACTCAAATTCTTTGGTCACTATCATTGATAAACTGTACAATTTATCTAATGAACTAAGAATATAAATTGTCTAGCTGAGGGTTTAGACAATACTCTAAATGAAATCTCATGTTTTAATTAGGTGTAATGATTTTTTAACGCTTTCATCTGACACAAGCCCCATCATAGAATCATAGATTATTTCCTCGAGATATACATAATCATAAATTTTTTCTTATGTATCCCGATGAAATGATCTACAGTTCTGTGATGGGGGCGTAGGGGGGCATGTGTCAGAAGAGGGCGTTGTATTATCATGACTCTTTAATTAGTGATGGGTTGGAGAGAAAATTGGTAGGATTTTCCATCTTGGTCGAAATTTGCAATCAATAAAAGGATTTAAAGTTACCTTTAGCACTATTTAGAAATAAATTTGTAAATATGAGTAAACGGCCTCGACGACGATAAAATGTTCAATCATATCAAGGCTATTGGAATTGAAAACGACGAGAATTGAAGTCTTGTCGATTTGTATCGTGGTGGAATCATAAGGTATAGCAATGTTGTTTTCGTGTGGAATTGAACTTTTTTTATTTTTATTTTTAATTTAGTTATAGAGCTTCCCCACCTCAAGTGCTATGACGAAGATAGGTCTCCCATTGTACTAAGCAAGTACTCTCTCATTTGTATCTATGCCTAATAATATGCCAAGCCTTTCATAATCATTGTCGACATACTTACAAAATTATCACAAGGCAACACGTACCTTTGCCATCAATTAAAAAAAAAGATATACATAAAAAAAGTCATTCCTTCAACAATTCCACGCTGATGTTGATAAAATATGCCATTTTTCAACAACAAACGTGTGGATGAACCCTTAGGGTACATTCTTATCACCAGTTTTGCACAAGTAAAAATTTTTAGAATCTCTTTCTTGCATATAACTAGGGGTGGCAAAGGTTCCAATGGGGTTGAGATAAGGATATTATGAAAATTTACCAAACTCAAACCTGATCTCTATTTAATAATCGTGTAAAAAACTTAAACCCAAACCCAACCCATTTATAAATAAGTATATCAACCCAACTCATACATAACCAGTTTAATAAAATTCTATTTTTTATTGGAAAAAATAAGTTTCATTTCCATCGCAAAAATTAAATACCATTATTAAATATAAAGTCACATGACTGTAAACTAAGTTCAATGATGAAAAATAACTTTCTTTTGAATTTCTTTTTATAATTTTTTTAGAATTTTATTCTTTACAACCAAGTGGTCAAAAAGCTTTCCTTATTAAGTTAGCAAGGAAAGTGTTTTTCATTATTATTATTATTTTATTTTTAGCTTAATAAAGTGTATTTCATTATCACATAAGCATACTAGCCTTAATTAGATCTAAGGGTGGCAATCTCTACACGGCCAACAATCACGACTTGAACATGACACGAAGTTAGTGGGTTTGGGTCATAATAGTTTCAACTTATCTAATATGATTATTAAATGTGTTGAGTTTGGGTTCTGAACTTCAACCCACCTAACCCATTTAGACACGTTTAGTTATTCTGTATTAACATGCAATTTTAAATATATCAACAATTATTTAAGAATTTTTTAAATTACTCATTTTTTTTTTCTAGAATTTTTTCATGATATCTATATATATAGGTAGTTCAGCAGCCCTAAAGTTTGCCAAACATTTTTCAAAACATGGGTTAGAAGCTTTGGAATGGGCTGATTTTTTGTGAGGATGATCTCTATGATGAGGAGAGAGATCATCCTCACCAAAAATCAGCATATTCCAAAACTTCTAACCCCATTAGAAGTGAATTACAAAATTAGACGGCCCACGATTCTTCAACTTGTAAACTAGGGTTAGAAGTTTCAAAATGAGCTGATTTTTGGTAAGGACGATCTCTTCAACGTAGAGATTATCCTCACAAAAAATCAGCCTATTCCAAAGCTTCTAACCCCATCAAAAGTGATTTACAAAAAATGTTTGCCAAGATGTTTGGCAAACTTTAGGGCTGCCGAACTACTCTCATCTATATATATATTTAAGATATTTTTAAATTAATAATTTGTCAAGCTTTAGTTTGTGAAAGAAACAAATATTTTTCTTAATAAGTTATTTATATTTATATTTTTTTGCTCCATTTTTTCATTAAAATCTAGAGGTATATAGTGTTTGATTCCTAATATTGGCAAAATGACCTTCAGTAAGATCTAAGATCTTACCAAGGCTATTATGTCTCATGTGATAATGAAACACATTTTTCTTAGACAATAATAATAGTAATAACTATAATGTTGAAAAACACTTTATAAGGAAAAAAATATTTTTCTTAGTAAGTTATAAAGAAAGTTTTCTAACCACATCATCTTAGGATATGCAAAAACATGATCCAATGTCACATGGTTGTAAATTGAAAAAAATAAAAATAAAAAGAAAGTTATTTTTCATCATTGAACTTAGTTTACAGTTGTGTGACTTTATTTGTAATAATGATATTTTATTTTTTATGGTGAAAATGGAACTTATTTTTTTCAAAAAAGATTAGAGTTTTATTAAATGGTTATATGTGGGTTGGGTTTGGGTTTAAGTTTTTGACACGATTATTAAATGGGTTAAGTTTGGATTTGGGATTGGTAAATTTTCATAATATCCTGGCCTCAACACGACCCAACTCGACCCATTGCCACCCCTACTTAGATCTTAAATCATCTACCTCCTAAAAAGCAAATTAATTAAAATTTAAATTTTTAACAATTATTTGATTAACAAATCTTTTTTGTGATTTCGACTTTAAACAGAAACGCCTCTTCCAAACATTGGAAGTAAATATTATCTTTTTTACGTTTTTTATTTATTTTTATAAAAAAAAAAATTAAAAATTAAAATTTTAATAATTATTATATTAATAAATATTTTAAAAAATTAATGTTGCTAAAGGTAAGGAAATTAAAGATATGAACGTGATTTTCCTTTAAAAAATCAAGGGTGATTTAGACATACCCCTTATATTTTGCTAAATATTAGAGATACCCTCCCTATGTTTTGAAAATGATGACATGCATCCCTTGACCTCAGTCTTCTACATAGATTAAGGGGGTAAGACTCAAACGTCCTCATCTTCAACCTCTAGTCAAAAAACTCAAAATTTTCTTCTAAAAATCAATCATGCATCTTCAACCTCTTTGGATAAAATATTTAACCCTCATCAACTATCTTAAGATTTTATCTACTTCAAGTCTTCAAATCTCAAAGCAAGATAGAGTTTTTATATTATTGAAAGGTAAAAATAGAATATAATGTAATTTTGAGTTAAAAATCTAAGATTTTCTACAAAGAAAGAAAGGTAGAAAATGATGGATTAAAATAAGGTTGAATAGGTTAAAGTTACCCTAGAGATTGAAGATGATTCATTTTGGGAAGAAAAAACAAATAAGATTTTAAAAAATTGAAAATAATGAGATTTTGGATAGAAGAATCTAGAATTTTATGTAAATGATTAGTTATAAGTAGAAAATGATGAATTGAAGATTAAATTGAGTAGAAATACCATTGGATTTTTGGCTAGAGGTTGACGATGAGGGAATTTGAGTCTTTTTCTCTTAGTCTAATTACAAGACTAAGGTCAAGGGATGCATGTCATCAATATCAAAACATAGAGGGGCATCTCTAATATTCAACAAAACATAGTGGGGAATGTCTAAATCACCCAAAACTATATTTAAAAAATATATTTTAACAATTATTATATTAACAAATTTGTTTGTGATTTTGACTTTAAGCAGATAAGTATCTTCAAAACAATGTAAGTAAATATTTCTTTTTTAACATTTTCCTTTACATTAACAAATGTTTTTAAATATTAATGCTGCCACAAGTAAGGAAATTGAAGATATGGATGTGATTTCCCCGCTTATAGTAGCAATTCAAGATGTGTCTCATTCTTGAAATGGTGTCTACGTGGCACAATTTGAAAAATTAATTTTTAAAGATATGGACGTGATCTTCTCCCTTGAATCACAATCCAAAACACATCTCATTATTGAAACAGTGTCTAAGTCACACAATTTGATTAGAGTTGGAATCATCATAAAATACAAAGATGTCCCTTATCTTTTTGCACATTATTCTTGTTATTTGATTCTCATGAAAAAAAATAAATAAATGAATTTTTTTTTGTCATTTAAGGCCTTGCCATAGTTTGATCGATGCATTTCCTTCAATGTTAGATCATTTTTGAGAATTTCTTCCTTTGATTTTGCCCATAGGATACTAGTTTCCCTTTGACAGAAAGACATCGACTTGGCTTCTGTGGACTCCTTCCACCTCGCATTATATCATTTGAGTAGCAATATGAACGTTTAGTGAGTCTAATAAGTTTAATTATCTTCATTACACACGTGTCAAGTTATATTTAAATTTATATATGTATCTATACACTCATCTTCAAAAAGTTATTGAAAAATATTTTTCCTAATTATTGGATGTTGAATCTTGGATGATGCTCCACCATGAGAGGAAAAATTGTTTTTCTAGAAAAATGAATTTCTATCCCATTCTCTAGAAAACAATTTTTTCATTTGTAATGTTAGTCTCTTATCCTCTACTGCCTTGAAAATCAAAAGGAATTTTTTACTCTCTACATTTACATTTTTTAAGGGTAATTTGGATGACCCACCCTACATTTTGATACTATATTGTTGTTGAAAAAAATTTAATCTTCTTTATGATGCCTATCAATTTACTTACTTCTTCTTTTTTTTTTTTTTGTTGAATATTTTAATAATTTTTTTATATTTTTAATTTAATTATTATATATTTTATTAATCATGAAAAATAGTAATAAGTAGATGATGAAAAAATGGGGTTAAAAAAGTGAAAATCCGATGATCACATATTGTGGATTAATTTTTTATTTTTATTTTAAATACATATTTTAACTTTATATCTTTTGGGTTGAATGAGAGAGTCATATATGAATACTTACATAGTTCAGATGAGATTGTACATGTTACATTATATTCTTAATTGACTTTTTCTTGTATGAAATATTGAAACACCCTATATTGAATTCTATTTCTTTTGAATTTAAATCAATCATCTTAAGATGTAATATACTTTTTTGTGATTTAATTAGTTTGAATTTTCATATTTTTTTGTTAAGTAAAATCAATCGCTAATAATAAAAGGAGTAAAATACTAAAATACACTAAAAATAATTATTCAATTTTATATATTTCTACCACATATAATTCTATTAATCATTGAAAGATAACTATTAAATTTTGATAGAATACATAAACATGTCAAAATTGGTTAAGCGGATTGACATCCGAACCCAGACCTAACTCATTTAATAATTATGTTAAACAGATTGACATTATTATGATCCAAACCTAATTAGACTTGACCCAAACCCACTAATTTTGTGTTATTTTCGAATCATGTTCACGGGTAGTGTTGAGATTGCCACTTTTACATATAACATTCGTTCTCTCACCCATAGATCGAAAAGATATATAACTTGCCATATTTCATCTCTTCAACAAATTTAGTAGTACGACATACTATGTGAAAAAGGGGTAAATTTGATATCAAGGTCCATCGAATTTGACTAAATCCAAGCAAATTTGATGGACCCTAATGTCGAATTTACCCATTTTACCATGTAATAACAACTTGTATTCAAAATATGCTCGAAGTTTTTTAATAATTATTTCTTTAAATGTTTGTACGCACCGCAATCCTAGTTAGTTTGATCAATAATATGACTATAACAATAACAACTTGATGCACTTTGATTAAGCAATTAAGATTAGGCTTGCACAAAGTACTCCAACCCTTTACAAATTACCTTAATAAGTGCAGTGGCGATGGGAAGTGAGACCAGACACGACAAATATAATTGTCCACACATAATAAGTTGCATTTATATTCAATAAAATCAAGAATGTAGACTCCAATCATCCTCTATCAATAGGGTCTTTATGATAATTTATCATTTTATGTCTCTTATCAAATCAAAATTTTTAGAAAATAATTTTGTGAATAAGAATGTTCATTCATTACAAGTTTTGAATATTTTAAAGAAATATCTTTGTACTGAATTGAATTTGTAATTTTAAACTTGGAGGTTTTAATGATAATTTACCTCTATGTGCTTTTAACAAATTAAGGTCAGAATAGTAAATTCCCATTAGAAATTCACTGAACCACTTTTGAGGGTAGCAAGGGTCCAACTTTTATTTACTTAGCAAGGCATTATTAGATTTTTATTTATTTATATAATCCTAGTCAATGAGTATGGTTGATATAGTAATTAAAATTAAATGAAGGTTAAGGTGGTAAATTTACCTTAAAGATATTTTGATTTATTGGGTGAAAATGAATAAAAGAAATCTAAGGGTATGTTTGATTGCATGGAAAGTCACTTTCCATGGAATTTGAAATCCATGAAAAATTAATAGTGAAAAATAGATAGGGTTGGAAAATCAAATTCCATTGTTTGATTTCACTTGGATAAAATCATAGAAAAAATATGAGAAAAAAGAAGAAGAGGAGAAGGAGGAAGAGGATGAGAGGAGGGGGAGAGGAAGAAGAAGATGACGAGGAAGAGGAAAGGGGGAGGATGTGGCGATGGTGGCGACAACGATGGAGGTAAGTGAGGAAGATGGGGGGAAAACGTGGTGGTGGTGGTGGTGGCAGAGGAGGTGAGGGATGGAGAAGAAAGAGAAGAAGAGAGAGAGAGAGAAGGTGGTCGGAGACGGAGACGGAGTCGACGGCGACGGTGACGGCGATGGTGACAACGACGACGACGAAGTTAGTGTAATGGTGGTGGTGGTGGTAGGGAAGAATTGTGGATGGAAAATATGGGTGGATTTCATTTTCCCACCCATATGGGTGGGAAAGTGAAATCCATGATTTAGTAGATTTTTTGAATGGGGTGGAAAATGAATTTCCATTTTCATGTGCAATCAAACACTTGAAAAATGCCCTTTTCCATGGAAATTGATTTTCCACCCTATTTTCCATGTGCAATCAAACATACCCTAAGTGAAAAAATTGTAACAACTTCTCCAACATTTGGGGACCAAACCCAGGAAAAAAGCTCGTTGGGTCTAACCTTGTGAGTCGGACTTGGGTCCAATATAGTGTGTGTGTCGGACTTGAGTCCAACACCATGGGTCGGACCGAAATAATTTTTTTACTAGATCTTGCATTGTACTAGTAGCCCATTGATCCTTAAATAATTTAGTCCTTGTCCCTTATCTAATGTTTCTACAATTTAGGGTGTTTATAGAGACAATAGTGGTAGATTTATTTATTTATTATCGCCGTTATCCGTTGCAGTAGCATAAATTCTTAAATTTTTAAGATTTCTTATGGTGATAAGTGCTCCCGTTGCTCCCGTTGTAAATCCTCCCCTGCATCAAGTAGCGGATTCCTCTACATTGCAGAAAACAACACACCCTATATTCGAAAATGGGGAAAATGGTATTTTGGAAAGAAAAAAAATGAGTTGATTATAATTGGGTAACCAAAAAGAATGTCATAGCTCTATAATTTGGATTAGGTTTTTATCGTTGGATGAACTGCATTGCTGATATTGACCCCAAAAAAGAAACGGTAGGTACAGCTAGTCCGTGAACAGCCAACCATCTTACTGTAAAAATTGGATAGGTTCGATCTATAGTCATTGGGCCTCCTAAAAGGATCTACTAAATTCATCGAGTTGTGCCAAAGAATCAAAACGGCCAGTTATTAATGGAATTCCTTGTCGGCTCTCTGTAAAATACTCGTTTGGGCGAGGGCTTCCAAACACATCGTAAGCTAAACCTGTGCTGACGAATAACCAGCCCGCAATGAATAGGGAAGGTATAGTAATGCTATGAATAACCCAGTATCGAATACTCGTAATAATATCAGCAAAAGAACGTTCTCTCGCACTTGTTGGCATTTTGAGTTGGTTTCCGATTGAGAAACTTACTATTTTTTAAGTATGGACAATAGTCATCCGTGGGCGTAGGCATAGCTAAATCATATAAATCTTTTTTGTTATCATCTTTCATTTCATCATATACATTAGATCAAAGGGTCCGCATTCTCATAACATCTCTTATTAATATTAATTATACTTAATTAATTAATAATTAAATGATATTATAAAGATTTGGACATAACCTTTAAAAGAATCCAAATTAAATATAGAAGACGTGGATTTGAACAAAATTGAATGGAGGAATAAGATTCCTTAACCCAACCCCCAATCCCTTGGATGAGGCTTTGGTAACAATGGTGATGAACTGACAATAAAATTTACATTAGTATTGATTTAATCTATTACAACAATCTAAATTACAAAATAATGTTATAATATTTTAGAATCTCCAATCGGTAATTCTACCATTTTACTATTATTTCATTAAAATGTTCTTCAGTAAGGTAACTTGTGGCCTAGGGGCACATGAAAAGGTGCATTTAATGCAAAACTCTTTTAAGAGAAGGGGTTTGTTAATGTGTGCCTAAGGGCATATGTTAAGATACATTAAATATAACTTGGAAATAAGCATTAGAGGATATTTTGGTAGAATTTCTTTTTAGGGTATTTTTTATAGTGAATGTCTTTTAGAGGTGTATTTAATGCATGTTAATATGTGCCCTTAATGCACATGTTAGCAAAATCCTTCAAAGAATTGTTTTCTTTTTATGCCTCAAAATACCTTAGTTTGGAGGTGTATTAAATGCATCTTAGCATGTGTCTTAGGGAATCTTTTAATAAGATCCCTTTAATAAAGACTAATGATTTTCTGACGCCCCCTTATACCCTCACCACAAAACCGTAAATTATTTGGCTCCAGATATGTAAAATCATAAATTTTTTCTTATGTATCCCGAGGCAAATAATCTAAGGTTCTATGGTGGGGGCCTAGTGAGGTATAGGTCACAGTGGGGGTGTCAAATTATCACAACTCTTTAATAAATACTAGAAGGTGGCGTGTGCAAACACAATGTATCAAAGGGCTTATCTATAATTTAAAAGAATAATGTTGAAGTGACCTCAGGCTGGAATCTCATATCGTACTTCTTGACGTGAAAGTGTGTGGGAACCGTAGACATTTTTTCATCGAGATACGAGTGAAAAATTATTTATGTTTCCTATCCACTTTCACGATAAGAAGTATGCTATGAGGTTCTAGCTTGAGGTCACTCTAGCATGACTCAATTTAAAATAGGAACCAATTAGTTGCACACCACTTATTACTAGTTGCACTCCATCACTTAAGAATTTTCCCACTCCATTTGTAGGATTGCACCCCTAAAGAGATTGGCCTAGTGGCAAAGCCAAGCCTTGATGAGTTCCTCAGGAAGGTGGGTCAAGTGTTCAAAACCCCACGAATCTATGAATTTCTTGAGGACACCCTCTGGGTCTAGCGGACCCTTCTCATCAAGCAATCTCTTTCGTGGGACCTAAAAAAAGGAGGCGAATCCTCCGGTAGCACATCTTTTTTCGTATAGCACCGCACCCTCTTGCAATTTTAAACGATTGGTACATGGCTAAGACAACAAAATATTTTTTGTTGAAATTTGAATGCTTAATGGCTGTCTATTTTCAAAGCCTTAGACGAGATCAAAATATTTTGTAAATCATCAAGATCATGAATCTAAGACTGATGAGGAGGCAGTCTGTCTGTCCATGTTCAAGAAAGTGCAACAAGTTGCCATGGAAAAATGTGTTAAGGAGGATCCGCTCCCTAAAAAGGGTAGGTCTCACTACGTGCATGTTACCAGACATGGGGTGGAATCGAGTATGACGCGATAATTTGCATGGTAAGAATGAAGATTGAGATTACAAATAGGACTTACAATATTTTCCCTAAAGACCGAAGATATCGAAATTTTAGAGAGAAAAAAATTGAGATTTTTGGTCGGGGTTGAAGATAAGGACATTTAGATCATTTTAGGTTAGTTTCAAAAAAAGATTACATTCAAGAAGTGTGTCTAAGAGCTCATTCAGATTTTGGATACACATAAAATAGTGATCATCTTTCTTTACTTTTTGAAAATTAAAAAGTAAAAAGTAAAAAAGTTTGTATGGATTGATTTTAGAAAATTACTTTCAAAAAATAAAAAAAGGACCTACTCTTTACTTCTAAAATTTACTTTCTCCCAAATCTACGCTCTTCATGGTTACTTTCTAGCCAAACGGGGCTTAAATCACATAAAAAATTTTGAGTTTGTTAATTGTATGAAATAAGAGAGAGAGAGAGAGAGAGAGAGAAGCCATTAGAGTAAATAACATTTGCGAAGGGTTCTAGATACTTTTTATACTGCAAATCATTCACTAAAATTTCTTAAGAATTTAGGTAATCCAAGCAAAATTTATGACGCATCACCAAGCACTCATGAAAATTTATCTTGGTAATTTATTATTGTTAATTTTTATTTTTATTATTATTATTTTTTTTTTAACATTTACAAATGATTTTTGATGTATCCAACTAGGGTTGTCAATGGGCAGGTTTGGCCGGGGCTTGGTTGAGCCTTACCCGGCCATAAAGTGGCGGGTTATGCGTGGGCAGCCCTATATTCCCATCAAGCCTAAGTGTCCTATGTCCAAGCCCAGCCCTAAAGGTAGGGATGTACATTTTACCCAAAACCCGAAACCCGGATTGAAAAAACGTACCAAACCTATTCGGGTAAAGACCAAACTGAAATCGATTTTTTTTTTGTCTGAGTCTGGATTTACCCCTCCAAAACCAGACTGAACCAGAAATAAGGACAAAAAATCAAACCGAAACCGGATCTCGTGTAATATCTTTATTTTTAATAGTTTTAGCACAAATTAACACTTGGCTTGTTGGTAAGACTTAGGGGTTTTACCAAATCCAAGGTTTGACTCCCCGAGAACCCATTTGTATAAAAATATTTCAATCCAATATTTGAAATTTTGGTTCTCCCCAAAGCCGGCCGAACCCGAACCTTAAAAATACTCAAAAATTCTGGTTTAGTTTAGGTTCGGTTTAGACCTTTGGAACTTAAACCTGAACATGAGATTTTTGGGTTGGTTTCAGTTTTAGCCATACCCAGACTGAACACGAAAATTCGGTTCGGGTTTACCTGAATGTACATCCCTACCTAAAGGACTTGGGTTTTATAAAAAAAAAATTAAATTAATGCATTTTTTGAAATCATCGGAAGCAAACTATTGATTTTTTTTCACCAAAATAGGGGTCCAATATCTTGATTGAAAAATGATTATAGATTATACTAGATCATTCTTTGTAATTTATTTGAATTATCTTTTATAAAATCATACAACCATCTATACATAAAATATTATAGAGGGGGGCATTGTTTGGCCCTAGCCTAGCCCAGATTTAGCGGGTTGGAAAATTTTGAACTCGGCCCAACCTTTTGGACTCAAGATTAAGGCCCTAACCCTTCTTTAATCGGGCAGGCTGGACCAGACTTCTCAATAGACACCCATATACCCAACTGAGCCTCGAGTATTAGAAGTCATATCAACTTTCCTAATTAGGAGACAAAATCAACACTTTCGTAAGTGATGTTGGGTACATCGCATGTGTCATTAGCAAGTTGCCATGTTCAATAGACCATAATAGTCTAGCTTCCACCAACAAATATTTTACACGTGTCCCCTTTTTTTCTTATTGAGCGCGTAATAGCTTGGGGTTTGGTTAACGATTTAACCACTAAACCCAACCGTGCACGTTTGACATCAAACTAAGATCAGAATGCTTTAACCACTAATAATAAAGTCCACGTGGCAGGTTTCTGGGCTTACTTGTACCACACTATTTGGCCTCTCTCAGGATTAACCTATGCACAGAAAAAAATATATATATATATTGATTTGGGCATTTTTCATCATGGGCCAAGCCCATGGATAATCAACATTGGGTTTCAATTCTTAATGCCTTCGTTTTTATTTCATTTTATTTTATTCTAAGGCTTGTCGCATGCAGTATCATCGTGAAAGTCTTATCCTGAAAATCTAAAATTCAGGGTCGGTGAACATTTTATTTTCTTTGATCATTATTGTTTACATATTATTGTCGTTATTGCCTTAGTAACATGAATTCTATTTCACCATTTAACTCTAATGATCAAAGTTTGAGATGTTTTGTTTTCTTAGAACAAAAATGGGCAAAAAAATGATTGGTCCCAAGAGATCTACAATCAATATCGTCTCATTTAAAAACCATTAGGTAATGAAAATATGGTGTAATAGGCCCACATAAATACTATTTTGGGCCCATTGTCTCTGAGTGGAATCATATAGGACAATGAGTTTGATTGTGTTATATATATATAGGAACGGATCAAGGGACATATGAAAAAACAATGTAACATTAATAAATTTTCAAAATATGGGTTAGAAGTTTTGGATTGAGCTGATTTTTTTTTAGGATGATCCCTATGATGGGAAGATCATCCAAAAAACAAAAAAAGTCAGTCCAATCTAAAACTTCTAACCCCATTAAAAGTGATTTAGAATGTGGACCGTCGATTTTTTTTAATCAATTTTTGCCAATAATTTGTAAATCACTTTTGATGGATTTAGAAGCTTCAGATTAAGCTGATTTTTTATGAGGATGATTTTCTCATCATAGTGACCATCTACGCAAAAAATCAGTTCAATCCAAAATTTCTAACCTATATTTTGAAAAATCATTTTTTTACATATGACCCATGAACAGCCCCCATATACATATATATTACTAAATTTATAATTTTTGGATTTAGTATTTTATATGAGCCTAATAATAATTGTACTCAAGTTACTGAAATTGTTTGAATAGAGTGTTATAATATTGAAAAATGCTGGAATGACATAGGGCATTTATTGCGATGCTCACAATTGTGATGTGGGATGTGCACATAACCATAAATGTATTTTCTTGCAATACGAGTAAAAATCATCTACGATTATGCATGCATCTCCACGTCAGAATTGTGAGAATCACGGTAAATCCTGTGTCACAATATCTGTAATGTTTGAAGAGTGTGTTTCAATCTTTAATGAGGTTTAAGAAATTGGAGTATAATAAGTAAACGGTGAGGTGTGCCAAAATCAACTTCCTATAAAATGAGGTTCGGAAGAAGTTGGGTGATGTGATCGCAAGATCTAAAAAGAAAACAAATTGAAGGATGTTTCGTGAGGAGAGTTGGGAGGAAGAGATTTCTTCTTCTTTTCACCTCTTCTCGATCTTCTCCTCCTCTTCTTTCCTAAATCGTTGAATTTTCGACATATAATCGGTAAGAAAGACTTCTGCTTTAGAATTCCTCTTCAATTAATCTGTTATGTTTCTCATGATCTCCAAAAAATTGAAATTTTTTCACCTAGAATATCATCGATTCGGGTTAATTATTGATGTTGCCCTAGATTTAGGTTTTTTGTTCTTTATTGGATTGATTCGTGGATTTTATGTTGTTGTATGTGTGAAATTTGGAAACTTTGATATCTGTGTTGTTGGGATTACAATTTTATGTTGTATTTCTAGGGCTTTTATTGGTTGTTGTGTGTTTCTGATTAATGTCATTTTAAAGAGAAAATTCGTAAAACATGCACAATTTTTGTTAAAATTTCCATTTCAGTACACTGTTCATTTTAATTCCCTAAACATGCATGAACATGAGGTAGTGAGATCACACGTATTTATTTTAATTTTAAAATGACAATCTCGTTGATAAAAAAAAAACTAAAGCATGATGTAGTGATATTGTGACTTAATAAATCAGGTATTTTTACGGTAATTGCTGGTGCTGGTATTGGACTTGGTAACTTGTTTCTTGGAATTTAAGAATATTTTGATAACTAAAAGACCTAGTTCAATTGTTCATGAAAGACCATATCATTATTGTCATTTTTTTGGTGAGAATTATCGGTATCATGATCATCTTGTTTTGGGCCCTTTTGAGCTAAGAAAATTAGTTATCTTCTTGGGCATCAAGTTGAGGAGTCCTTGTAGGTTTATTTATCGGTTTGGTTGTATCCTTGAGTTGATCGTAGCTTAGACTTGGTTCATGCTTACTCTTAGAAGCACCATAAAGTTAGAAAAATTGTGTAAATTGGGACGCCCTTTGCAGATTTATTTCTGAAACTGATGCATTTTTTTCTGTTTTTACAATCCGTTTGTAATGTCTGTAGATATGAATTAAGGAGATGCAGGAGTAATAATTGGCCGTCAAAAACCCAGAGTTGGTGGGAATGACATTCCTATCTGCCAGCGTTTTTTTTGTATGGATAAGCTGGAGTGGACTTGAAGCCACGACCTCAAAGTTGCTTTGCAATGTGTCAAACCAACTGAACTATGGGTCTAAGCCCATATGCCAGTCTTGTCATTTCCAAAACATAAAAAGTAGGATTATATAACTCTGCGTGTACTATATAAATTTAATTTATGAATCGAATTAATTCAACAACTTTCTTTACATATTCTACTGTCTTATATTCAATTCCTCCACTTATGTTTAACTTAGAGATAAAAGACAAGAAATAGAACAAAAGAGACTAAGAGAGGAAGAAAACAGAAAATACAGTTAGTGTATAGTTTAGAAAAACAGAAAAATTAACATGTAAGCCATATGTTGAGCTGTCAGTGGGCCAGTTCGTGCCAGGCCGCGCCAGGCTCAAGAAAAATACTAATGTTTGGGCCCGATCCATATGTATACGGTCCTAATTTCAGACCATATCTATTTCTCTTTCGAAAAAATTGTCTAGATCCGAATTGGAAGTATTGGTTTTCCTTTTTATCCAACCCAATATGGAAGCTCCAAGTGTAATTTCAATTCGTAGAAAAACTCCATGTTTTTTAAGTATCCAAGTCAAAGAGGATACTTAGATGTCACTTGGCCAAAATAATACCTTTAAAAGAGAATATATTAGGAAAAAGTAAAGCAGCCAAGTTCAAGGGAGAATACTCTAGATCCCTTTTGATATTTCAAAATATTTTTCTTCTATTGGAAGGGGAAAAAAAAAAAAAAAACCCAAATTTGGAGATTTTTTCAGTCATGGAAGCTCCCTACAAATGGAATATGGAAGTTGGTCTAATAATATACACAATTAAAAAGGAGTGATTTGTGGCCCAATAAGCCCACCCGATCAAGTAACTAATTGAACCTAATCCTAATGCCCTAACTGGCCCATGGTTGATCAGGCTGAGTCGGATTGGAGCTCAACCCATTGGCAACTCTAAGCATACGCCTCGACTAAAAGGTGTATGCATCAGTCATGCCTAATATTGAGGCGTATGCCTCAGATGCCTTGAAAAACACTTGGTGCCATTTTTTATCTGGTTGGGGGTGTCTTAGATAGGATATTGATGAAAAATTATATCATTGCACCAGTTTTATCCTTGTTGGTTATTTTTCTACGTACAAAAAAAGTGATGAATCAGTTAATCATCTTTTGATCCATTATAATTTCACCTCAGCCATTTGGTTTTATTTAATTACTCTCTTCCAGATTTAGCGTGTTTCCCCAATTTCCATCTTCTCTCTCTTTTTCAAAGTTTGTATTCCATCTTTATGTGCAATAAAGGATTCTTTGATCTTTGGCTCCTTTTGCTATTTGTTGGAACTT